>NW_028270140.1:75778492-76124702 GCF_037043375.1 Chiloscyllium plagiosum
GTCTTACAGTAATGAGAGAGTTCCTTGTTCATAAATCAGGCATCTACTTTTTAAAAATAATTTCAAGGTTTTTCACTTCACTACCCAATGTAGAAAACCACTTCATGTGACGTGTGTGAAGCATTTCCTGATATCAGTCCTAAACCTTTAGTTTGTTTAAATAAGAGTCCCCATGTCCAACACTCATTTTGTTTTGTTTTCTGCACTGTTTCATCGTGGTACAAGATTACACTGAAAGATCATAGTCTTTCAATGTTTCAAGTTAAGTTTCTCCAATTTCTCCTTACGTTTTAGTTTTTCAGTACAAGGATCAGCTATGGTGCAAATACCTTTCTCTTGCAATTCAAGAATTATCTTGAATCCACTATTTCAAACTTAACAAATGGTCTTCCATAATTGATCTTTACGAATTCTCTCTTCGTAAATCTGTGTTGATCAAATTATGCTGCTTTATGGTGTAAAACTACGTGTTGGGGTTATCACTAAGAAAATGTAAAAAAAAGATTGTAAGGATCAAATGTTGGTCAGGTATAACAATTTTACATAGCATGGAATAGAAAATTTCAGACATGAAAAGAGATTAAAGATTAATAAAAGATATCCATCAGAATGGATACAGCATTTGGTAGAGATTTAAAATAAAAAAATCCAAAGGTCATCTCCTGCTACAAGCAGCAGAAAAAAAGTGTTAAAACAGTTGACTGCAGCCAAAGTCTTTATCATATTTGATGCTCATTATTTATGTTATTATAATCCCTTTAGTTTCTAAGTTATTGGCGATCAAGAACACTTGTTACACAACACCAAATGTTTGATGTACAATAGTGACAACGTCTTTAATGCACTTATGTTGTAGCAAGCTCCCCATTCTCAATTTTCAGGGTAAAGAATATGTTTCTGAATTTGCCATTTGATTCCTTGGTGACTATCCTATAATTGATGGTCCCTAGCTGTGATCTACACCACAAGTGAAAACATTCTCTGTATCTACTTGATCACGATTTTTTTCAAGGTGTTTAATAGACTACCTTTTGTTTCAAAAGAGGAGAATTTCTATTCATGCAGGAAGAGTTGTAGTTAATCAAGCATTCCCAATCCTGAGGTTTAAAAACAGGTATATGGAATACAAAAGCGAGGTACTTATTACAAACATAAAACACTTGTTCAGCCTTACCTGGAGTATTGTGCCCAATTCTGGGCACCAAACTTTACAAAGTATGTGTAGACATTACAGACTCCACAAAAGATTCACAAGAATTGTTCCAGCAAAGAGGAACTTAAGTGATGTGGATACATTGGAGAAACTGGAGCTGTTGACCATGAAGAGAAGAATGCTGCGATGAGATTTGTCAAAAGTATTTAAAATTACGAGGGCTTTGAATAGCGTGGTTAAGGAGAAATTGGCTCTATTAGCTGATGGGCTGAGAAGCAGAGGATATCAATTTAAAATGACTGACAAAACAAGCAATAGCAACAGGAAAAAATTTAATACGGTTAGTGATTAGGATCAGCCAAAGTGAGAAGGGTGCAAATTCAATTATAATTTTCAAAACAAAACTGGATCATTGCCTGAAGAGAAAAAAAAGTGCGAGGTTAATGGGCAAACAGAAGAGGAAATGAAGCCACCAAATTGCTGTTGCAGAGAGCTGGCACAGAGATCCAATGTGTTCTACAAACTATTCTACAATTCTGTAGATTCAAGAGTAATCATGTTTCTCTCATAGACATGACCTTGTAATCATTTTCTGTGTCATCTCCAGTGCCTCTATATCCATTTTTAATAATATGGTGATCTGAATTGAATACAGTAGCCCATGTGTGATCTAGTCAAATTTCAATTTAGATTTAGCATTGTTTTGCTCAGGAGATAAGACATGGATGTCACTGTTAAGATCAGCATTTATAGCCAATTCCCAGTTGCCTTTGAGAAGGTGGCATCTTCTGGAATCACTGCAGTCTATACGGTGTTGGTACGTCAATCACATTCAAGGAAGTTCAGGATTTTGACCCAGGAAAAGTAAAGAAACAGCAAAATATTTCCAGGTCAGTGTGATGTGATTTGTAGGCAGTGGCATTTCCACACGTTGTCCTTGTTTTCTAGATGGTATAGGACACAGGTTTGGAATGTGCTGCCATTGAAATCTTGTTGAGTTGCTGCAGTGCATGATGGTAGACATCATAGCCATGGCATGCCAGTGTTGGGAGAAAGTGAATGTTTAAGTTAGGTCGTTTCGATCCAATCAAGTGAGTTGCTTTATCCTGGATGATATCAAGTGTCTGGAGTATTGATGGAGCTATATGCATCTAGGCATGTGGAGGGTATTCATTTGCATTCCTTACTTGAGCATTAAACACAGAAGATGGATTTGGGGAATCACTAGGTGAATGACTTGCCATAGAATTCCCAGCTTAATGAGCTGCTCTTTTATTCACCCTAGATGTTGATTGCTGGGGAATTCAGTAATAAAAATGTTATGGGGTAATCATTAGTTTCGCTCTTGTTGGAAATGGTCCTTGATCTGCACTTTTGAGGTGGGAATGTTATCATCTCAATGCTGAATGCTGCCCTGAATGTGGTGAATGCAGGCATGAACTGCATTATCATCTTATCTGGGGAATTTCAAATGAAATTGAACATTGCAGTCAATTGCAAACATCCTGCTTCTGACTTCATGATAGAAGGAGGGTTTCCTTCTATTCAATGAAGCAAGCCAACATGACTTCAGCCTGGAGACTATCTGGATGAACTCGTGCATCCACAAGGAGGGACTGAGATGAACGGTCTCAAACATCCACAACATTTTTCTTTGTGCAAGTTATGGCTCCAGCCAGTGTAAATTTTTTCCCCTTGATTCACAGTAAATTCACAAGGGCTTCTTGATACCATATTACCTCAAATACTTTGGGGACCACATGCTCCTCACCACTGTATTCAACTGTTTTGTCCACATTTTGACCAAGGCTTTAATGAGCTCAGAAGCTAAGTGGCCCCAGCAGAAACCAAATAGAGCTTCGGTAAGCAAGTTATTGCTGTGTAAATGCTACTTGACAGTACTGTCAGCAACATTTTCCATCACTTTGTTTATCACTGTGAGGAGACTAATGCAGCATTAATTAAACAGATTAAATTGTCCCATTTTTTGTGGGCAGGATATGTGCAGGTAATTTTCCACTTTGCAGCTACTGCCAGTGTTCCAGCTCTGGAACAATTTGGCTAGGCATACAGTTGGCTCTGCAGCAAGTCTTCAAACTCTTAAGCTTCGATAACAACATGCTGCTGCAGAGTCTTAGCTGTATCAAGAGTGTGCAGCCATTTTATGCAGAATGTACTGAATTTACTGAAGACTGACATCCGTGATTGTGCTTACTTCAGCAGCAGTCATGGATTGGCACTTGCCTCATTAAATAACATTCCTGAACTTTTTCTCGCTGACCTGGAAGGTTTTGTGATGTCTTTTCCTCAGAGGGTGGTAGAGGGGGTCCACGTGGACATGCTTGTTGATACATACAGATGAGAAAGGACACCCCTTCAACCGAGACAACACATCCATCCTGACTAGCCAAACACAGACATGAACGAGAATTCCTAGAAGCATGGCATTCCAACCGGAAACTCCATCAACACATTCATCCATTTGGACCCCATTTACCACGCTCTGAGAAAAAGACATCACCACAGGAAATGACATCACCAACCCAAGGAAACCTGAACACAAATAGAATGCGGGTCATAACACTGGTGCTTCACTGGAGGGTCACTGATGATGTTACCTAGTTTGGTGACAAATCGTCTGAAAACGAACCTTCCAGCTTAGCGAGCAAACTTACAGCCAGAACCTCAACCTGAGCTACAAATCTTCTCCAAACTTGCATAATCTTACCTACAAGCGTAAACACCAAAGCACTCATTTTTATGCCAGCAAGTGGTTCCTTGGACTTCCACATATTGTTTTGACCTACCTTAAACTAATATAAATGCATTGAGATCAAACCTGCAACACAATCTTTCCAAATATTTGAATTGTAGCTGCAAGAGACTTTGCCTCGTGACCATGCCTACAGAGCTGTCCTGCTCACGAGCAAATTTAACAGATAGTGAATTATTGCTATTCTGGACTAGAGTTGCTACCAGCATAAATTGACCAAACCAGCATAGAATAAACCAGCAAGTGCAAATTACATCCAGAACAAATTGTTTCCACAATCTTTGATGCAAGTTAAAATAAAAGTTACAAAAGTCAGTCTGATCCACAAAGGTGGTCACATTGCCAGATCAAATTAATGAGAACAATGAGAACAATTACCAGTTGTTCCTTTCAAGGATGATTTTCAAATTCTGTTTTTTTAATGCAAATGGCACTAGTTATTGAACTTCCTAAGAAACTGGCTGAAGCAACCTAATAAAATTAGTAAATGCTTCAGTGTATTTTTAAAAGTTCTTTCTCAGTTATTCAAAATCTGATTTTATTGCATGCCTAGGTTATAGACTAGGCATGCAATAAAAAAATGCATAAGTGCTAAACCCATGTTCAGCAATATTAGTAGAACTGCCCAGGTTACCCTTTAAGTACATTGAGAAATATTTTTAATGCATGGTGACAGTACTGTCATCTCTACCACATCAAGTAGGGGAAAGAAAGGGCACCAAGGAAGGGCCAGTCATTGGTCCTAATGTTTACCATCTGAACTACCTGGCCAAAAAACAACAACTTTCATATACAAAGGATCATTATCACACATACTGCATTAAACTGAAATTTTTATCAGTCAAGGACTAGTTTAATCAAAATTTCTTTTCCAAAAATGTTATTTCTAGTCACAAGTCTTACAAACATAATACAAGTTCTCTACAAAATGTCCAGAGTTCATTTCAAAATGAAATTAACATAGCTTGTAGAATACTTATCCTTTGAATTTATTTAACTTAATTATTTAGATACAAAATGTCCTAACTCATATGCAGTTTAAAAGTATTTTGACATGCACATATATGTCTGAAAACCAGTGCATCCATTCTGTGCCAAACTCTAATCAAGATTAAAGGATCATGCATGCACCCGAAGAGACAAATGTCACAGACTGCAGAACACTTGCAAAGTTTCAAAAATAGCATTTGAACAGAAATATTTGTACTCGAAGTGCCACACAGCCATAAACACACACATAAGGAGATCAAGGCATGTGCCGATAAATGTTCATTGTATACAAAATATAGATAGCACCTTCCAAACCCACAACCATTACCATCCTGAAGGACAAGGTCAGCAGATACACAGGAACACTGCCATTGGCAAGTTCCCTTCCAAGCTACTCAACATCCTGACTTGGAAACATATTGCCATTTCTTCACTGTCAAGGGGTCAAAATCCTAGAATCACCACCCTTAGGGCATTGAGAGTATATGCAGCAGTTCAAGCAGGCCACTCACCACCATCTTCAAGGTCTTCTAGGAATGCGTACTAAATGTTGGCCCAGTCAATGATACCCATATCCTGTCAGTAAATAACAATAAAGTATACAATGCTGGATTTTATGGTCTCTAATCTGGAGGCTGAACTCTCCATACACATATAAAATATTGCATGATGATATCAGCAATCCAAAGTCATCAGAAAATGACAGAATTGGAGACCTGTCACTTTGAAATACCAAGCTCAATGTCTTGTTGATTGGTTATGCATCTAATTGCGTGATTTTGTTGTGTAATTGATGTTTGACTGTCAGAGAGAAAACATTTGGCAGTGCATTATGCCAGGTGAGAGAGGGTGAGAGGGTAGAATAAAACCTTGCCAATAAGAGCATGATTGTATGTAGCAATTTGCAGAAGGTGACAAGAATTGTGTATTTTCAACTTCAACTATTCACAGTTTTGAATTTTGAAAAAGAAATAATAAAAGAGAATGATGGCAGCAGACCTTTAAATTGGTGACAGTGATCAACATCTTGGTCTTAGCATTAACCAACATGCTAGCCCAAATGCTGGATTGACTACAGAGGCTGGGGTTTCAGAAAAATAGCAGAATATTCCCTCTAGAAGGATGATTAGCTGATCCACCTGTTGGTCCTTGCCAATGATGCAGACAGCCAACTGAACTCAATAAAGCCCCAGGCAGGGACACTACCACCAGCTCATTGTGCTCTTGTGACACAATGGTAGTGACTTTAGCTCTGGGTCAGAAAACCCAGATTCAAGTCCCACCTGCTCCAAGGCTGGGTCATCACAGGTTGATTAAAGAATATCTGCACATTTGCCAGCTCACATATTTTCGCTGGTGGCAGAGATAGAATCTATGGTGGTTTTCAAAAGTAAAATTGATTATCAATGAACAAAAGAAATCTTGATGTCCACAGGGAAAGGATGGAGGAGTGGCACTAGTTACTAGGAACTACTCTTGCAGAGAGTTAGTACCGACTCAACAGGTTGAATCATCTCCTTATATGCTATAGTCATTTTGTGATTCTTTGCACAAATCATCTTGTGACAAGTGGCAATGTTAGTTAGCCAGAAGAACAATAGAACCAATAAATAGGTGAGATGATTTTGAGAATCACAAGCTCCTTTGCAGCACATGTTAAGTGTAAATTCTTCACTGAAAGACTGTTAAAAGCTACTGTCAAGTGCTTAAAAACCTTCAGGGAAATGAAATTCCTCTCAGCAGAGAGCAACATCACATGTTAGAAGCCATCACAAACTCATATCCAAAACATCTTCAAAAATATCGATTCAAAAATTTGGGAAATGTTAACTACTTCTTTCAAGATTTCCCACCTACGTATGCAAAAGAATTGAAAGCAACAACATTGCAAGGCATTTAATTTGGGTAGAAGGCCAAAGTTTTCATTTTATGCCCCTAGTCAATGAGTTTCTGCAAGGGAGACAATAATAATGATACAGAACTACAGTTAGAAAATCTTATCAACAAATCATTTGTAATAATTCATCAGTTAGCAAGCTGCAGTTTCAGAAGGCGTCACTACAAGAATTGCAATAGTTTAAAGTCATTTCTACACCTGTTTTTGGTTAACTCTACATTGAACATTTAACATGCCTAATCTCAGGAGTCAACATTAAGATATTGTTCCATGGTAGTATACACAGCCCTTATGGTCTGAATGTTCAGTGACAGATTTACCTTGCCAGTTTCATGCACCAGAAAATGGTTTCTGCAAGGTGCAAAGGACAATTAATTGCTATGGTGATAGGTTATTTCAGTTCGATGTTCCCTTTGCATATCAGCTTGATAGAAACAACAATAAAGTGTTATTGCAGGAGAACTGAGCAAAGACAAGAGGAACAACTTTTTAAAAACTGGACACAAAGTGAAAACAACTCTGCTACTCCTGGTCATATCTTGTATATGGTAACACAAGTGACAGTTTTAGTAAATATTGTCAACAGAAGGGAGAAGATGATTATCCATGTAAGTGTCATTGAGCTATTTTTGACAACAAACCATGAACTAAAAGTTTCCCTCTTGGTAATTAATGAATACGTGAGATGTATTTTTAAAAATGTATTATTTTGTGGAATGTGGGCATTGTTGCTGGACCAGTTTTTTTCAACCATCTCTCATTCCCTTGAGAGGTTGGTGGTGAGATACCTTCATGACCACTGCAGTTCACCCACATTGCTGTCAAGAAGGCAGTTCAAAGATTTTGAACTAGTGAAAATGAAGGAACATATCTCCGCGTCAGTTTGCTAAGTGTTGAATTTGTAAGTTCTCCTGTGCATTGGCTGCTCTTGACCAGCAAAATTTGCTAGTATGGAAGGTGCTATCACAGAGGTCATGGTGAATTGTTATAGTGCATCCTATAGATCGTACATACTCCTGCCACTGTGTATCAGTAGCATAGGGAGTGATGGTTAAGATGGTGGATGGGCTGCCAATCAAGCAGGCTGCTTTTTTCATAGATTATATCAGGGGGTATGATGACTCAGTGGTTCGCACTGCTGCCTCACAGCACCAGAGACCCAGGTTTGATTCCAGCCCCATGCGACTATCTGCGCAGAGTTTGCATGTTTTCCCAGTGTCTGTGTGGATTTTCTTCGGGTGCTCCAGTTTCCTCCCACAATCCAAAGATGTGCAGGCTCAGTGGATTAGCCATGGGAAATGCAGGTTTACAGGGATAGGGTATGAGGGTGGGCCTGGGTGGGATGCTCTTCGGAGTGTCGGTGTGAAATCAACGGGCCACATGGCCTGCTTTCACACTGTAGGGATTCAATGATCATTTGACCTCTGACTAGTGCCTTATAGATGGTGGACAGGTTTTTAGGAGTCAGGTGGTGAGTTACTCACTGAAGGATTCCTAGCCTTTGACCTGCCCTTGCTGCCACAATATTTACACAATTGGTCACATTCCTTTTCTGGTCAATGGTAATCACCAGGATGTTGGTAGTGGGGAGGTTCAGCGTTTGTACTGCCATTAAAAGTTAAGGAGAGAGGGCCAGATGTTCTGCTATTAGAAGTGGGTCATTGCCTGACACAGGTATTATTTGTCACTTATTGGCTCAAGTCTGGATGTTAACCAGCTCTTGCTGCTTTGTAACACAACTGCTTCAGTGTTTGAGGCATTGTGAATGTTATCGAATACTATGTAATCATTAGTGAACATCCCCACTTCTGACCTTATGAAGGAGGCAAGGTTATTGATGAAGCAGCTGAAGGAGGTTGAACCCATGTCACTACCCTGAAGAACATTTTCTTGATGAAATGTGGAGCGAATCAAATTGACTGAAACATCCATGTCTAATGCTGTGGACCTCAACAAGAGGCCAAGATGGCTCAATTATTCAGTAATTCTTGCTGAAGATTGTTGCAAATGCTTTTGCCTTACCTTTTGCACTAAAGTGCAGGGCTACCCCATCATTTGAGGATAACTGATATTAGCAGGGCCACCTCCTCCTCCAAGTTAGTGATTTAAAATGTCCACCTCCATTCATAGCTGAACCTAGCAAAACTGCAGACCTTGATCTCATCTACTTGTTGTGGGATTGCTTAGCTCTATTTATCATATACAGCTTTTCATGTTCGGCATACAAATAATAGTGTTCCAGCTTCACCAGATTACCACCTCATGTTTTAGTATGTCTGCTATTGCTCCTACATGCCCTCTTGCATTTTTCAAATCGCAACCAGACCACAATCAGTGAAGGTAGGTAACTGCACTTCCTCCACAATAACACTCAAGTCCCCCAAAAGGATGTGTTCTCAGCCCCCTACTGTACTCCCTATACACCCATGACTATGTTGCCAAATTCCAAATGAACTCCATCTACAGGTTCGCTGGCAACACCATTGTAGTTGGATGAATATCTAACAATGAGTCAAAATACAGACGGGAGATTGAAGGCTTGGTGACATGGTGCAATGAGAACAACCTCTTCCTTAATGTTGGCAAAACTAAAGAACTGATCATTGGCTTCAGAAAGAAAAGAGAACATGCCCTCATCTACCTCAACAGAACAGAGGTTGAGAGGGTGAAGAGCATCAAATTCTTTGGAGTGAAGATAACCGACAATTTATCTTGAATTTCCCCATGTGTGACAGTCAAGGCGGCAGGTCAACATCTCTTCTTCCTCAGGTGACTCAGGAAGTTTGGCCTGTCCATAAGGACCCTCATCAACTTCTACAGATTCAACATTGCAAGCGTACTGTCCAGGTTCATAACAGCCTGGTATGGCAGCTGTTCTGCACAGGACTGTAAGAAACTACAGGTGATGTGCATAACCCAGACCATCATGGAAGACCATTCCTGAAGAAGGGCTAATGCCCGAAACGTCAATTCTCCTGTTCCTTGGATGCTGCCTGACCTGCTGCGCTTTTCCAGCAACACATTTTCAGCTCTGATCTCCAGCATCTGCAGCCCTCACTTTCTCATCATGGAAGACAGTCTTCCATCCGCTGACTTCATTTACATGACTTGGTGCCGCGGAAAGGCTGCCAACATCAAAGACCCATCCTACCCCACTAATGATTCACTGCAACCTCTTCCATTAGGCAGAAGATACAGGAGCCCAAACATACGCACCAGCAGGTACAGGAGCAGCTTCTTCCCAGCCATTATTAGAAAGATGAATGGACTGTCTAGCCTCAAATAATGCTGATCTTGCCTAGTGCTTGCCCTGTGCAATGTAACTGGTATACCTGTGAATAAATCCTTTCGATCTATACATACTCGCTTATTTTGATCTGCCTGTACTCCTTGTAAACAAAGTAAACTTTGGTACATGTGACAATAAATAAAATCAATCAGGGTTAATTCAAAGTTTGAAGTATGGTGGTGTGGAAGGTATGCCAGCCAATGAGGTTAGAGGTAGAGTACAATTCTGCTGCTAATAGCCCATACTGCCTCAGGGATGCCCAGGTTTGAATCGCTACATTTGTTCAAAACTATCACGTTTAGCACTTTGGAATGCCACGCAACACCAAAGAAAATATCCTTGATGTGAAGACGGGACTGTTACCACAAGGACTGTGCAGCGATCACACCTACAAATACCATCATGAAAAAAATGCAGGTGTTACAGGCAGATTGGCGAGGTTGAGGTCAAGCAGAGGTTTCCCTCTGATTTACTCCCTTGCTACAGGTCACAGATTCCAGAGAGGAGTCTGTTTTATGAAGAGAGATTAAACAGTTTAGATCCATACTCTCTGGAACTTGGAAGAATGACAGAAGATAGAGATGCTAAAGGGTACTGACAAAGTAGACATTGAAAGGATGTTTCCTCACATGGGGCAATCTAGAAGGAGAGATCATAGTTTAAGGATAAGGGATAGCAGATTTATAATGGAGAATGAGAAGAAATTTACTTCCCTCAAATGGTCATGAATCTGTGATAGTCACTACTCCAGAGTGTGGTGGATGCTAGGACATTGAGTAAATTTAAAAGAGCAGATAGACCAATTTTATTAGTAATGGGTTGAACAGTTATGCAGAGCAGGCAGTAAAGTGGAGGTGAGGCAGAGATGAGATCAGTCATGATTAACCGAATTAAATGGTGAAACAGGCTCGACGGACTGAATGGCCCACTTATGTTGATATGTATCAATTTATCTTGGCAATTCTATGCTTGCAGTTATACTTCTTACAATGCCACTTTTTTTGTTTTTAGTAAACATGTATGCATGGTTCTCTCCTTTGTTGCCCAAGACACTAGTAATAATAATTAGTGGAGGTCCCAGCAGAGATCTAATGGGATACTATTCATTACTTCCTATCAAGACATATCCATTATTCCTTCTCTGTCTTCTACTGTCCAATAAGGTCAGTGTTTTGTCTTGAATACCATGAGCTTTAATCTTAGCTAATAGTCTCATGTAGAACCAGATTCATGATTTTCTGGAAATCTAAACAAAACTACACTTGTAGACATTCCAATCTACTACATTCTTACTTCCTCAATATATTCAATTAGCTTCATTAGACAAGACTTGCACTTTACAAATCCTTGTGGCTCTCTCCAGTCAGATGAAACTTCTGTAAATGCCCTGGCATTATGCTTATAGATTAAATAATTTCCTAAAGTATGCTGGGTCGGCAATCCATAATTTCTTTGATCGACAATCTCAACATTTTAAAAAATAAAGTAATAGTTGCAGATTTTTAAATACAGAGACAATTCCTGACAAGACTATTTTGGGAGATTGTTACCATTATATCTGCATTTTCCTCATCTGCTTCCCATAAAATCCTGAGGTGGAAACCATCATGTCTTCAAGGTTTTTTTTCTGATAGAGTCTTCCATTTTGTTTAGACAGCTCCTGTCTGAGTTATTATTAGCTTCAATGTCAGGTATCATTTTTCCTAATTTGAAGATTAATTCCTAGTATTTATTTAACAAACGTATTTGCAAGAACAAATAAACCACCCACATTATGCTTTTTGTTCTATTGGCCTCTTTTCTAATATCTTATCAAAAGCAACCAATAAGCAATGTCATTCCATAAGCCCTGATCATCAATTTAATTTTCTCTTCAACTTGACCTACAAACAATTGCAGATTAATTTGCTTTTGGTTTTTCTAGAACGAAGAAATCCACATTGCAGGATAGCTGCATCTGCTAAATATCACTCAACAAAAGAACAGTCAAGCCAGTTTAAATGTTAAGTTTTGATTGGGACTTTGATCCACTCCATATCAAGTCTATGTATAACATGAAGGACTGACAGAAGGCAACATTCATACACAGCTGCACAACTGCAGGTGTCTCACACATGCTTCCATTTACCTTATTTTCAAAGTTGAGATTTGGTTTTAAATACAACAGACCTTTTAGCCAGCTGTACAGGAACTCCATAAGATTAGCAAATGGAAGTCTGTCATTAGTCACAGGTTAATTTGCCTCTTGAGAATTTCAAAATGTTTAATTCACATCTTAAAAATTAAAATAAGGAAATAAGGTGGCTCAATATAAAGAAACAATGGAAGCATGAAAGTTTGTTTTATATAAAATCTTGAAATTTCTTAATTAACAAAACTTGCATCCACTTCGTGCTTTTCACAACCTCAAGATGTCTCAAAGCACTTCACAGTTGATGAAATGCTTTTTCAGTGTGTAATAATCATTGTAATACAGGAAAAAAGAACAGGCAATCTGTACAGGGCAACAAGAACAACGTCAATACAAATTGTCACATACTAATGACCAAGTCATTAGAAGGATACATATTAGCAAGTACAAGGAGAACTCCCTTATTCTTCAAATTAATATTGTTACATATTTGCATCTACCTGAGTGGGCATTTGAGCACTCTGTTTAATGCAAAGACTCACATCATTAACACATCTTTAAACACCAACATTGATATGCCTTGAATAAAATTCAGAACTAACTTAAAGCATCCTTGATTTCTGATTGAGGTCAGAATCATATAGCAAGGAAATAGACCCTTTGGTCCAATCGTCTGTACCCACCAGATTTGCCAGCATTTTGCCATGTTCCTCTGAAACCCTTCATATGCCCATTCAGATGCTTTTGAAATTATATACACCTCCACCACTTTGCCTGGCAGCTCATTCCACACGTGCACCACAGTCTGCATGAAAAAGTTGCCCCTCAGGTCTTTTCGAAATCTGTTCCTTCTCATCTTCTGTAGGTTTGGATTGGCCTCACCCTGAGGGAAATTACCTTGGCTATTCACCCTACCCATCGCCCTCATGATTTTATAAAGCTCTATGGTCACCCTCCAGCCTCAGACACTCTGGGTGCAATATTAAACAAACAAATAGTTTGTGTCAGTATTTTCTGTCAAGAAGAACGTGGAAACGAGGGAACTTGTTGAAAAAAAGTGATATCTTAAAAAGAAAGAGTTCATATCACAGAACAGGAGGTGCTGGAGGTCACAAAGGTAGATAAATCCCCAGGATTTGATCAGATGTTTCCAAGAACTTTGTGGAAAGGTAGAGAAGAGATTGCTAGGCCCCTTGCTGAGATGTGTGTTATCGGCAGCCACAGGTGAGGTGCCGGAAGACTGGAAGGTAGATAATGGGCGTGGGGTGGGGGGGGGGGGCATTATTTAAAAGCAACTCGAAGGAAAAACCAGGAACTATAGAGTGGAGAGCCTTGTGGCCTTGTGTCAGTGGTTGGTAAGTTGTTGCAGGGGACTTGAAGGGGACAGATTTACATGTATTCTGAGTGGCAAGAACTGATAGTCAGCATTACTTTGTAAATGGGAAATCTTGTTTCATGATCACCAGAACCTGACAGTGGGCTTTTATTCATTAGTTACATTTACATTTCACCAGCTGCTATGGTGGATCTCACTTATCATTTTTGGAATATTAATTCAGGCATCTGGATTACTAGCCCGACAACATTACCACTATGCTACTCTCCCTGACTATACAAAACAATTTGTCAATGATTAAATTTAAGTAAACTCAAAGTGCCCAATTGATGATTCACTAAAATATTTTTTAAAATTACTGTCTGATTCTATATTCAACTTCAGGAGGTTTAGAAAAGCAAGTTTGGATTGAACAATGGCTCACCATTCCCATGGGAAAGTTTGCTGGAAGTCTTGTTTTGCACCACCACCTCCACCTCCACTGTACTCCCCCCATCTCACATATCCAGCTAAGAATGGATATTCACTGTGTCGAGAAATCTTGGGTGTGAACACACATCGCTAAGCTTCAATTCATTCAAAACTCCCACTGTTCATTGTGTTAGTGCTCTTGAAAAAGGATTAAATTGTCAGCTCTATTTGAACAGTTTTCAAGGCTTTATGGACCAATCACGCACCTCACAGTTTTGTTTTTAAAAAGTGACAAGCACAAGCAAACCTGAATTTTAAAAAAAAGGGAAAGTTCCAGAGCTGTCCAGTCTCCCAGCTGTGAGAACAAGTCTGTGCCTCTTGCAAACTGATCTAGCTCAAAAGCCAGTTAAAAAAAGCAAAAATGATGAAACTGGGTAATAAAACATAAAGGGACATGATGCTGAGCACATCCCAGCAGCTCAATCATACAATATCTGATCATTAATCTCCATCAAAGCACTGGCCTAACGCCAGGCTTTACCACATAGCCACAAAGCTCCAAGAAATGGGGAGGATGAGAGTAGATTTTGTTTTTAAAAAGTGATGTTGCAAGCCAGAAAAGCAGCCAAATAATTCCACATAAAAGTTCAGCAGCCTTACTTGTCTGATGCCATTCTCAAAGGCCCGTATTGCAAGGGATGCTGGGCCATCCACAGTTTTTCCATCATCATCTGGTCCCCAGCTGGCACTGTAGATGTCAATGTGCTGAGGGCTCAAACTGAGAGACTTTGCTTCCACCATATCTGTCACATCACCATCCAGCATGCGAACACCTAATGGAATTTCAACAAATTAAAGATGGCCTTAGCATAATCATATGCACCTGCAGTACCTCAACAAATGATAGCAAGTAAAGGAAAAGCTTTCAAAGGAAGAAAAGTTGGATAGGAATACTGCTATTCAAATTATTCTGTATTTTAAATAATGCAAAATACTGTGTACATATAAAAAAACTTTTATTCATAGAAAAAAAATTGTTTTCCTTGCCTCATAAATACTTTCCAAAGAAGGTTACCTCTTGCTTTCTATTAAGCCATTCTGTATTTTCTCACCATTAGTTCAAAACTGCACCCCAAACCATTCTATGAAGCATGAATGGAGTCCAATACTTCCTTTGGGGGTGAATATAGGGTATGGAAGATTTAATATTTCAAATGCAAATCCAAAGAGACCTTAACCCAAGAGAACTCACTACTGGCCAAGACTTTTGCATTGCTTGTGTTTGCTGGCTGAGGAATTAAAGAAAGTATAAGTGAAAAAGGAAAAAAAAATAAGAATTTCAACTGAAGTAAGGAAAATTTAGATTATGATCCTTCAGTTAAAGATAGTGATCGGAAATACAAAACTCTTTCCAAAACACTCATGACAGATCGGAAAAGCGAATTTAAACTCTACCCAGAAATGATGATCTTGAAACTACAGGTATTCAAGGATGGATATGTACAAACATATTAGGTGAAACCGATTCTATCACAGATGAAACTAAAATGTTGACATGAATGAAGCCATATTCAAAAATGGAAGCAACATTCTGCACTGCACTTCTTTGCCTTCTCAATAAGACACAGCCTAAAGTTTTATGGCAGGTTATCAATTGAGTTACTAAATATTGCTATACTGAGAATGTTAAGTCAGTTTGCCAACAGAATAAAATTAGAGAGTGCACTTCACTGACCTACTATGGGGATCAATTAGGTAATTTGGCGGGATGGATTTGGGTTAGGGTTAGCACTAACAATGGGACTTGCAATGCAGAATGACTCCAACTGTGCAGATTCTATTCCCATACTGCTCGAGTTCACCATTAAGGTCCTATTTTCTGACTTTGCCCCTTGCGTGAGAGATGGCGAATATCCAATTAAATATGGGCATTTACAACCATGCTGGGAATTCACACATCCCTTTTTAAAAGGATGGGCGAACAAAAGGACTATGGAATCCCTAGGCCATTTGTCTCTGGGTTTCATGTGACAAAAAAGGAGAGATTGAATCACAATGTCCGTTGATTCAGGATGCCACAGACCCTCAACTGTGTTATGGTCACCACTTCCAAACCAAACTGGGTGAATTGCAAAGGTGTTAAATCTCAACACAGGCTACAGGAATCAACATTAACACCACCCTTCATTTGGAAACGATTCTGAATATATGAAAAATCACTTGGTGAGACAGTCATGTTTTCTGCCGTTAATAATCAGGAAGAAGCCGTCTTTTCAACAGTTCCACCCAAAGCAGAAGTAACAGTTCAGCCAATGTTATACTCCATAACCACCTGATGAAGGAGCAATGCTCCAAAAGCTAGTGCTTCCAAATAAACCAATTGGACTATAACCTGGGATTCAAAGTTTGTGCGAAGATTTGTAGCTCGGGTGCTCATTGTGGTTCTGTTCGCCGAGCTGGGAATTTGTGTTGCAGACGTTTCGTCCCCTGTCCAGGTGACCAGCTATCCTTAGTCGCCACACATGCAGATGACAAGCAACATGAATTCGACTGGGACAACACTACTATTATAGGACAAGCCAAACAGAGAGCAGCCAGGGAATTCCTAGAGGCATGGCACTCATCCACAGATTCAATCAATAAGCACATCGACCTGGACCCAATATACTGACCACTGCAGCAGACAGCTGGAACTGACAATCGGAAGTGGCAGATTCAAACCACTTCAAATGCCGGAGGAAAGATCACAGAAGCGCTTCACAGGAGGCTCCCAAGCACTGAGGATGTCACCTAGACAGGGGACGAAACGTCTGCAACACAAATTCCGAGCTCGGCGAACAGAACCACTATAACCTGGTATTATGTGATTTTTAACTTTGTACACCCCAGCCCAACACCGTCATCTCCAAATCAGCCAATCTGTGACCTTGACTCAGAACAGCAGCCACAGCAAGCAACTGCTGGAATTGAAAGTCATGTGAAAATCATCTTCCTAAAAATTCAACTACAGGAAATATCAGGTTATTGTCAATCCTTTGCTTTATAGGCACTGACTTCAACTTTCATACATCAAAACTATTTCAAAACAACTTCAGGCCAACCACATGGGACATACATAAATCAGATTGAGAAAATTATCTTCACTTATGTACATTTACAGATTATAATGTACAATCTGTTTGTCAAAACATGCAAGAGATCAAGTGTGAAATATCGCACTTAAGTTACGCATGTCTGGGAGAATAAATGACCTTTATTTTAATCTTATGAAAGAATGTGGCCAAATTATTTAATTGGATATGTATCCTAAGAGAAAATAAGTACCTCTTCCATATAAAACACATTGTCCACAGGCAGTTGAGGATGTATGCATTTTGTCTATGACATCTGTGTAAACAATAGCTTTACAATGAAAAATCTCTATTTTTAGTTTTCAGAATGGGGAACCTGTTACTGGTGATGAGCACCAGGTTCAGTCTTGGGTAAGGAAGTAACAATGCATTACTGTCTTTGCTGCTCCTATAGCTATATTCAGAACTAAACAGCACTTGGCTGAATCGAATGGCCATAGCATTCGAATATGGGTGCAAGGATTTTCAATGTGGAGAGGACATATTGCACAAGTGTTTTGTTCCACACATTCTTAGATTATTTCAGCAGACACCACAAAACCTTCTATGTACTTTGGAGTTGAAAAATAATTAAGGAAATTCTATTTTGGTCAGGGACAGTATATAAAGAAATCAAATCCCAAGGAACCTCCTTTTCTAATCTTCTCGCACCCTCAAAATTATGAAAGATTGGAGATTGAATCCTCACAATCCTTCTTGAAACCATGAGAAGGATTTCTAGAAAGTAAAAGGTAATATGAACATACAGCAAATGGATGGACGACCATCTCATTGAAGGATCATTATCTCAACAAATACTAATTATATCAGGTGCCAAAACAACCATCATAGTTTTGCCTGAACACTTCTCACAAAGTCGGCTGCTGGGACTGTAATAAACAACCTTACCTAAAACTTATGGTATTAAGAATGGACTCTATCTTTGGTAAGAATGGTTATCATTGTACTGCAGTACATACACACTTTCAAATTCATTCTAATTAGATTTATATTTTGCTCACCAACCAACAGCTTTTAAATCACCTCTTTCCAATTTGTTTCTCTGATTCAAATTTTCTTTAAACAGTGAAATTCACAACTGAACTTGGAGGAACTGTTTGGGAGAAGTTCACAGCACAGAATCAGATAAGTGAATTGTTTTAAGTGTGGTCTACAGAAAGTCTGCAGTAGTGAGTAGAGTGGGTTCTTTCTTGAGTATATATTTTTGAGATATGTCTCATAATTAAACTTAAAATATAAGCCATACCTATTAATTTAACCTGGGGCAGTGTTTGTAGAGGAATAAGACAGTGTTATTTTCTGGGTCTGTAGGTTGTGAAGGTGCAAACATGGCCTTTAGTAGAGTGAAATGTGCTTATTGTCAGATTTGGGAGTTTAAAGAAAGTTAAAGGGTTACTGCGGATTATATCTGCAATAAATGCTGTTGGTTGCAAATCTTATCAGATCAAATAGATAGGTTGGAGAGACAGCTAGAAGCGATGAGGAATTTGTAATAGCAACAGTATGTGATGAATGGCAGTTATGGGGCGGGCGGGGGGGGGGGGGGGGGAGAGTCTCAGATATAGTCACATAGATGGTTAACTCAAGGAAAGATGAGAAAGGTAGTCAGCTAGTGCAGGAGTCTACTGTGGCTAAACGCATTTCAAACAAGTATGCTGTTTTGGAAAATGTAGGGGGTGATGGATTCTCAGGGGAAAGTCGCACGAACAGCTAAGTTTCTGGTATTGAGACTGGCTCTAATGCAATGAGGGGTACGCCGGGTTCCAAGAGATCAATTGTGTTAGGGGACAGAGAGGTACAGACAGACGTCTCTGGGGCCAACAGCGAAAAAGCAGAATGGTGTGTTGTTTCTCTGGTGCCAGGATCAAGGATGTCTCAGAGAGGGTGCAGAATATTCTCACGGGGGAAGAGGGGTCAGCAAGAGGTCATTGTCCACATTGGAACCAACGACATTGGAAGGGAAAAGGTTGAGACTCTGAAGGGAGATTACAGAGAATTAGGCTGGAATTTAAAAAGGAAAGAGGAAAGAAAGAAGGGAGGAAAGAAAGAAGGGAGGGGAGGCGGCAGGAGGAAGAAAGAAGGGAGGGGAGGCGGCGGGAGGAAAGAAAGAAGGGAGGGGAGGCGGCGGGAGGAAAGAAAGAAGGGAGGGGAGGCGGCGGGAGGAAAGAAAGAAGGGAGGGGAGGCGGCGGGAGGAAAGAAAGAAGGGAGGGGAGG
Organism: Chiloscyllium plagiosum; assembly: GCF_037043375.1. Taxonomy (NCBI): domain Eukaryota; kingdom Metazoa; phylum Chordata; class Chondrichthyes; order Orectolobiformes; family Hemiscylliidae; genus Chiloscyllium; species Chiloscyllium plagiosum. The sequence continues at coordinate 75,797,819 of NW_028270140.1, forward strand.
CGGCGGGAGGAAAGAAAGAAGGGAGGGGCGACGGCGGGCGGGGCGACGGGCGGGAGGGGAAAGGGATTTTTGATAAGGGATAGCATTACAACTGTGCTAAGGGAGGATATTCCCGGAAATACATCCAGGAAAAAAAAGTTATTTCGGTGGAACTGAGAAATAAGAAAGGGATGATAATCTTACTGGGATTGTATTATAGACCCCCTAATTTTCAGAGGGAAATTGAGAAACAAACTTGCAAAGAGATATCAGCTATCTGTAAGAATAATAGGGTGGTTATGGTGGGGGATTTTAACTTTCCAAACATAGACTGGGAGTGCCATAGTGTTAAGGGTTTAGACGGAGAGGAATTTGTTAAGTGTGTACAAGAAAATGTTCTGATTCAGTATGTGGATGTACCTACTAGAGAAGGTGCAAAACTTTGCCTACTCTTGTGAAATAAGGCAGGGCAGGTGACTGAGGTGTCAGGGGGAGCACTTTGGGGCCAGTGACCATAATTCTATTATATTTAAAATAACGATGGAAAAGAATAGACCAGACCTAAATGTTGAAGTTCTAAATTGGAGAAAGGCCAATTTTGACAGTATTAGTAAAGAACTTTCAAAAGCTGATTGGAGGCAGATGTTCGCAGGTAAACGGACAGCTGGAAAATGAGAAGCCTTCAGAATTGAGCTAATGAGAATCCAGAGAAAGTATATTCTTGTCAGGGTGAAAGGGAAGGCTGGTAGGTATAGGGAACGCTGGATGACTAAAGAAATTGAGGGTTTGGTTAAGAAAAAGAAGGAAGCATATGTAAGGTATAGACAAGATAGATTGAATGAATCCTTAGAAGAGTATAAAGGCAGGAGGAGTATACTTAAGAGAGAAATCAGGAGGACAAAAAGGGGGCATGAGATAGCTTTGGCAAATAGAATTAAGGAGAATCCAAAGGGTTTTTACAAATATATTAAGGACAAAAGGGTGACTAGGGAGAATTTAGAGCCCCTCAAAGATCAGCAAGACGGCCTTTGTGTGGAGCTGCAGAAAATGTGGGAAGATACTAAATGAAAATTTTGCATCAGTATTTACTATGCAAAAGGATATGGAAGATATAGACTGTAGGGAAATAGATGGTTGAGACCTTGCAAAATGCCCATATTACAGAGGAGGAAGTGCTGGATGTCTTGAAATGCATAAAGGTGGATAAACCCCCAGGACCTGATCAGGTGTACGCTAGAACTCTGTGGGAAGCTAGAGAAGTGATTGCTGGGCCTCTTGCTGAGATATTTGTATCATCGATAGTCACAGGTGAGGTGCCGGAAGACTGGAGGTTGGCTAACGTGGTGCCACTGTTTAAGAAGGGCGGTAAAGACAAGCCAGGGAACTATAGACCAGTGAGCCGGATGTCAGTGGTGGGCAAGTTGTTGGAGGGAATCCTGAGGGACAGGATGTACATGTATTTGGAAAGGCAAGGACAGATTAGGGATAGTCAACATGGCTTTGAGTGTGGGAAATCATGTCTCTCAAACTTGGTTGAGTTTTTTCAAGAAGTAACAAAGAGGATTGATGAGGGCAGAGTGGTAGATGTGATCTATATGGACTTCAGTAAGACATTCAACAAGGTTCCCCAAGGGAGACTGGTTAGCAAGGTTAGATCTCACGGAATACAGGGAGAACTAGCCATTTGGATACAGGACTGGCTCAAAAAGTTGAAGACAGAAGGTGGTTGTGGAGAATTGTTTTTCAGACTGGAGGCCTGTGACCAGTGGAGTGCCACAAGGATCGGCGCTGGGTCCTCTACTTTTTGTCATTTACATAAATAATTTAGATGCGAGCATAAGAGGTACAGTTAGTAAGTTTGCAGATGACACCAAAATTGGAAGTGTAGTGGACAGTGAAGAAGGTTACCTCAGATTAAAACAGGATCTTGACCAGATGGGCCAATGGGCTGAGAAGTGGCAGATGGAGTTTAATTCAGATAAATGCAAGGTGCTGCATTTTGGGAAAACAAGTCTTAGCAGGACTTATACACTTAATGGTAAGATCCTAGGGAGTGTTGTTGAACAAAGAGACCTTGGAGTACAGATTCATAGCTCCTTGAAAGTGGAGTCGCAGGTAGATAGGATAGTGACGGTGGTGTTTGTTATGCTTTCTTTTATTGGTCACAGTATTGAGTACAGGAGTTGGGAGGTCATGTTGTGGCTGTACAGGACACTGGTTAAACCACTGTTGGAATAGTGCATGCAATTCTGGTCTCCTACTGATCAGAAAGATGTTGTTAAACTTGAAAGGGTTCAGAAAAGATTTACAAGGATGTTTCCAGGGTTGGAGGATGTGTGCTATGGGGATAGGCTGAACAGGCTGGGACTGTTTTCCCTGGAGCGTCGGAGGCTGAGGGGTGACCTTATAGAGGTTTACAATATTACGAGGGGCATGGATCGGATAAATAGACAAGGTCTTTTCCCTGGGGTCGGGGAGACCAAAACTAGAGGGCATAGGTTTAGGGTGAGAGGGGAAAGGTAGAAAAGGAGACCCAAGGGGCAACTTGTTCATGCAAAGGGTGGTACGTGTATGAAATGAGCTGCCAGAGTAAGTGGTGGAGGCTGGTACAATTGCAACATTTAAAAGGCATTTGGATGGGTATATGAATAGGAAAGGTTTGGAGGGATATATGGGCGGGCAGGTGGAACTAGATTGCGTTGGGATATCTGGTCGGCATGAACGGGTTGGAATGAAGGGTCTGTTTCCATGCTGTACATCTCCATGACTATCTTGGGATGTTGGTCCCTAAGGCACCCATAGTCATCCATTAACCCCATCAAAATGGTACCAATGAGTGTTAACATATTTAGTTACCCATTAGACAAGGGAATAGGCAACAAGAAATGATTGTGCATTGCTCTGGTGTCTAATGCACATTCTGTCTATCAAAGCTTTATCTTGGCTGATTTTTATGTCCTTCCTTTATCTAGGAGGTAGTGAAAATAATTGTAACACTTAGTCCCTACCTTAGGTAATGATCACAGAGGAAGAATTTAACAGCAAATCGTTCCTGATAAGTTAGGAAGTGAAAGATTATTGGGATCAGTGGGAATATGGTGTCATTAGATTAACCAAGATCTTAGTGAATTGTGTAGCAGGCTCAGGGGGCCGAGTCATCCACTCTAGTTTCGAACTGGTGTTTATACAGTCATAAGACATCGAACAGCACAGTCAATATAGCTTTGTACCATAGAGCAGCAATTATCCCATTAAATATAAAATGCATCCGCTAACTCAAATTGCACTTTTTTTCCTCTTTCATCAAAGTGAAATTTAAGCTGTGGAAATGTGAGCCATTTCCCTCAGTGTCTGAATGCAATTTTACTCGCAGCAAGTTTATTGCTGAGTCACACGGTAATATTCAGGGACCTCGTGATCTAAATCAATCAATCAATCAGTCAGTTAAGCATTTTGTGCTCCACCAGTTGAGAGATAAACAGAGAACCACCTATACAACGTATTCAAGAAGAACGATACTCAAAAAATACAGTGCGCAGATTCCTCAAGAACAAACCACGACAAGCAGACCAAACAGCCAGAAACCCTAACCACCTTACCATACAAAGAAGTTTCAAAAATGACAGCCAGACTACGAAGACCCCTTGGAATCCTGGTAGCACACAAACCCACTAACACTCTCAAACAAAAACTAACAAACTTAAAAGACCAAGTACAACCCATGGACAAAACCAACGTCATCTACAAAATTCCATGCAAGGACTGCCATAAACACTACGTAGGACAAACAGGAAGAAAGTTAGCCACCAGGATACATGAACACCAGCTAGCCACAAAAAGACACGACCCTCTCTCCCTCGTAGCCCTACACACGGATGAAAAAAAAAACACCACCATTTCGACTGGGACAACACATCTATCCTGGAACAGGCTAAGCAAAGACATGCCAGAGAATTCCTAGAGGCCTGGCACTCCAACCACAATGCCATAAACAAACACATAGATCTAGATCAACCCCTCAGAAAGCAAACAGGAAATGACATCACCACAAACCCGAGGAACCGCATCCAGGAGAAAGATATAAATAGAAAGCAGGAGACAACAGTTTCACTTTACTTGGAGGTCACCACTGATGATGTTACCTAACCAGGTAATGAAATATCTGGATATCAAACCTACAGCTCGGCGAGCAAACCTATACCCTAGAGATAAAATTGCTGCTGCTTCCATGTTAATGATGCTAAGTCATTTAAAGTCAATAAAATTTTGAATTGAATTGAAACTTCCATGTCTTAAGTGCAAAGTAACAATTACAAACTAAAGATAGATACAAAGTTAGACTGGAATTTGTTCCATTTACCTGCAATGCAGCTACTTTACAAGCTATGTCAGATTCCACTTTGTGGGTCTCATAACAGTTACGATAGTTATACTACTAGATAGTTTATATTCAGGCTGTTCCACAAAGTCCACTGTCAAGCTTGGCTTTAAGAAAACAGAGAAACAATGGGCCTAGTTGTTAACCTTGAACCACAACTACATAGCACTTATCACTTAGTTACTAATATAAACCACAGTTATTTGAAATCAGCTGTAAATAAGGAGTGCACTGGCATAGAATTCAGAAAGCAAATTCCCTGAGGCTTCCAACACCACTTTGTTGTATTTTCTGCATGTTCGAAGCTGGAATGGACTATGCACCTGTAGTTGAGTAACACTGAAGATTTGTTTAATAACAAAACACAAAGAGAGAGTATTGGCAATGGCAGTACACTTGACATCTGTGGATACTGTTTCTAATCCTGTCAACCTGGCATGCAAGATGCAGAATGTATCAGGGGCCTTTTAGTTTAAAACAAAAAAATTCCAGGCCACAATTTTGAAATAGAATTCAGCTGTTGAGACAACAAAGTCTGAGCTATTACAACTTTCCTATCCTAGTAATTAGGCAGATGGCCTACATCATAGTGTTTTTCCATAACAGATAGCACTCAGGCTGAAAGAACACAAACACTGAGTTGCAAGTTGAATTCCAGGTAACCAGCTGTCCTGAAACGGTGAGCTTTACGTAAACGGGACAAAGTGGCACTGACCCAATCTAAATTTTAAGTTCAGTTTGGACATGACATTGCCAAGAAGGGTATACCTATTTTTCTAATCAACCTGTTCATAGAGGTTATTCAAAGTTTGTGCGAAGATTTGTAGCTCGGGTGCTCGTTGTTGTGGTTCTGTTCGCCGAGCTGGAAGTTTTTGTTGCAAACGTTTCGTCCCCTGGCCAGGCGACATCATCAGTGCTTGGGAACCTCCTGCGAAGCACTTCTTTGATGTTTCCTCCGGTGTTTATAGTGGTCTGTCCCTGCCGCTTCCGGTTGTCAGTTTCAGCTGTCCGCTGTAGTGGTTGGTATATTGGGTCCAGGTCGATGTGTTTGTTGATGGAGTTTGTGGATGAATGCCATGCCTCTAGGAATTCCCTGGCTGTTCTCTGTCTGGCTTGCCCCATGATAGTAGTGTTGTCCCAATCGAATTCATGTTGCTTGTTGTCTGCGTGTGTGGCTACTAAGGATAGCTAGTCGTGTCGTTTCGTGGCTAGTTGATGTTCATGTATGCGGATTGTTAGCTGTCTTCCTGTTTGTCCTATATAGTGTTTAGTGCAGTCCTTGCATGGTATTTTGTACACTACATTCGTCTTGCTCATGTTGGGTATCGGACAAAGAAGAAACCATGATATCATTCGACGTGACGGCACTGTTCACTTCGATTGACAAAACCCTAGCCAGAGAAACAATAGCCAACCTACTGGACATACAGAACAGAAAACAGGACGCTGAGCCTATCAACAAAGACGGCATACTTAAACTACTGGACTTGTGCCTCACAACACACTTCACATTCAACAACCAGAACAAATGAACAGAACACCCATGGGATCACCAATCTCGGGACTCATAGCAGAGGCAGTTATGCAAAGGTTAGAACAAACAGTCCTACCACAAATTCAACCCAAACTCTGGGTCAGATATGTCGATGACACGTTTGTAATCATTAAAAACACGGAAACAGAAAAAACACACCGGATCATCAACGCCACACTCACAGGAATCCGATTCACGAGAGAAGAAGAAAAGGATAGCCAACTCCCATTCCTAGACGTGATGGTACAGAGAACACCAGACGGAGAATTCACTACAAGAGTATACAGGAAAGCCACACACACAGACCAAGTCCTAAACTATGAAAGTAACCACCCCAACACACACAAACGAAGCTGCATCAGGACACTATTCAAAAGGGCCACAACACACTGCAGTACACCAGGACTGCAAAAAGAAGAAGAGGAACACCTATACAAGGTATTCGCCAAAAACGGATACCCGCGCAACTTCATCAGCAGATGCCTAAGAGAAAGACCACGGAACGAGGACATACCACAACCAAAAGGACTAGCCACACTACCATACATCAGGAGCATCTCAGAACTGACTGCCAGACTACTGCGACCCCTAGGACTCATAACAGCACACAAACCAACAGCCATGCTCAGACAACAACTCACCAGAACGAAGGACCCGATACCCAATATGAGCAAGACGAATGTAGTGTACAAAATACCATGCAAGGACTGCACTAAACACTATATAGGACAAACAGGAAGACAGCTAACAATCCGCATACATGAACATCAACTAGCCACGAAACGACACGACCAGCTATCCTTAGTAGCCACACACGCAGACAACAAGCAACATGAATTCAATTGGGACAACACTACTATCATAGGGCAAGCCAGACAGAGAACAGCCAGGGAATTCCTAGAGGCATGGCATTCATCCACAAACTCCATCAACAAACACATCGACCTGGACCCAATATACCAACCACTACAGCGGACAGCTGAAACTGACAACCGGAAGCGGCAGGGACAGACCACTATAAACACCAGAGGAAACATCAAAGAAGTGCTTCGCAGGAGGCTCCCAAGCACTGATGATGTCGCCTAGCCAGGGGACGAAACGTTTGCAACAAAAACTTCCAGCTCGGCGAACAGAACCATATCATAGAGGTTATCACACACCTCTGGAGAGGTGGGACTTGAACCTGGACCTCTCAGCCCAGAGGTAAGAAACTACCACTGTGCCACAACAGGACCTAAAAGAAATTCAAACCTACAATCTTCTGATATGTAGTCAGATGTGTTATCCATTGTGCCACTGACCCATTGGATCATTTCAATTTTTGCTCCAAAATTAGAAAGTTGATTGGTGAACTAATTGAAATGATGAAGGTCATAAAATACTTTAGTGTGCAAAACCCCATTTCCTATAGATGAGAAGGCAAATAGCAGCACAGCAAACAATGAAACATCCTGGTTAATCTTCGAGGGACACTGGTTTGAATCATATCATGGCAGATGATGAAATCAGAGCACAGTAACATCTAGCATTAATCCATAAAAACCCATCTGGTTTATTAATGCTCTTTAGGGAAAGAAATCTGGCATTTTTTGCCTGACCGGGCCTAAATGCGATTCCAAATTGACAGGAATGTGACAACTTTTAACCACCCTCAAATGGTCTAGCAACTGACTCCCTTATATGAAAGCAGTATCTGCTAACACAACTCTCAGGCAACTTTGTGTGAATCTTACTCGGAAACACGTATGCGCATGGTTCCAGACACTACGTCATTGCATCATGAGTAAAATGTGCATATGCACAATATTGAAACCAGAATCAGAGAGTTGGTGGGGGAGCACAATTCAGTGGTGGGAAGAGGGAATGCAACCCCTTCCTTGTGAGATCCAAAATGGCACACAGCAACAAATGCAGCATTGTATCAAACTGCTACAAGAGCTGAAGAAACAAATGAACTCTGTCCTGAGCCTATGCACCTGAAATGATGATGCACACAGAGTTCTTATTAGTATCCAAGGGCTTCTGCCAGAATTGGGAGAGCTTGCACACAACAGAGTCATACAACAGTTTGAGACAGTCATACAAGTAGAATCATGCATTACAGGCAACACCACCAATATCCCAGAGGTTGTCATGTCTCACCAACTGATCAGATTCACAAGAGGTGGTAACACAATTGTATATAGTCAGAAGGGAGCTAGTTTGGGATAGCTCATCATAAATTTGTACCATATTAAGTCTCATAGGCAAGGAAATCACCTGAAGATTAACATTTACCACCCTCCTTCAGTTAGCGAGTGAGTAATCCTCAATGTTGCACATCTATTAGAAGCAGCACTGGGCTAGCAAAAGCACAGGGTGCACTCTGGATAGGACACTTCAAATGTCAGGTGCACCATTACTGATCAAGATTGCCTTAAAAAGGACACAGCTATTAGATCAGGCCTCCAGCAGGTGGTGAAAACACCAAGAAAGAAAATGTTACTGAGCTTGTCTTCATCAATGTACCTGTCACAGGTGTCTGTCCATGGCAGGCAGTCAACAGTGCTCAGTTAGCCACTGTGGAGATGAAGTCCCATCTTCACGCTGAGCACATCATCCATCTTGTTTGGCACTCCCACTGTGCTAAACGTGTCAGATTATGAGCAAATCTAGCAACTCAAAACATAGCAACAGATGCTATGGGCCATCCATAGCAGCACAATTGCATTAAACTACAATTTGTAATATCATTGCCAAGTGCAATCACCATTCTACAATTACTTTCAAACCAGGAGTTCAATTCTGGTTCAAACAAAGACGACTAAAAGAATATCAGGAACACTAGTTATACCTAAACGTGAGCTGCCAACTTGGCTTAACTACAACATAGAATGCCAAATAGCAGATGCATACAATAGTCATGGCTAAATGATCTCACAACATACAGACCAGATAGAAGCTCGACATTCCTACCATACCCTAGTATAAATGATGGTAGACAATTAAGCAACTAACAGGAGGAGAAGACGGCTTCACAATATCCATAACTTAATGATAGGGGAGCCCAGTACATGTAAATGTCAAATTTGAAGTATTTGTATCCATCTTTACTCAGATCAGCCCAATCTCTACCTCTGCCAAAGGTCCCCAGCATTACAAATGCCAGTCTTCAACCAATTCAATTCACCCCACATTATATGAAGAAATGGCTGCAAGTATTGGATACTGCAAAGTCTATGAGCCCTGACAGTCTGACAACAATACTGAAGAGTTATACTCTAACTACGCCAAGAGCCTAGCGTTTCTACTACAGTTACAACACTGACATCTACCTGACAAATGTGGAAACTTGCCCAGATGTCCTGTCCACAAAATACAGGACAAATCCCAACCCAGTCAATTACTGCCTTTTTAGGCTACTCTCCAAAGTGATGGTGTCATTGACAATGCTATGCTGTTCCCCACTGACTTAAACTTGTCTATGTCTCTTTGCAGCTTTTGTGTCCTCCTTACAGTTTATATTTCCACTCAGTTTTGCATTATCAGCAAACTTAGCAATAGTACTCTCTTTCTCTTTGTCAAAGTTATTAATGTGGATTGTACATAGCTGAAGCCCCAGCACTGATCCTTGGCATACTCCACAGTTCGTGGTTAAGCTATGCTTAGAAGCAGAAGGTGAGAGGATAACAATATTATTAGACACTGTTATGGGAAATAAGCCAGACTATGCAAGAGAAATAAAGATTGGAGAACATCTAGGCAATCAATAGAGAGCCTAAAATAATGGCCTTTAAGATTGTAATAATGAATAAATGTGGTCAAACCATTTTAATAGATGGGAGAAAAGCTGATTTTTGAATGGCTGCAAATAGAACTTGGGACTATACTAACAAAAATACTAACAAACAATGTTGTGGAACTATAATGGAAAACATTTAATATGGCGTTTAACTGAGTGTAGGAAAAATATATTCTGTTAAACAGAAAGAAATAAATACTAATGAGATTCTATGGACAAATAAGGACACAATGAAATAATTGAGTTTCAGAAAGAAGGATACATTAAGTACATGGCAGAAGAGCACATGACAAAACAAACAGATTAAGAAAGTGATCAAAGCAATTGGAAACAAAGACAATCTATGAAATTAACTTGTTAAAAAACATAGAACGAAGTAAGAATGCACCAATAACAGAAGGAAGGCTGGGATGGGAATAGAACGATTAAGCAACAGATAAGATAAGAGAAAATATCATGGGAATACCACAAAGTGAGGTGGTAGTAGAAATATTAGATTATTACCGTGCTTCGGTTATTTACCAGGGATAGAGAGCAGGTCAACATGACACTGAATGAGGAGATAAGTGTTTCCAGAAAATGAGGAGGTATATTGAATAAACAAACTCAAAAGGGATAAAAAGCTGATATGCTGGACTACAGTTATGCATTTTAAATATCTCAAGGGAAGAGAATCAGCAGAGGTATATATTTAATAATTTGTTTAAAATAAAGGTGACATGCAAGAGGACACAAAATAGCACCGAAGAATCATTTTTAAAAAATGATTTAAAAACATTTTTTTAAAAAAATTCTGCTTGACCAATCGTACTGAAGTTTTTGAGAAGATACCAGGAGAAAAAAAAATGTTATTGCAGCACGTGCAATTTTCTGAATTTTCAAAAGGCTTTTGTTTAGTCACCCCACAATGGTCGAATCAATCAGATTAGAGATACTCAAGGCACTAGCATCAGAATAGATTGCTCATTAACTTCAAAGCAAAAAATGGAGGGGTAATTATTCAGATTTGCAGAAGGTAGATGTGATATTTTGCAAGGATCAGCACAGGGACCACTGTAGTTCACCACGTGACTTCGGAGTCAAAACAAATTCCCGATTTGTAGATTTGAACCAGATTTTGGGATGACAAATTAGTTCATCTTGGAAGGACTGCAACAAGTTAGAAAGCTCATTAATAGACTTGCAAAATAGCAAGTAAATGGCACCTGAAGTTCAGCACAGAAAAATGTGTAGTACTGCATTTGGAAGGAAGGTTAGGAAGGTCACTTATGACTTAAAAGCTGCAAGACCTCAAGCAAATTCACTCCATCCTACTCCAATGGATGCTCCCTATACACCTTTCACCACCATTTCTGTACAAGCATACATGTAGGCACATTCCCACAACCTCACAGCTCCCACAGGTACCTGGCCCTGGACCCCTGGGGTGCAGACTCTAGAGACTGTTTTCATGGATTGCAGTCCCAGTCCTGTCCACTGCAGTTTTTAACCACACTGGGACCAGACAGCTGTTGGCTGTTCAAATTGGCTATCTGCTTTCTGGGCTGGGACTTCCTCTTGAGTCAAGTTAAGGAGACCCATCTCTACAATAAACACTCCTTGGATAACATTAGCTACTGACACTGCTGCTGGAGGAAAGGGAAACTCCATCCTCGTAAACATGCTGACTCTGATCTTGGGCAGTAAACATTTATAGAGCACATTACAGAATACTTTTAGAAATCCAAATACACCATGTCAGAGCTTGCCTTCATCCACATTTCTAACAATTTTCTCATTTCGATTTTACTTTCATAAAACCAAGCTAGATTGTACAGTGATTTCTAAATGTCCTGCTGCTACTTCCTTAACTGCAAATTGCAACATTTTCTTCAATGACTGATATTGGGTTAACTGGCCAACTCTTTCCTGCTTTCTATTTCCCTCTTTTTTGTGCAGAAAGTTACATTTGTGGTGTTCCAATCTGTTAGGACATTCCCATAATTTAGGGAATTTTGGAAGATTACAATGAATGTTTTGACTTCTATTAAGACCTTACAATGCAGGCTCTTATGATTAGGGTCTGATTAACTTTCAATCCATTAGTTTGCCTGAATCTTTTTCCCCTCTAGTGATAATTATTGTTTCACCTTCCTCTCCCCCGATTGTATACAATTATTGAGATTTTGGTGTCTAACACAAAGAAAGGCTCCAAAAATCTGTTTGATATTTTGGAGATTGACTTGGAACCAAGGCAAATCCTTTACAGAACAAACATCCACCTTAGCTACTCTCTTCCTTATTATATACTTGAAGGTCTCACCCAGTTTTCATATTTCTTGCTTATTTATTAAATCTATTTTCTCTCTAAATATCTTTTGTTATTTTATAATATTGTTCTAATCCTTTGACCCACCATTAATCTTCGTAGCATTGGACACTTTTTCTTTTGATTTGATAGCACAGTTAACTTCCTCAGCTATTCATAAATGATTCAACCTTCTTGTACGGTGTTACTTCCTCAATTTTAATATACCTTTGTTGGAAGTTAAGAAATATTCCCTTATGTCAGCCATTGCTCTTTAATGTCTTTGTTTAAATTTACTTTTCCAGTTCACTTTTGCTAACTGTCTTCACCCCTTTGTCATGGTTTCAATTGATGGTTAAGACACTGATTTCCCATCCAAGTTTATCAACCTGTAATGGAATGTGAAATTCTCGAATGTTAATGATTACTTGGCACGTGATGATCCCTTATTATGATATAATTAATCAATTCTGTCACATGCAATGTTACCAGATCTGAAATAATCTGTTCTCTGGTAGGTTTCACATTATGTCATGCGAAATAAAAGAAATATTCACAAAGCAAACCAAGAAATTTAAAACACTTAATAACCTTCACTTATCATTTAAACTTTCAAATAGTTGAAGTAATCAACAGACTAGACTAAGTTATGCAATCCTGCCATAGTCGTGAATGGTGGTAGACAATTAAACAACTCCCAGAAGGAGATGGTTCCACAGATATCCCAATCTTCAATGACAGGGGAGCCTCAGGACAAAAGACAGGGCTGAAGCCTCCATCTTCTGCCAAAGAGTGAGTGGCTGATTCATCTTCGCATCCTCCTGAAGTTGCCAGCATCAGAGATGCCAGTCATAGAGATGTACAGCACAGAAACAGACTCTTTGGATTGTACGTTTGCTCGCAGAGCTGGAAAGTTTGTTTTCAGACGTTTTATCACCATACTAGATAACATCAGTGAGCCTCCAGCGAAGCGCTGGTGTTATGTCCCACTTTCTGTTTATGAGTCTTGGTTTCTTAAGGTGGGTGATATCATTTCCGGTTCTTTTCTCTCAGAGGGTGGTAGATGGGGTCTAAATTGATGCATAGGACCTCCTGTGTGTCTCTGTTTAGCTTGTCCTATGATGGATGTGCTGTCCCAGTCAAAGTTGTGTCCTTCCTAGTCTGTATGTAAGGATACTAGTGGTGGTGTGACATGCTTTTTGGTGGCTAGTTGGCATTCATGTATCCTGGTGGCTAGGCTTTTGCTTGTTTGTCCAATGTAGTGTTTGTTACAGACCTTGCATGGCATTTTGTAAATGACATTTGTTTTGCTGGTTGTTTGTATAGGGTTATTTTAGGTTCAGTAGCCGCTGTTTAACTGTTTGGTAAGTTTGGGGGCTACCATGATGCCAAGGGGTAGGAGTAGTCTGAAAGTAATTTCAGAGATGACTTTGACATAAGGTAATGTGGCTCGAGTTTCTGGGTGTGTTGTGTCTGCTTGTTTGGGTTTGTTATTGAGAAGTCAACAGACTGTTTTCTTCCTAAATATGCTGTACAGGTATTTTTCTTCAGCTGCTCATAGTTCCCAGGTGCTGCAGTATGTTGTGACTTGTTGAAATAATGTCCTGATGCAGCTCTGTTTTGTGGGTGTTGGATTAATTGTTTCTGTGGTTAAGTACTTGATGTGTGCACGTTGTTTTTCTGTAGATGCTGGTTTGACAGTTCTCCATTAACTGCTCGTTCTACTTTGACATCTCAGAATGGGAGTCTGTTGTCATTCTTCTCTTTTGTGAATCTTATGCCAGTAAGGCTATTGTAGATGGTGTTGTAGGTTTCCTCTAATTTTGTTCTGTTTTGTAATCATGAAGGTGTCATCCATGTCATTTACCCAAAGTTTGGGTTGAATAGTTGGAAGGGCTGTTTGTTAGAGTCTTTGCATTACTGCTTCTGCTGGGAACCCTGGTATTGGTGATCCCATGGGTATTGTGTTGATTTGTTTGTAGGTCTTGTTATTGAATATGAAATGGTTGGTGAGGCACAGGTCTACTTGCTTGAGAACATTGTCTTTGCTGATGAAGTTGGTGCTGTCTGGTGTCCCCCCCCTTGGTTCCTCTAGTAGTGAAGTCAGTGTTTCTTTGGTCAGTTTAATGTTAATTGATGTGAAAAGGGCTGTTACAAAGGAAAACATTATTTTGTCCGCGTCTATCTTGGTGTCTTTGATGGTATCCAAGAATTCTTGGATGGAGTGAATGGAGTGGCATGAGTCTTCCACTCGGTATTTCAGTGGAGTTCCTTGGCTAGTCTGTATGTCGGTGTTCCAGGTAGTGAGACTATGGGTCTGAGGGAGGCCTCTGGTTTGTGTACTTTAAGTAATTTGTAGAAGCTGGGTGTGTTGAATCCATCCAGTTTCATTTTTGGGAAGTCTGTCTTGTTTAATTGCCCTGATTTCTGAAGCCTTTTCAATGTGATATGGATTTCTAGTTATGGGGTCACCTGTAGGTAAGTGTCAGTTTCTGCCAGTAGTGAGTTCCCTGGGTTGAGGGGAGTCCAGGACTAGAAGACAGACTTCAAGAAAATGAAACCGGATGGATCCAACGCACACCACTTCTATGAACTACCTAAAGTATACAAACTAGTCTCTACCTGGAACACCGACATACAGACTAGCCAAGGAACTCCACCAGAAACTGAAATACCAAATGGAAAACTCATGCCACTCCATTCACTCCATCCAAGAATTCCTGAACACCAAAGACACCAAGATAGACGAGGATGAAATAATGTTCTCCTTTGACACAACAGCCTGTTCACATCAATTAACATTAAATGGGCCAAAGAAACACTGGCTGCACTATTAGAGGAACCAAGGGGACACACACCAGACAGCATCAATGTCTTCAGCAAAGACAACGTCCTCAAGCAAGTAGACCTGTGCCTCACCACCCATTTCACATTCAATAACAAGACCTACAAACCAATCAACAGAACACCCACGGGATCACCAATACCAGGCTTCCTAGCACAGGCAGTAATGCAGAGACTCTAACAAACAGCCCTTCCAACTATCCAACCCAAACTTTGGGTACGTGACATGGATGACACCTTTGTGATTACAAAAGAGAACAAAATTAGATGAAACCTACAACACCATCTACAATAGCCTTACTGGCATAAAATTCACAAAAGAGAAGAATGACAATAGACTCCCATTCTGAGATTTCAAAGTAGAACGAGCAGTTAATGGAGGAGAAAGTGAGGTCTGCAGATGCTGGAGATCAGAGATGGAAATGTGTTGCTGGAAAAGCGCAGCAGGTCAGGCAGCATCCAGGGAACAGGAGAATCGATGTTTCGGGCATTAGCCCTTCTTCAGGAAACCCTTCTCCTTCCTGAAGAAGAGCAGTTAATGGAGAACTGTCAAACCAGTATCTACAGAAAAAACATTTTCCACCCCCCCCCCCCCCCCAATACCTAACTACAGAAGCAATCAATCCAACACCCACAAAACGGAGCCACATCAGGACATTATTTCAACAAGCCACAACACACTGCAGCACCTGGGAACTACGAGCAGCTGAAGAGAAATACCTGTACAGCATATTTAGGAAGAAAACACCATCTGTCGACTTCTCAACAACAAATTCAAACAAGCAGACAACACGCCAGAAACTCCAGCCACATTACCTTACATCAAAGTCATCTCTGAAATGACTTTCAGACTACTTCGACCCCTTGGCATCATGACAGCCCCCAAACTTACCAAACAGTTAAACAGCGGCTATTGAACCTAAAATAACCCTATACAAACAACCAGCAAAGCAAATGACATTTACAAAGTGCCATGCAAGGTCTGTAACAAACACTACATCGGACAAACAGGCAAAAACCTAGCCACCAGGATACATGAATTCCAACTAGCCACCAAAAGATATGACCCACTAACACTGGTATCCTTACATACAGACTAGGAAGGACACAACTTTGACTGGGACAGCACATCCATTATAGGACAAGCTAAACAGAGACACACACAGGAGCTCCTAGATGCCTGGCATTCTAACTGGATATCCATCAATAAACACATCGATTTGGACCTCATCAACACCCTCGGAGAGAAAAGAGCTGGAAATGATATCACCCCCCTTAGGAAACCAAGCCGCAAACAGAAAGTGGGACATAACACCAGTGCTTTGCTGGTGGCTCACTGATGATGTTACTAAACGTCTGAAAACAAACTTTCCAGCTCACCACCAAACTTACAACCTGAACCTCAACCCGAGGTATAAACCTTCTCAAAAATCACACAGACTCTTTGGCCCAACTGATCCATGCTAACTAGATGTCGCAACCTAATCTAGAGTTATTTGCCAGCACTTAGCCCATATTCCTCTAAACCCTTCCTATTCATATACTCATCCAGATGCCTTTAAAATGTTGTAATTGTATCAGCCTCCACCACTTCCTCTGGCAGCTCATTCCATGCACGTACCCTTAGGTCTCTTTTATATCTTTCCCCTCTCACCCTAAATCTATGCCCTCTAGTTCTGGCCTCCCCCACCCCAGGGAAAAGACTTTGTCTATTGACCATATACATGCCCGTCATGATTTTATAAACCTCCATAATGGTCACCCCTCAGCCTCCAACACTCCAAGGAAAACAGCCCCAGCTTACTCAGCCTCGCCATATAACTCAAACCCTGAAACATCCTTGTAAAATCTTTTCTGAACCCTTTCAAGTTTCACAACATCCTTCCGAGAGGAGGGACACAAGAATTGCATGCAATATTCCAAAAGTGGCCTAACCAATGTCCTGTACAGCCACAACATGACCTTCCAACTCCTATACACAATGCTCTGAACAATAAAGGAAAGCATACCAAATGCCTGCCTCACTATCCTATCTACCTGCGACTCCACTTTCAAGGAGCTATGAACCTGCACTTCAAGGTCTCTTTGTTCTGGACTTTCCCATTAAGTGTATCAGTCCTGCTCTGATTCACTCTAAGCTGCAGCACTTCACATTTATCTAAATTAAACTCCATGGGCCACTCCTCGGCCAATTGAGCCATCTGATCAAGATCCCATTGTACTCAGAGGTAACCTTCTTCGCTGTCCACTACACCTCCAATTTTGGTGTCATCTGTAAACTTACTAACTACATCTATGCTCACAAGTTCTCAATAATTTGATGCATTCTGCATAATATCAAGAAAGAGAAGATACTGGATACTGCAAAGGCTGTGGGCCCCAATAACACAGGAAATAGGAAAGAAAATTTGTGCTCTACAATTTATTGCTCCCCTAACCAAGCTGTTCCATTACTGTTACAATACTAGCATCTACTTGACCACGTAGGAAAATCCCAGGGACATCCAGTCCAAACAAGCAGGCTCCTTCCATCACAGTAAAGTGATGGAAGGAGCACTTTCAAAGGCATAACCTATCCATTGACACTCAGTTTGGGTTCTATCAGGATCACTCAGCTCCTGACATCATGAATAGCCCTGGTCCAAACATGGAAAAAAGCAGCTCAACTCCAGGTAAGGAAAGAGCAAGTCCTGATATTAAAGTGGTATTTAACAGAGGGTGGCATCAAGGAACTCTAGCAAAACTGGAGTGCATGGCAATTGGGGTAAATCTTTTCATTAGTTGGCACAAATTAAAATCGATGTGTTTGTTGGAGATTAGTCTTCTCAGCTCCAGAGCATTTCTGCAGGAGTTCCTCAGGGTAATGTTATAAACTAAAACATCTTCAACTACCTTTTCTCCATCATAAGGAGAGTGGGAATGTTCACAGATGATGAGGTAATGATTAGTACTGTTCACCACTTCAAGTTCTAAAATGGTCTGTGTCCATATGTGTCCAACATTCAGGCTTGGGCTAATAAGTCTCAAAGTAGCATTCATGCCACACAAGTGCTGGACATGAGTATCAGAAGAAAATCTAACCAGTGCCCCTGAATGTTCAATTTCATCAGTAGGAAAATCCAGAGTTATAGGGAGGTTGCAGTAAAGTAGAATCCCTACAATGCAGAGAAAGGCCATCCTGAAGAGCGCTCCATCCAGACTCACCTCATCCCTGTGACCCTGCAAGGCACTTTTATCATGGCTAATTCACCTACCTGGCACATCCCTGGACATTATGGGGCAATTTTAAGTTAGGTAGATTGACCATGCTTATCTACACATCTTTGGATTGCAGGAGAAACCTGTGTAGGCACAAACAGAATGCCCAAATGCTACATAAACAAACAGTCACCCAAGGCTGGGAGCAAACCCAGGTCCTTGCTGCTGTAAGGCAGCAGTGGTAACCACTGTGCCATTGTGCTGCTGGAAGTGTGAATGTGAAGAGTGCCAGATCACCCAAGAGCCTACTGAATGATAGGCTGTTCTGTGCCTTGAGCATGCTCTATCATATTCCTATTTCTTATGGTCTTCGCATCCTCACAGTAAGCCCCAATATCATTGAACAGAAACTGAACTTGACTAGACATATAAATACTGAGAATCCTTGGACAACATCTTCCAAACTTGCAACCACATCCACCTAAAAAGAACAACAGGAGCAGATATAACAAAACACCACTACCATCTGCAAGATCTCTTCCAAGCCACAGCACATCTCGACTTGGGAATATATTGCCATTCAAAATGCAACTCATAACCACCATATTCTCAAGGATCAAGTAGGGATGGGCAATAAATGCTAGCCTTGGCAGCAACACCCACATCCCTTGAAGAAATAATTAAGGACAACAACATTTTACTCAAAACAGTGAAATCTAAAATACTGAAATTTAAATAACAAACCTATATCATTTCTTCGGTATACATGCGTACTTATGGGCATTTAAATTCTTTCTTTGGACATCTTAAATACGGCTATGTGTTGGTGACAGGAGCAGTAAATGTTGAAGGCACTAAATGGGGTAACAATCAAGCAGGCTGTATTATCCAGGATAGTATTGAGCTTGGTGAATATTATTGAAACTCTACTTCTACTCAATGTATTAGCATGGTCAGTGAACAGGAAAAGGATGATGCCTGGAAGCAGATATTAAGTTGGCACTGGGGCTTATAGGATGGGCACAGTGCAACCTTCTCACCCTTCTCACTTTTTGCGTTGATAAGGTAGCCCCCTCGATCTCTTCCTGGAAGATTTTTCATGGAGGCGAGGGACCATGTGTGATAGGCAAGGTACTTTTCTGCATTGTGAAAAGATTTGATTGTGCCTCTACTTGCATAAATTCATTGGGATTTGCAAAGTTGCCAAAAAAAAGTTTAAAGCATTGCTCAGGTATTTGCCAGTGCTTGCCTACACTGAACCAATATAAGATTTGTGCTACATGACCGATCTCTCAAACTATCATTTTCACAACAGGATGCCACTGATAAATAATTCCATTTGCTTATTGAATGCAAATGTTTATTCACAAGATTTTTAATTACTTGAGGGAAATGCTTGACTGAAATATTAACTATAAATGAAATGTTTGTTTATATAAATAAGTGAACACTTAAATTTGATTGAGGAATTTTTTCTATTTCACTGTATTGAATGCTGATTTTGTATCAATGAAAGTGTTTTTTTTAAAATCCTCTTCACCCCCCCCCTCCCCCTTTAGTAGTGACAAAACCAATAGACCAGTAGCTGTTTCATGCGATGGTGGCATGGTGGCTCAGTGCACCAGGGTCCCAGATTCAGGTGACTCTGTGTTGAGTTTGCATATTCTCCCCGTGTCTGCGTGGGTTTCCTCCGGGTGCTCCGGTTTCCTCCCACAGTCCAAAGATGTGCAGGTCAGGTGAATTGGCCATGCTAAATTGCCCATAATGTTCAGTGCATTAGTCAGAGTGAAATGGGTCTGTATGGGTTACTCTTCAGAGGGTTGGTGTGGACTGGTTGGACCGAAGAGTCTGTTTCCACACTGTAGGGAATCTAATCTAATCATTTATATGCCACAAAACAGATAAATTGGCAAGAAGAAGCAAGGTCAAAGATGTGATTAGGGCTGAGTTGGCATTGAGTTAGTGTAGGGGCTATAAAGAATCAAGCAGAAAATAGGAAGCTTTAAAATAGGAGGGGCCAGGTCGGATGAGTATATGGGTAAAGAGTGAATGATCATTAAGGACCATTGGGGTAACTGTAGGGTCATAGTCTGGCATCGAGGAGATAGGGAGGGGAGAGCTGGAGGGATGTTTTCTGTGTTAATCTTTATTTTTAAAGTTTGTTAACAGAGCCAGGGTCCCTAAGGAGGCTTTCCAACCAGCACAGGTCCTGAGGAATTTTCAAAGATTCTTCCTGGGTCACCTAGCCCAATTAACCTTCCAGCCCAACCACACCTAGACCAATCATGTGAAGTGTGGACAGCTATTTTTAATGCCTGGGTTTGCAAAGCCAGGAATTTTTCCAAACTCTTTTCCTGACCCGGGAATTGAAATTAGGATCTATCACCTATATCTCAGTCAATTTTCTGGCTATATTAATAATTTGAATTTAGTTGCATAGAGTCAATTGGAGGTGAAACTTTTCACAAATGCCTTCTTCATAGTCACTACTTCTGTCATTTCTTTTAAGAATTCAGATTTGTTAGGCATGAGCTATCCTTTACAAATCCATGCTAGCACTCAGATCAGCTGGACATTTTTAACAGGTGTTCAGTCATTGTATTCTTAAATATCAATGCTCATAATTTTCCAATTCAATAATAGTTTGAGTGATATCTGGTGTGGTCATCTCTTCCCTACTTAAACAATGCACTGATTAATTTACTTCATCTGCCATTTTCTGATTTTCATTGATAATCTCATGACGATTGGTGTTCAAGTGGCCACAGTGATTCTAATTATCTTCTTTATCTTAATATATTTGTAAAAGGTTGTGATGATTGAGGTCTCATATGTTTCTTTTCATATTCCATTCTTGTCTGCTTTCTAACCATTTGTTACTCATTGTATCTCTCCCATTTACAATAGCTTTCTTTTTAAAAATCTTGTATGTTTTTTTCCTTATGCTCTCTTTCTCCTTTAGTTGGCCATAGTTGCCACTTTAGCGAGTAGAATCCTTGCCCTTTATGAGTCCAAACTGGTTCTTCTTTTACATTGAATTCTTTATTGAACAATTTTCTTTGCATTTTCTCCATTCACAGATTTGACCAGTTTATTGTTGACAGATTATTTAATCCCATTGATGGCAACTTTGCTAAAGTCTACAATTTCAGCAAGAGTGTTTGCATGACAGATACTTTACTGTATCACAATTAATATTATATAAATGTTCATGCATTGTTTGGCTAACTAAACTTCACTTATTACTTGATCTAATAGGAACTTGCTGCAGAAGTCTAACCAGGCACATTCAAGGAAATAATTGTGATTCAAATCCACTGACAGAAATCGGAGATTTTCAAATCCATTTGAACACTATACCCTGATCGCTTGTCAGGGAAAAATGACATTCATTCCACCAGTATGGGTTGAACGTTTGATCCTGGACTAAGAGGTGAACATATGGTGTTCCAGACCAAATATCCCACCCTTTCTTTCTTTCCCTTGTGTCCATCGAATATTTGTATTCCATAATGCCCAGAAAACCCCATTAAAGTAAACAATGTACTAAAAAAGTGAAGTTAGAAAAAGGTAGCCACACAGTGCAGGCCATTTGCACATCATTGCTTTCATTTTAGAATGGAAAGACTTCACAAACCTCCAATCTTGGCATTGTAAGCAACTCCTATTGTGCAATGTGAATTGTTTGCAACAGCAGCTACTTCTCCTGCACATCGAGTCCCATGCCTGCAGTAGAACATGGAAAAAAATACATTAGACACTGGCACCAAACAGTGAAATTCCAAATGTACAGACCATTCTGGAAGATAAGTAATGGGGTTCCCCAGGAGTTGATGCTAGAACCACTGCTATTGTTGATGTATGTTAGTGACTTTGACTTGGGTATACAAAGCACAATTTTAAAAACTGCAAATGACAAAAAAAAAATCAGTGTATTATGAATTGGGAGGAGAACAGTATTATACTTCAAAACATAAACACACTAGTGTAATGGACAGGTACAAGAGGATTAAGGGTGACATGAAAAGGCGAGGGAATGGAGTTGAGAATGGTGGAACAGACTAGATGGGTTTAATAACCTAATTATGCTCCTGCATCTTCTGGTCTTACGGCAGAAGTGCAGTAGAATGTCTTGCTTCATTCTTCTCACCAAAATCAATATAAATTACAAACAGTACAGTTCTAAAATTGTTGCAGGAACTAAGACATGTATATGATGAACCTTTACAAATGACTGGTTTTGGCATCATATGATATGATAATTTCATTGGAGTTTCACAATTTCTACAATTTAAAGTTTATCATGGACGGTCATTTCAGTTTAATGTGGCTGTTCACTCACCAATTCTCAAAAAAAATGCTTAATCCAGGGTGACTAAAACTCAGTTGCTTGGGGATGGATAAAAATGAAAGAACTACTCCAACTGCAATTTTAGGAGTGAGAATTTCAACATTATTAACTCAGTTAAGGTAAAATTGGCATAACTGTGTAAACTATTGTTTTTACAGCAAGGTTCAAGGATATTCCAATTCCAAGTTCCAAACTAAACATCACAATGGTGCTAACGCCAAAAGCCAAAATAAATAAATTGGAATATTTCAACTTGAGAGATGAGTCACTACAACTTATCCTGTTTGGAGGGCTGGAGTTGAAAAACTGGTGAAACAGGATCTAATCAGAAAAAAGATATGTAGGCAAAAACTGTGTGTAGGAGGAAGAATGTTTGGCTCCAGAGCCTAAAATCTCTTGGAAGGGATGTTGTCCTAAGTTATATTCCTTACTTCTGGATGGTAGAATTGCTGCTTTTACAGAGCATTAATAAATGGATGCAGTAGGGTCAAACACAAACTCAACTTCCAACAAGTAGCCACTTTTTCAGCTACATTTTCAGTTTCTTTAATGCATTCTTTTTGTAACATTCTGATCGATAATATTTACATTTCTTAACAGAAATTAAATGAGATACTTTAACATGGGACATGTTTTGAAACTTGGCAAACTTATTTACTGTATTTGATGAGGTCCATATATAGGGTCTATTAAATGCTGACAAAAATAACAAATCTTCTCATTCTCCTTTCTACATAATCAAAAAACATTATTTTCATATGTGCTCTTTCAATAAACCCACAATTCTGACCTCACTCAAAGGGTTAGCGAATTGCAGTAAATAGTTCAGCAGAAATAAATTTGGTGCAATTCCCTGAAATTGTCTGAAAAGGAGAATGATACTAGATGTGCCATTTATTGGTTTACCGGTCAAGTATTTCCTGTTTCAGCACAATATGGTGAGGTGATATGTTAGTCATTTTACACATACAATGGCCAAATACCATCTGCATTCATTAACTAAACTTAGCCCACAATTTATTAGGTTAAAATTCAGCTGGTCTGACCAGGTGAAGCATGTCATGGCTTTTGAAATAAAAATATGGGATTAATCTAACTGGAGCAAGCTGAAAATTGAAGTAATAACCTCAATTTTTGACTAAATTATCAATAACATGGATATTTTCTATACAATCCAACAAAACAAAACTAATAAAAAATAACTGGCATTTAATTAGCACCCTAATCTTATCGTTTTGTTTCATAAAAACCTTTAGAATTCATTTCCAACTATAAAGCTCCTTCTGAAGATATGACTTGAAAACTACAAAATTCTAGACATAAGACAAATCAATTTGCAGCTGTAGAACATGATAAAATAGCCATAATTGTCGAGAGAATTTTCAAAATATGGATTTGTCAAAAGTAAATGCTCATACAATGTTTCACAATGAATTGGAGATGCTGGTGTTGGACTGGCACATATAAAGTTAAAAATCACACAACACCAGGTTATAGTCCAACAGGTTTATTTGGAAGCAGTAGCTTTCGGAACGCCGCTTCTTCATCAGGTGGTTGCGCAAAATAAGATTGTAAGACACAGAATTTAGACCAAAGGTTTACATTATTTCATTAGGTGAATTGCCCATGCTAAATTGCCATAGTGTTAGGTGCATCATTCAGAGGGAAGTGTGTCTGGGTGGGTTACTCTTCGGAGGGTCGGTGTGGACTGGTTGGGCCGAAAGGACTGTTTCCACACTGTAGGGAATCTAATCTAAAAAAAATTATACATTAAATTTAAAAAGACCTGGATTGTTTGTAAAGTCTCTCATCTTTTACAATAAAGTAAAATGTAATTCTGCAAGTACAAATTCACCCCACGAACTGGTATGTGTATGCGTGCATGTGCGTTGGGGGGGGGGGGGGGGGGGGGCGGCGCATTTGCGTGCGTGCAGAGGTGGCAGTGGTTATAAGTGTCTGTGAGAGAGTGTGTGTGTTTGTATGTATGAGTGTAAAGGGGTATACGCCTGTGAGAGGGTGCATGTGGGAGTGTATATGTGAGCGAGAGAGAGAGAGAGGGTCCGAATGCATGTATATGTAGGAGAGCACGTGTGTGTCTGCATCTACGTGCACTCCTCTGAGTGCATGCGTGTATAGTGCAATGGGGTCACCTGTAGTGTGACATGAACCCAAGTCCCGGTTAAGGCCATCCCCATGGGTTCCTCCCACCATGAACGTGGCAGTTATTCATGCGACTCAGACAACGTTGTCTACCTCATACACTGCAGGCAAGGATGCCCCAAGGCATGGTACATTAGCGAGACCAAGGAGAGTCTACAGAAATGGATGAATGGACACCGCACAAACAGACAGGAGTGTTCCCTCCCAGACAGAGAACACTTCAGTGGTCCAGGACATTCGACCTTGGACCTTCGGGTGACTGTCCTCCAAGGCAGACTTCAGGACAGGCAACAATGAAACATGGCCGAGCAGAAGCTGATAGCCAGGTTTGGGGATGGCCTCAACCGGGACCTTGGACTCATGTCACGCTACAGGTGCACCATTGCACTATATACACACAGGTAGGTGCACGCGTACACTCCCACAGACCCATACACCTCAGAGACCTTCTCTCATACACTCCCACACTTACATATGCACCCTCTCATAGGCTTATACCCCTTTACATTCACACATACATACAAACACTCTCACAGACACTCAGACCCCTCCCCCGCCAACCCCCCCCCCCACATATACAAGTTTGTGGGGTAAAATTGTACTTGCAGAATTGCATTTTATTTTGCTCAGAAACTGCATTAATCCATGTAAGATTCTGTAATCTGTTTTTTTCAATTGGAACCAGTCTGACCATCGTGGCACAGACAGTCGCACACAGGGCAGCTCACACCTTCAATACATTATCTGGGCCGACATGGCACCAGTTGTTAAAGTTCACTTGAGAATGTAACTTGTAAATGATCTGCGATTTACATATGCAAGAAGTGAAACCAACATGGTCATTCTAAAAGATGAGACACTTAACAAATAATCTAGGTCTTTTTCAATATATAATTTCAGTTACATCACACTGTAAACTTTTGCTATAAATTCTGCGTCTTACAATCTTATACTAAACAACCACCTGATGAAGGAGCAGCACACCGAAAGCTATGTTTCCAAATAAAACTGTTGGACAATAAGCTGGTGTTGTGAGATTTTTAACTTTTCACAATGAAAACAGTCCTTACTCATTGATGTTCCATTGATTCTCATTTTTCTTTAAAGTAACTATAATGAAAATAAGCTTGTGAACCACAGATGCTTAATACATTCCATAGATTTCCAATCTGACACACACGGAGTTTTTTTTTAAATTGTCTTCTTAAGTATACTCCAAAAAGTTTTAAAATGAGTTTTAAAAAAAAACTCAACAACCAGAAACTTACAACAACCACAAACCATCAAGAGTCAAGGGGCAGCATGGTGGTTCAGTGGTTATCACTGCTGCCTCACAACACCATGGTCCTGATTTGATTCCGCCCTCAGGCCACTGTTTGTGTGGAGTCTGCATATTCTCCCCATATCTGCGTGGGTTTCTTCCGGGTGTTTCGGTTTATCCCCTACAGTCCAAAGACCAGCAGGCTAGGTGGATTAGCCTTGGGAAAATGCAGGGTTACAGGGATAGGGTAGGGGATGGGGGAATGTTCTTTAGAGGGTCAGTATGCACTCAATGGGCCAAATGGCCTGCTTCTATGCTTTAGGGATTCAAATGATTCTATTGAAAAAAGTTTCCTGAAATCTTTCAATTATGTGAACTCAAATAAAAAAGAACTTCACCAAACTATATTTGGAATTAGCATCAGTGTTTGCGAAAAATAAATGAAAGACATCAGCAGTGTGGATTCGGGAATCTAAAGCATCTGATCTGCATTAATGCTGACATTGCTTATCCTGGTAAACTCAAGTAGAATATCATGTTGTTAATCAGTCTACTACATCCCATATTTTGATAGCTCCGGTTTAAAAATGTAGACTCAAACGTTTTTCAGAAGCTCCTCATTTGAAGAGTGCAGAGAAAGAAAAAAGTTTCTAGAAACATCTTAAAACAGTTGTTTTCTCTCAAGCCATCCACTACTTCCAAACTGTCAGATTTCTAAAACTGAATGTTGGATAAGCAAAATAGTAATTTCTCCTTACAAAGTTTTCAGATGACCAAATCCACAGTCTTTCTCCCCATGACTAAAATTTAGTTTCTTTCCATCAACCGGATCTCCCTTCCTGGCAACTGAGGTTAAACTAAGCAACTTCATTGTTGACATATTTAAACTGGAAAGTAGTTTCGGAGCACATATCAGACCATCATTACAAATGCCTATTTCCACCTCTAACATTGTCCAAATCAACACATGACACAGTTCATTTGCTGATTTGTTTCATTTGTTGCACTTGTTACCATTAGAGTCGACAACACTAATGCATCCCTCTTTAACTCTCACATTGTACCAAGATCATCCAAAATATTGCCATCAAATTTTGCATAAAATCACATTCCTTACACTTACTGGCCTACATTGCAGTGCCTCAATTTTTTAAATTCATTCTAATATCAAATCTGTCCATTGCTTTGCTCATTCTACCACTTTAATATACTTCAGCCTTTTAACCCTCCAAGATGTTGCTCCCCTCCAATTCTACACTTTTGAGCATAGTCAATTTTAACCATTTCATCATTGGTGGCCATATCATTAGTTACCAAGGTCCTGAGCACAGGAATTCTCTGCTAAACATTTCTGCCTCTCGTTCAACCTTCAGTATGTTCCTTAAAGCTCCCTCTTCAAAAAAAATTGGTCATCTGCCTTAATAGTTCCTTGTGTGACACATGGCAAATATTGTTGCTAATGCTCCTGTGAAGAGCCTCAAAATATTCTTTTGTTTTGAAGGATACTATATGAGTTTAAGTTGGTGGTGTTCTGGAATAAAATTATAAGCACAAATACATAAACAAGTAAATCAGAACAAACAAGGATCAGATCATATCTTTGCAGAATGTCAGTCTACTACTAATCCCAGGATTAAGAGTTCAGCCTGGCAAGCTGTATTTTTTTGGGAGAAAAATACTGTCATTTAAAAGAATTCTTCTGCAAATATAGTCCAGTGGACAACCATTGTAGTTAAATGCAATTACCTCTGCTATAAAAGGAATTTTGTCATCTGTAATATTTTAAATAACACCATTAGTGTGGCACTGGAGCACACTCACATATTAAGTAAATTAACAGTCATTCCTTATTGTCAAAGCATTTCTGTTCTGATCCAGTAACTTAAGAAATTAGACACTTCGGCACTTTATTGTTCATGTATGACGGTCATTCAACCACACATAGCATGATAGAAGAGTCTTTTGTTACAAAATTCCTTTAAGGATGTAGGCTGTATTTAGAGCCTAGTTGGCATTAGTAATGTTGAGGTTTTTGCAGTTGTCTAGTTTGGAATTTCCCCAGCTTTTGTTCAATTTCCTCCACTGCCATGACACCCCACCATTGACCCTCCCACCCTGAAAGGTTCATGATTCGTTTCAGTTGAAATTTACATTGGAACCAATAAAAATATGCATGCCAAATCCAAGGGAGATGTGCCAACTTTTATTCCTGCTTTCTGTCAAGCATAATTTTAACTCCAATCATCAAAAATGTCATGCTTAGGACATTAGGCACTGCTGGTATAGATGATTTGGACACATCAGTGATGGTTTGGTATGGTGCATCAGTAATCTCAGGCTTTGAAGAACAAAATCTGCATACCATCATTTAAAGCGGCACGGTGGCACAGTGGTTAGCACTGCTGCCTCACAGCGCCCGAGATCTGGGTTCAATTCCCGCCTCAGGCGAATGACTGAGTGGAGTTTGCATGTTCTCCCCGTGTCTGCGTGGATTTCCTCCGGGTGCTCCGGTTTCCTCCCACAGTCCAAAGATGTGCAGGGTCAGGTGAATTGGCCATACTAAATTGCCCGTAGTATTAGGTAAGGGGTAAATGTAGGGGTATGGGTGGGTTTCGCTTCGGCGGGTCGGTGTGGACTTGTTGGGCCGAAGGGCCTGTTTCCACACTGTAATGTAATGTAATCTAAAAACTACCATCTGGTCTTATTGCAGATTACAAAGGAATAACTGGCATGAATCTATACCTTGTCCCCAATTCCAAATTTTGTTATATATTACTGGTATTTGGCCGTATAATATTTAGCATACTGTATCCACAGTATGAATGTTCATCTCAAAATGATTTTTTTTCACTCTAAATCATACATATTAATATAATTCTCTCTCCACATATTGATAGCATGTCAAACTTTCTGAAGTGTGATGCAAAAACATTGATGTTTTGTCCATCATTTACCAGGTACAATTTAAAACCACGGCAGCACAAAATACCTTATAAAACATCTGAGGCCATTGACATGCTTTCAGTCTCTCAACTCAATTACATTTGTTGTGCACATTGCACTTGAATTGGACAGATTTACTTCCATATTCATGCAACACCACATTGCACCCGAACAGATAGGAAACTTAAAGAAAAAGCAGTCGCAAAATTTTAAAGAAAAGCCGTTTGTACCGATTGACAGCAATTAGACTTTATGACGTCAAGAGTGTGATCTGATTAGAAACAGCTGCATCTTCGCAGTTGAATAGATGTTACCCTGTTGGTGTAATGTTTCTCTTTTTAAAGAGAAAACGCAGCACAGCATCCAACATCCAATGAGTAATATCACTTGGGATGTGTTATGTTAATATAGTGCACACAAAACACAAAATAAATGTTTAGCTTTGCCAACTGAGATGACTAGAATCTTCATTGAGCAATGTCAGAAACTAAAATTGTTTTGCACACCCTTCTAATTTTACTCAAAGGATTGATGAAAGTTTTATTTAAGAAAGTAATAATCAGAACAAAATACAATTCCTGGAAACTGCTTAAGGTTCTGTTGCAACTAAAACAAACTGCTTCAGAGTGTCATTGCTAAAATGTAAATACAACTGAATGCTCTCATTCTAACAACTTTTTAAACCATTGTTTTGGCATTACCAGATGTAGCCCAGGAAAGTCCGTGGAACAATGTCTGAGCGTATCCCCAAAATTGACAGACAACCCCTTAATCTGAGTAGAATTAAAAAGAAATTCACATACAAGGTGTGCCATAACTATATTCAAATCCAAGTGTTTGTAACCTTTAAGGCTTATCCAACAAAGTGCTCACCCAAATTTGTCCCCCACTCACATAAGTAACCCATGCCTTCAGATCAGAGAGATGTTTCTGCCAATTCTATTCATTCAGGAAAGCTTTTTCCATTGTTTAAAATTCTCAGACACACATAGGAATAGGTTCAGGCTACTTATTCCTTCAAGTCTGGTGGTTCAAGATGATCCACGTTAACTCCAATGCGGTGCTCTTCTGTATGCCTTTGGGGAGCAAAATAGAAGTATACAGATCAAGGATAAACTTTAAAATTGATCTTGCATTAATTTTCTTTACAAAACTAAGTTCCAAACTTCTCTGCACTGTTGTTTAGAATCATTTTATAATGTCAGTCACTGGCTGTAATTTTTCAAGACTATGCCTACTAGCCATTTTCTTTACTGATTAAAAGTGTCACTCTCAGCCTTGAATGTACTTAAATGACCCAGCATTTACTGCTCAGTATGGTGAAGAACTCAACAGTTTCAGCATTCCCGGAAGAAATTCCTCCTTGTCTTCGTCATAAAGGGGCAACCCCTTAATAAGATTATAGTCCTCTGGTCTGAGACTCACCAACAAGGGAAAAAACCTCTCCACATCTACCTTGTTAAGCTCCCTAAGATTCATATGGTTGTCTTTCATTCTTTTAAACTCCAATATGTATAGGCCCAATTGATCTCTGACAAAACCAAGAAAAGATGTCTTTATTTATTTGCCTGTTTAAAAACAAATTTGTTCACTTTCTGAAGATTACATACCCAATCATGATTGAAAACATATTTTAAACTCATGTCATTGTCAAATATCAAAAAACAGTTTGAAACAGAGCTGGCTAACGTAACTGTTCTTTAGTCTGCAATCAAGAAAAGGAAGGCTTAAACGATACAAAAAAGATTAGAGAAATATAGAAATTAAGTGATAAGAGATAATTAAAGCAAGAGAAGGCTGATATGGTTTATATATACATCAGCATAAACCAGTTGACTGTAGGGCTCAGTTCTGTGTTGCAAATTCTGCATAATATGTTAACACTAGATGGCAGTATCAGAGGTAATTCTGGTATTAAAAACAGAAAATGCTGGTCTGGCAGCATCTGTGGAGAAAGAAACACAGTTAGTGTTTTAATTCCAATAACTCTTCTGTAGGGACGTGGAAGATAATATTTTTTATGCTGTTAATGGGGTTTGATGGGGGGGGGAACCAAATGGAACAGATGCCCAGAGCAAAATACAAAAGGAGTGCTAATGGTGGTTAAACAATTGAGATGTAAAGTAAGTGTTAACGATAGGTTTGAGTAAGAGAAAATAGGTTAGCTCTGCTGAGAATAAAGGCAACAAAACAAGACATGAGGTGGTGAGGCTGTAACAGAAATGCAAATCAGTATTTGTGCTCAATACCTCAATTTTAGTTCAGGCAATTTACAGCTTTCAGACTCACCATGGAATTCAACAACTTTATAGCATGAGCATGGTCCTCCATTGGAAAGGACTACGGAATACCTTCCACAAACTGGTTGCTAGTAACAACTCATCACCATCCTTCACATGGCATGATGCTATACAAGCCATAATGCTCACCAATGGGTCCAAGATGGACCCACACATCTGCAAACTGGGGTCACGCAATGCAGTGTCAGTGCACCACTACTCTTCTCCATATTTCTTACCACAACACAATTCAATATCCATGAAACATCCTATTAATATGGAGTCATCCTCAGGATGAGTGAGAAACCATTCAACCTGTGTCGCGTTCAGTCCAGAACTAAGACCACCGAACCTCCATCAACAAGCACAAACTTAAAGAGGAGCTCCAAATTGTAGCTACAGAGGCATGAGTGAGACTGGGCTTTAGCCTAAGCATGTGGGAGACAAAGATCTTCTGTCAGACTGTATCCACTGCACAACTCTTCTCCTGGCTAGCAGGAGGACAGAGAAAACACTTCAAGAATATCCTCAAGCCCTTGCTGAAAAAAAAATGCAATACCACAGTAATTCATGGGAATCAAAGACCACCCAAACTGGAAATGCATCATGAAAGTGACAAACAATCTGGGCATCTCTCACAGGCCCAGACTGAAGTCCAGCACAAAACGGTGGAAGGAGTGTGCATCCCACCCACCTATTTCAGTAAACACCACATGCCCCACCTTTGGCATGGTTTGAGAACCCACTTTTGGATTATGTTATCATCTCACGACACACTTAACCAAAGTGGAATAAAGTCATTATTAGTCCCAGGAGAAAATGCACAAGTGTGAAGAAAGAAAATTTACTTCTAAATTATTGTAAATACCTCAATACCAAAATGTACCTAGCAACTTAAATTAAGTAATTCCATTAAAATGGCAGCTGAGGTTGACAAATTTATACCAAAGGACTGAATCTTCCCTCTGTTCAGGTAAATAACTTAATATTGCCTATATCCAAGTTATTACCAAATCAACTAACTCAATAAACAATTTAGCTAATGCAAGGTATTCATGGGAACAAGGGGTTTAGATTTTAAGTCTGCACTTTTCCTTCATTTTATAAGGTTTACAATACCAATTCCTTATTAAGATTTTTTTAAAACTTTGATTTATCATTGTTTTTCTCCTACTTCTTAACCATATGATGCTCATTGGATCATCATTCAGAATGAATGTCACATTCTCATTTAAGTCGATGAGACCTTCTCTCCCTCTCCTCCACCTTTAAACTATTCCTCCATTGTTTTTCCATTATCAGCTTGACATACAGGAAACAATAAACAGAAATTAAATACTGGTAGGAAAATAAGGAAAGATTTATGGAAATAAATGTGGAGGCTACATTGTATGCTAGAAATTCCATACACGGACAGTAAAACAAACGAGTGTTTGCTAAAGAAGTGACATCCAAAAAGGCAACGTCAGTATTTTGGTCACTGAAAAGCTACAGAGATTTCTGCAAGAAGGCAAAGTGGAGCGTTGTAGTGGGAGGGATTGACCTAGTTATAGTGGGATGGTGGATACCAGACAATCCAGAGTGGATGTGTAAGGATGGGGCATGAAAGAGGAGTGGGGCGTACCACACAGCAAATCGATGGACAGGGCAAGTGCTGATCCCTAGCCATCAACTGTATTACCATCATTCCCACCACCCCCCCGTTGACAAGGAGATGCTAAACTACATCACTCTCACCTAACTTTGGTGTCAATTCCAACCATCTGACTCCACCCTACATCAGCTTGTCTGTTAATGAAACGCCACCCATAACAAACAGAGAACACTGGAGAAACTAAGCACATCAAGCAGCAGTGTTAATGTTTTGAGTCCGTTATGACTCTTCTTCAGAATGCTAAAACCTATCAGCTTCAGAAATCATATCCATGCTTTTATTTCCTCTAGACTTGACTAATCCTAACCCAAACCCTCTCAAATTCTACCCTCCTTAAACTTGAAGTCATCCAGAGCTTTGCAGCTTATGCCTGAAGTTGCATCAAGGGCCACTTGCCCTTGTACTCATTAAGCTACAATGACCCTGATTAAATAACATCTTTACCTTAAAATCTTCATTCATAGAATCCCTGTGGTGTGGAAACAGGCCCTTCAGCTTAAAGTCCACATCGACCCTCTGAAAAGTAACCCACCCAGACCCATCCCCCTACCCGACTAATGCATCTAATCTACATATCCCTGAATACTATGGGCAATTTAGCATGGCCAATTCACCTAACCTGCACAGTTTTGGATTGTGGGAGGAAATCGGAGAAAGTCAACACAGACACGGGGAGAATGTGCAAACTCCACACAGACAGTTGCCAGAGGCTGGAATCAAACCCAGATCCCTGGCGCTGTGAAGCAGCGGTGCTAACTACTGAGCCACTGTGCTGCCATTCTTATTTTTAGTTACATGTGTGGTCTCTGGCCCATTTCTTAATCTCTACAAATTTTCCATCCCCACAATCCTCCAGGTTTTATGCTCACATCCAGTTTTCCCCTCCTAAGCATCCCAGACTTTAATTACTCCTTTAGGTAGCCCATGATATAAGACACTCCTCAAAAGCCCAATTCTTCCTTGTATATCTTTACATGAGTAACTATCAAATTTCATTATATCATACTATAAAGTGCCTTAGGATGTTTTATGATAAAATGTGCTTGATAAATATAAATTATATTAATATCACAGCAAAGTAAAAGTGCTTTCACTTTTTAGCAAAAATACCATATCTTTCAGATTTTACCATCTCTGCTAACATTATGGAATGGCTCAAACGCCAGCTTTTTCTTTGTTTTTCAAGAAATCTCCTACTTCACAATAAGAGTGGTAATTTCCAACTCCTAATAAAGAGAAATTGGGTGAAAAGTCATCCCATACCCCATATCAGGAGACCAAAGAAAATGACTGATGACTCCTATTTGAGATATATTGATCAGGTAAGATATAAAAGCACCGTTGTGCTACTGAGACTTTATAAAGCTCTAGTTAGGCCCCATTTGGAGTACTGTGTCCAGTTTTGGTCCCCACACCTCAGGAAGGACATACTGGCACTGGAGTGTGTCCAGCAGAGATTCACACGGATGATCCCTGGAATGGTAGGTCTAACATACGAGGAACGGCTGAGGATCCTGGGATTATATTCATTGGAGTTTAGAAGATTAAAGGGAGATCTAATAGAAACTTACAAGATAATATATGGCTTGGAAAGGGTGGATGCTAGGAAATGGTTTCCGTTAGGCGAGGAGACTAGGACCCGTGAACACAGCCTTAGAATTAGAGGGGGTAAATTCAGAACAGAAACGCGGAGACATTTCTTCAGCCAGAGAGTGGTGAGCCTGTGGAATTCATTGCCGCAGAGTGCAGTGGAGGCCGGGACACTAAATGTCTTCAAGGCAGAGATTGATAAATTCTTGATGTCACAAGGAATTAAGGGCTACGGGGAGAATGCGGGCAAGTGGAGTTGAAATGCCCATCAGCCATGATTGAATGGTGGAGTGGATTCGATGGGCCGAATGGCCTTACTTCCACTCCTATGTCTTATGGTCTTTTAATATTTGTTTATTATATGCGTTCATTGCCTATCCCAAAATGCTGGAAATGTGTTGCTGGAAAAGCGCAGCAGGTCAGGCAGCATCCAGGGAACAGGAGAATCGACGTTTCGGGCATATCCCAAAATGCTCCCAAGAAAGTGCCAGTTAGCCATCTGTGACACAGGCCTATCCATAACGTTATTAAAAAGGGTGAAGGTTTTCGGACCAGTGACGATTAAGAAATAGACAATATATTTCTAAGTCTGACCGATATGATTTGAAGGGAACTTGTAGGTAATACTGTTCCAATGCACATGTAACACTCAATACTGCTAGCTGCAGTTTAGAAGACAATGTTGAAGAAATCAAGTTGAGTTGCTACAATGCATCTTCACTGTTACCACTGTGTGCAATAGATGAAAGGATTTCAGGTAATGAGTGAAGTGCCAATCATGTAGGCTGCTTCTTCAATGTTTCTGGAGTTAAACTTATCAAACAAGGCAAATGTTCCTGGGCATTTCCAATGAGCAGAAACTTAAATGGACTAGCCATATAAATACTGTGTTTATCCTGGATTTGGAATCCTGCAGCAGGTATCTCAACTCTATACAAAGCAAGTCAAGCCAGGAATGTGGGCTTGACAGGATGCCAGGGTGAATGCAGCTCCAACAACACTGAAGCAGCCTGACACCATCCAAGCTCCATGACTGGTATCAAATCCATAAACATTCATTCACTTCACCACTGACGCACAGCGGTGGGACAATACACCATCTACAAGGCAACTTACAGAGATTCATCAAGACTCCTCATACAGCACCATCCAAACCCACAGCATTACAGTCTAGAAGAACTGGGAACACTACCACCTGCAAGTTTCTCTCCAAGCCACTCACCATCTGACTTAGAGTCTTAGAGATGTATAGCGTGGAAACAGACCCTTCGGTCCAACTCATTCATGCAGACTAGATATTCCAACCCAATCTAGTCCCAACTGCCAGCACCCACCCAGCCCATATCCCTCCAAATCCTTTGTATTCACATACCCATCAAGAAGCCTTTTAAATCTTGCAATTGTATCAGCCCGCACCACTACCGGCCCATTTCATACATGCACCAACCTCTGAAAAAGTTGCACCTTAGATTAGATTAGATTAGATTACAGTGTGGAAACAGGCCCTTCGGCCCAACAAGTCCACACCGACCCGCCGAAGCGAAACCCACCCATACCCCTACATTTACCCCTTACCTAACACTACGGGCAATTTAGTATGGCCAATTCACCTAACCTGCACATCTTTGGACTGTGGGAGGAAACCGGAGCACCCGGAGGAAACCCACGCAGACACGGGGAGAACGTGCAAACTCCACAGTCAGTCGCCTGAGTCGGGAATTGAACCCGGGTCTCTGGCGCTGCGAGGCAACAGTGCTAACCACTGTGCCACCGTGCCGCCCCCTAGGTCTCTTTTATATCTTTCCCCTCTCACCCTAAACCTATGCCCTCCCCTACCCAAGGGAAAAGCCCTTGTCTATTTACCCTATCCATGCCCCTCATGATTTTATAAAAACCTCTGTAAGGTCACCCCTCAGCCTCCGACGCTCCAGGGAAAACAGCCCTGGCCTATTCAACCTCTCCCTGTAGCTCAAATCCTTATAAATCTTTTCTGAACCTTTTCAAGTTTCACAGCATCTTTCCGATAGGAAAGAGACCAGAATTGCAAGCAATATTCCAACAATGGCCTATACAGCCACAACATGACCTCCCAACTCCTATACTCCATACTCTGACCAATAAAGGAAAGCATACCAAACGCCTTCTTCACTATCCTATCTACCTGTGACTCCACTTTCAAGGTGCTATGAACCTGCACTCCAAGATCTCTTTGTTCAGCAACACTCCCTAGGACCTGACCATTAAGTGCATAAGTCCTGCTAAGATTTGCTTTCCTAAAATGCAGCACCTCACATTTATCTGAATTAAACTCCATCTGCCACTTCTCAGCCCATTGGCCCATCTGATCAAGATCCTGTTGTAATCTGAGGTAACCTTCTTTGCTGTCCACTACACCTCCAGTTTTGGTGTCATCTGCGAACTTACTAACCACACCTTTGCTCACATCCAAATTATTTATATAAGTGAGACTTGGAAAATATATTGCCATTTCTTCATGGTTATTGGATCAAAATTCCAATATCCCTCCTGAAAAACATTGAGAGTGTATTTACAACACATGGACCACAGTGGTTCATTGCCACCTTCTCATCATTAATTAAAGATGGTCAATAACTACTGCCCAGCCAGAGAACTCCACATTCCAAGAATGAATAAATGAAAAAAAAAAAATTGTCCATTGTTTTTTGCTTTCTTGGAGGTTTGACAGTCCTTCGGTTCTCTGCCCTGAAAAGCACTGAACGCTGAGCTATTCAAATATTTTTAAAATATAGGAGGAGAAAGATACTTTACTAACAAGGCAAAGATTATTTGAAGTTGAAGCCACAATCAGATCAGCTACGATTTTATTAAAGTAGATTCAAAAGGCTGAATTGCCTACTTCTGCTCCTAATTCTCATGTTCCCACGTTGCCTATAGCATGCTGATTCCCTTATTTGTTATGCATGTGGCTCTGATGTTCTAACTTCACCAGATTGGCAATTCATTTATAAATGCACTTAGTCCTTTTTATATGACAGTTTGATGTCAATCATAGAGCAAGGGCACATAACAACACGAAGTTATAGGCTTTGAGAGAACATGATATTGCTGAAGCTGATGATTTTATGGATAGTATGCTAAGATATTAGATTTATTCAGATTTCACCTCATTTAGCACAGTAACAGTGCCAAAGAACCCAATGCATAGTCTCCTCAGGGTGAAATGGAGACACCATCTCTGCAAGAATTGTGCAACGGACAATGCTAATGGTATCCTTCTAAAGAGCTGCATCTGTAGCAACCCAATTGTTCTAGAGTTATCAGGTATTCACTTTTCATTTCAGATTTATCTAATTAATTACATATAAATTCCTCAACTATTGAAGATTTGGGCACACATTGCTCAATTATTAGTCCAGACCTCTGGTTCTTAATACTGTCCCAATCATGATATTGCACCATGGCCACCCAAACCATAAATTATTTTAAAGTCATTAGGTTGCTTCATACAGGAATTGTTCAGTTTTTTTTTAGTAGCCACCTTGAATACTCGTCAAGGGAAGAAAACAATTGCACTGGAATTATAGGCTATCTCTGTTGTTGATTAGACGTACTACTAATTTAAATACCACAATCTCTAGAACACCACTAATTAGTGGAGCATCCTTGGCACTGTTCTCACTCAATTTAAGTAACATGGCCTTTATTGTTTCAAATGAGGTCACCAGCCCAAGATTTATGAAGAGAATGATACTGGACTCCAAAATTATTTTCAGCATCCACAATATTTTGCTTTCATTCATGATTTCTCTGGATCCAACAACTCATTATCAGACTAAGGGTCTCCACTTTCAGATTCTGAAAATCTGTGTTCATTAGTTACAATGTGGCGATTTGATGCTGCCACAATTTCAATGACACAACTTGCTCTGATTTGATGTTCAGTTAACACATTAAACAACTCTACATTGGGATCTGACTGACGCTCCACTGGGTACTCTTCACTATGGATATAATCGGTCATTCCAGCACAAATTGCATCTGTTTTACAAAATGTTTCATTTTCCTCTAAACTCAATTGTTTATCACAAGATGCAAAACCCGCAGTAAACCAATACAATGAGGAGATTTTAAAATTTAATTGCACTAAGCATGTGATTTTTTTCCATCAGTTATGCTAATGGCAGGGGAAATTATACTGAAAAGAAAACAGTTCAGAAGCCACCATCAGACCAAACATCTCCACTCTGGACTTCAGAAAGATAGAATGAACAGCACCAAACAAACAAAAATATGAGGCCCACATGAATATGTAACACACTGATATTCATTTGCTTCTGACCTAGTTGCAAAAACCTATAATCAACAAGTGCACATAGTGTGTAGTGCACAAAATCAAAACCTCATCCTCCCCATCCACTACCAAACAACAACAAAAAAAAAGAGTTGAATAGAACAAAAACCATTCACTTGTTGAATGCAATTCTGCCTCTGGAATAACTTTGCTCTTCAAGTTCTCGGAGATGAGAGAAGGGTTAGTGATTCAAATCACTAAAGATTCCACATTCACTTTAAGAGGTTTCAGCAGTTTGTACGAGGAACATAGAACAGCTTTTAAATTTAGCCCAAAATGTAGAACTATGAGTATTTTCTCAAGGAAATCCTCTTTTCTCTAGTTTGTTTGGGAGGGTGATGGAGGCAATGAAATAAGACACTGCCATGAGAGGGGTAGACTGTATAGCTCACAAGGGGCAGATTCATTTCACTGCTACACAAAACCCATGTGCCCATATAATTAATCAAGTTTGAATACACTTTCTTGGAGAATAATTATAAGTACACAGCGTACTGTGCCAAGTGAGCCAACCTTCACGCCTCACCAGATGTGGCCAGCTAGCATTTTGAAAATTCTCTAATGGTGGATTATTAAACTCACAATCATGTCTTGGCCTGAAACAGATCCACCCTGCCAGCAATCTGATCTGAAATAAAAAGCAAATTTTAAAATGTGGTGCTAGCAGCAACCCAAGAAGAAATTCCTTCAGTAGAATTTCCTTTTGCAAGAAAAGTCCGAGGCAGAGAATGGCTCAAAAAGGCAGAAAAGCACCACTTGCTGGCTCACCCCATCTACTACCCAAATATCAGAAGCCTTTGGAAACAAAATTTCTTCATCTTTTCCTAATTGACTGCATACATGAGTGCTGTAATGCTTTAGATGTTACATTCGTCACAACTCCTACGGGTTACTTGCAATGATTCCGTGACAGCGTCACTACCA
The DNA here is from genome assembly GCF_037043375.1 of Chiloscyllium plagiosum. Classification (NCBI taxonomy): domain Eukaryota; kingdom Metazoa; phylum Chordata; class Chondrichthyes; order Orectolobiformes; family Hemiscylliidae; genus Chiloscyllium; species Chiloscyllium plagiosum. The sequence continues at coordinate 75,837,315 of NW_028270140.1, forward strand.
GCATGCTGACTTGCAATATGAAGCGTTTGCAAATACTCATGCAAGTGTATGTCTTAACAGGAGAAATTGCAGCTGTAGATTAATACAGTCATAGTCCTGCTAGCTTCTTTAGTTACTTGTGCCCTTTAAATCATTTGCATTGGACTGGTCTCAAAAAATGTTTTTAAAATGTTCCATGGAAATTTATGATACTTGAAATAAGTTGATGGGCAGAGGCCTCATTTTCCTTCCTGTGGACAAGGCTCCCACGGGGTTATAAGCAGTGATTTCATCCAATGGATATAGGAAATTCTGGTCACAGTACCCAGCACCAATGATTTCAGGTTGCTTTCAAAATAAAGTGTTTTCCTTTTTCTATATTATCCCCGTTAATCCTTAAAATGTATTCTGTACCAACACATTGCCAAAAAAAAGTATACACTGCAATGTTTTATAGTTGATTAAATTGAATACAAAAACTAAATTTAAACACTATAATCTTAGATAATTAATGTTTACAGTTCCACGAACAATTATGCGAATACCACACTGCAATGGGTCTGACAAGAATTCTTGGGCCTCTCTCATTACCAGAGCAAGTCTTCATTCCTGTAGATTCATGGCTACCCTATGATCTTAATATACAAAAGAATTCCAAGTAAAATGTGACATTGCCAGCCTCCTCAACCATTTGATTTTGTGTGGCGCTGATGTGAGAATATCTTCAGCTCCGACCTATAATTGCTTTGAAACCACTGCAGAATATTTTACCATACCTTTCCTTGCTTGTATTTAGGATTTTATCGTCATTTATGATCAAGCAAGTGCCACCAAAATTTGAAGTATCACTACAGCAACAAGCAGGCTATGCTCAAGTTACATACATATAAAATATACCAACAATGTTAAACTGCTTTTTAGCATTTAAAACGCACCACACATTCCTTCAAAAGCCATTTTTCCTGTAAGCTTTGTGTTATTTAATGAGTAGGGCCAACAATCAACAGTATGAAAAGCAGCGATTGAAATTTTTACAAATCAGTTTGCTGTAAATTGAAGGGATCTTTTATATTCTGACTTAATGTTAATTTCAAAACAATTTTGCTGACTAAAAGAGTAGCAGAATCAAGAATAGAATATGTCATGCAATCTCAGAGTGAGGTGGTGTTAGAGGTTCTGGCAAGCTTAAAAGGTGGACAAACCCAGAGGTCCAATTGAATTGTATCCAGATTTGGGAAATGAGACAAGAAATTACAGGGGCTCTGACTCAATTTCTAAAGTCTCCTCTGGCCAAAGGGGAGGTGCCAGAGGACTGGAGGACAGCAGGACAGTTAGTATGGTTCCACTTTACAAGGAGGGGTATGAATAAACCAGGGAATTGGAGATAATTGATTCTCACATCAACGAGATGGAAACTACTGGAGAGAATTAATCTCCCCTCGGAAAGGCAAACTTTGCTCATGGGTAGTCAGCACGGTTTTGACTGAGGAGATCACACGTAACAAATCTGATTGAATTTTAAGGTAGTGATCAGGCATAGGTAAGCCTCTGTGCTGAATGACTTTATAAAAATACGCCACAAATTCAACATTGAGTCAATGCAGTAAATGCCAGGAGGACTGGATAAAAGTGAACAACTAGTAGGCTTTACAGAGGGTCTTAAAGAAAAAGCAGAATGACAGAACATGGCAGAATGTCAAAGTTCAATACCTGGATGATTACAGTCATATCCAGCAATGGCAGGGTAAATTGGATGGATGGAGGTGGGGCAGGGGATGGCAAGATCACGAAGGATGGCAATGTGATGGTGAAAATTTTTCATTTGTGACCCTGGACAAGGACTGAACAAGCACTGGCATGAGAGCACAGTAGGACATTGGCAGAGTTTTGGATGAATTTAATTTTATGGTGGATGCAGAGGGATATTGAACAGAAGAAACTGGAAAAGTAAAACCATAAGAGATTAAACTGCAGATGAGTTAAAGCAAAAATGAAGACAGCTGCAGATGTAATGAGGCGAACTTTGTGACTGACAGTGTTTACGTATGTTTAGCAGGTCTACACAGTGTTAAATGGAATTGAGGTTACAAACGAATAGTTTGTTTGAGTCATTGAATCATAGTGACTGCAGAGGAGAAGTAACTACATGGCAAAGTATAAAGTTTGTTGTGGGAGCCAAAAGATGATAGTTATGATTTTCTTAGTTGAGGTAATGGTAGTTCAGCCCAGGACACAATACCAGACGTGTCTGACTGCAAGGTAAATACGACATGCAATTAAAATGAGGAAAAGAAAACCATGCACCGAAGACTCTGACAGTCAAACTTTCAATCCCATCCTCATAATACCCTTTTTGACTCAGTATTACTGTTTTTCCAAAGATGCAAACCTTCTTGGGGTGCTTTACACTAGAGATACTTTATTTATAAGGGCAATAACTGTAGTCACTTTGCTGGAAAAGTAACTGAGAGACATTGAAATCATATTATATCCCTGCCAATTATCGCCCCATCGGTCTATTCACAATCAATAAAGTGATGGAAGGTGTCATCAACGGGAGTATCGAGCAGCAGGTGCTCAGCAATAACATGCTCAATGACACCTAGTTTGAGTTCCTCCAGGATCACTCCGCTCCTGACTTTCTTATAGCCTTGGTTCAAACACGGAGAGAAGAGCTGGATTCTAGTGGTAAGGTAAGAGTAACAGCCCCGACATCAAGGCTGCAAATCAATCAAGTGTGGCATCAAGGAGACCCAAAAAAACTAGAATCAATGGGAATCAGGAGGCAAGCGCTCCACTGGTTGGAGTCATACCTGGCACATAGGAAGATGGTTGTGGTTATTGGACGTCAATCATATCAGCTTCAGGACATCTCTGCAAGACCTCTTCAGGGTAGTGTCTTAGGCCCAACCATCTTCAGCTGCTTCATCAATAACCTTCCCTCCATTAGAAAGTCAAAACTAGGGATGATCATGTATTATGTTCAGCACCATTTGCAATTCTCTAGATACTGAACCCAAATGATGTTCAAATGCAACAAGATCTGCACAATATCCAGGCTTGAGCTGACAAGTGGCAAACATCATTTAGGCCAGACAAATGCCATGCAATGACCATCTCTAATAGGAGACAATTTAACCACTGCCCAAATCTTGTCCACCATCTACAAGACACAAAATCAGGAGAGTGAGGAAGTACTTCCCACTTGCCTGGATGAGTACACTCAGGAAGTTTGACATCAACATCAACCAGGACAAAACAGCCCACTTCTGGCATCACATTCACAAGCATCCATTCAATCCACTACCAATATATTTACTGCAAGGCGGCAGCTCCCCTCCATTTTCTCAAGGCAACTAGGGATGCCTGGTCAACCAGCATGTGTTTATTCAATGACCATTTAAATGCCTTTAAAGTTAGTGAGTCTACTATTGTTGCAGGCAATGCGATCCACACCCCTACTACTCTGAGTAAAGAAACCACCTCGGACTTCTATCCTATATTTATCACCTGTCGATTTAAAGCTATGTCGCCTCGTGCTAACCATCATCATCCGCTAACCTACACCATCTAGTTCTGGACTCCTCCACTCCAGGGAAAACAGGCTTAGCCTATTCAACCTCTCCCTATGGCTCAAATCCTCCAATCCTGACACATCCTTTTAAATCTTTTCTGAACCCTTTCAAATTTCACAACATCTTTATGAATGGATGGAGAAAGTTCTCCTCGATCCTACCTGCCAATGACTTCTCATGCCCCCTCCTGACTCTTCTTAGCTCTCTCTTTCGGTCTTTCCTGGCTAACTTGTACCACCTGATGAAGGAGCGTTGCTCCGAAAGCTAGTGTGCTTCCAATTAAACCTGTTGGACTATAACCTGGTGTTGTATGATTTTTAACTTTGTACACCCCAGTCCAACACCGGCATCTCCAAATCATCCTAATAGAAGCCGCGATCTTCATCTTGACAAGAGAGAGTCAGCTTCTTTAGTAAACCAAAGCTCCTTCGCTCGTCCACTTCCTCCCTGCCTGACAGGCACATACTTATCAAGGACACACAATAGCTATTCCTTCAAGCTCCACATTTCAAATTGTGCCCATCCCCTGCAGTTTCCTTCCCCAACCTATGCATCCTAAATCTTGCCTAATCATATCATAATTACCTTTCCCCCAGCAATAACTCTTGCCCTGAATTATATACCTATCCCTTTCCATTGCTAAAGTAAACATAACCGAATTATGTTCACTGTCACCAAAGTGCTCACCTACCTCCAAATCTAACACCAGGCCAGGTTCATTACCCAGTACCAAATCCAATGTGGCCTCGACCCTTGTTGGCTTGTCTACATACTGTCAGGAAACCATCCTGTACACTTTGGACAAAAACTTACTCATGTAAAGTACTCAAACTATAGTATTTCCAGTCAATATTTGGAAAGTTAAAAGGCCCCCATAACAACTACCCTGTTACACTTGCTCTTATCCAGATTTATCTTTGCTATCCTATCCTCCATATCTCTGGAACTATTCAGAGATCTATAGAAAACTCCCAAAAGGGTGACCTCTCCTTTCCAGTTTCTGACCTCAGCCCATACTACCTCAGTAGACGAGTCCTCAAACATCCTTTCTGCCATCGTAATGGTGTCCTTGACGAATAATGCCACACCTCCCCCTCTTTTACCATCTTCTCTGTTCTTCCTAAAACGTCTAAATCCCAGAACCTGCAACAACCATTCCTGTCCCTGCTCTATCCATGTCTCCAAAATGGCCACAACATCAAAGTCCCAGGTACCAACCCACGCTATAAGTTCACCCACCTTATTCCGCATGCTCCTGATGTTGAATTAGACACGCTTCAAATCACCTTCCTGCTTGCTGGTACACTTGCAACCTTGAAACTTCATTTCTGAGCTCACTACTTTCAACCTCCTCCACCCTGGAACTACAATTTAGGTTCCCATCTCGCTGCTGATTATTTTAAACCCTCCCGAATAGCACTAGCAAACATCCCCCGCCCAGCCCTCTGGTTCAGGTGTAGACCATCCGGTTTGTAGAAGTCCCAGAATGAGTCCCAATTATCCAGGTTTCCGAAACCCTCCCTCCTGCACCACCCTGTAGCCACGTGTTCAACTCCTCTCTCTCCCTATTCCTCACCTCACTAAAACGTGACCTGAGCAACAAACCAGAGAAAACAACACTTTTCTCTAGCACTAAGCTTCCACCCTAGCTCCCTGAATTTCTGCCTTAAATCCCCATCACTTTTCCTACCTATGTCGTTAGTACCTATGTGGACCATATCTTGGGGCTGCTCCCCCTCCCCATCAAGGATCCCAAAAACACTATCAGAGACATCATGAACCCTGGCAACACCAACTGTGAATCTCTCTCATTCCCACAGAACCTTCTATCTGTCCCCCTAACTATGGAGTCCCCAATGACTAATGCTCTGTTTCTCTTCCCCCTTCCCTTCTGAGCAGCAAGGACAGATTCTGTGCTAGAGACCTGAACCCCATGGCTGTTGTTCTTGAGGGGAACAGCCACAGGGGACCACTGCACTGACTGCTGGTTCCCTTTCCATCCCTCTCAATAACCCTCTCTGCTTCCCAAATGATCTGAAGTTCATCCAGCTCCAACTCCCTAACTTGGTTTTCGAGGGGCTGGAGTTGGGTGCACTTCCTGCACACAAGGTCAGCAGGGACACGAGTGGTGCCCCTTAACTCCCACATTCTGCAGGAGGAACATTGAACTGCCCTAACTGCCATCTCCACGGTTCTAAATTCCTAAAGAGACTTCCCGGCAAGCTTCTAATTTCAAGGCTATTTAGAGATGGGAAATACATGTCTGTCTTGCAAACAACACTCATATAGTAAGAACAAATAAAGTAAACCCAAGTTGTTGCTATTAATAAAATTGATTTAGTTGAAGGAGGAGGATTTGGATTATCTTGTGACTGATAACCATTAAAAAAACAAAAACAGAAAAAAAATTACACTTGAGAATGTGTTTGTTAGTCTGAACAGGTTTTCACGTGTGACTGAGGTTATTGGCAGCAGCAAAGAGAAATTTGCACCATTTTGAAATTTCCTAATGAGCATCAACAATTAATGCCAAACCAAACTGTACAGTTCAATCAAAATAAACTGACATTATAGTGCAGGTTGAGGTTGATTTTGAGGTTGTAGGAATATATTACAAGTCACAATTGCAACACCAAGCCATGTTGACATCTAAACTGAGCACATTGCTTGGTTCTATGGAAACTAGCAAACTTAACCTCCGATCTATAGTGCAAGACAACGATTAATGAGTCCAGCAGTCTTCCTTTACCAAGTAAGCAATAAGACATAGGGTGCTCTTAGTCTGTATACCACTGAATTCCATAAAATTACACCATGGATAATAACTACCCAGCCCAATCAATCAAATATTTCACTGAATAGTGAAAACCCAAGATTTTTTTGCTCTTCTGATCACATCATTCAATAACTGTTGCTCGCAGTCTAACCTAATCTTAAAATTTAAGATGGTCTAATTTAATTCACAGCCTCTCCTGCTCTCCATTCTGAATTTCTGATGTAATTTGCAGTTACGACACCTTGTTCACTCGAAAATGGGTTTCTTTCTACTCAGTTGCACTGCTGCAATTTTAAAACACCTCCACCAAAATTGCTCCGAAACTCCTGGACAAGAGTTTTACATCCCCAATTTTTAAAGACTCTATTATATTTCCTTAAACAAGGCAACATTCTGCCCAAGATGGGCTACACATCCTCTGTTCCCACAAGTTCCTTCCTATAGTATAAGGCCAATTGTACATCTTATGATTATCAAAGTGCTCACTGATATCACCATCTCAAAATCAGATGTGATCTTGGATATGTTCACTGCCATCAACCCTTCCGATCGATATTGGTAATGCTCCTCTTGCAATGTGGGGAAGGATACACACGTGACATACAGGTAGTCCCCAGCTTGCAAATGGGCTGTGTTTTGGAATCAGTTTGCAAGTCAGAATATAATGCAGGATACTGGAAAGCAAATGTTCGTAAGTAAAAGAAATGTTCACATGTCGAGTCTTTAAAATTATAACCATGTATGGGATCACCTTTGTAAGCATGAGCATTTGCAAGTTGGACACTGAAAAAGCAGGGACCTCTCCTTCAGCAGAGGACAGGTTCACTTTTGATTAAACAGTAAGTAGATTTATTACATATCAATTAGTTGCTAGTTAAAATGCAATGATACATGATTGTCTCTTGAGAGATATCAGGCTCAACTTTAAAAGTTAGTTCACATTGCAGTTACTAAAATATTCTCGGTCTTGGTAACAAAGCACCAGAACTGGTTAAAACAAACACACAGCTCCTTCCTGAAAAAGTACGTTATATATTAATGCTCAAAGCTTATCGTGATGTCAAGTGAACCTTTCAGATACTGACTGATTTAGACAACAGCTCACCATACTGAAATGGTGTAAGATTTTAGACAGATTTACCATTTCATTGACTTTACATTCAACCTTATATAAGGAAAACAAATTCCATTAAAAAATAGTTTTCTGAAGACATTAACAGCAACTCCTTGTAAAACTCTATCCTAATGCTCTCTGCTTCACAGGGTCATCCAACCTAACCTAAAACGTTTTAAATTTCTTTATATTAATTGACATGAAAAATCCATCTGTCACTTGTTTACTAATTCTACCATCTTATTAATATTAGAATTATTTACTACACTTCTCAATATCTGAAAATGCCAGCAACATGTAAGTCATTGATACAGAGAGAAGAAAACCCAGAAAGAGAATAATAGAACACCATCCACCTCCAAAACACCCATGAAAGCTGCCTTTACTTCCCATGTAATTTGTAAGCCAATACCAACATGAAGTATATCATTAATTTGAGCCTACTGTTTTGTATTGAAGGACGTGTAGTTTGGGACATTGTTGGAGTTAGTTTTTTCAAGGGTAGCACGGTGGCTCAAGGGTGGCACAGTGGCTAGTACTGCTGCCTCACAGCATCAGGGTCCCAGGTTCTATTCCAGCCTCAGGTAACTGTCTGTGTGGAGTTTCCACATTCTCTCTGTGGAGTTTGCACAGTGTCTGGACTGTGGGAGGAAACCCACGCAAAGATGTGCAAGTCAGGTGAATTGGCCATGCTAAATTGCCGATAGTGTTAGGTGCATTAGTCGGAGGGAAATGATTCTGGGTGGGATACTCTTCGGAGGTTCGGTGTGGACTTGTTGGGCTGAAGGGCCTGTTTCCACACTGTAGGGAATCTAAACTAATCAGCCTTTAGTTCAAAACTCCTAGGTCCCGAGCTACAAACCTGTTTAGAAGCAAAGCGAACAAAATCCAATCTAGCTCTGCTTAAAAGCCCAATTTACTAATCACAGAATTAGCATGGTGAAGAAAGAAGCCATTGTGCAGTCACCATAAGGCCATTGACAGCTTGGTCAGCGCTGACTACATGGCAGTGTGTTCAAATGCAACAGGTTTCCTTTCACAAAGCCCGTCATATTCACACTTGCAAGTTTATTTTCCTATGACTTATTAAAGCCTCAAGTCAAGCTGATATTTGGACTTTCATACTAGACTGGACATGAGACAAGGATGTAGCAAATATGATCATTTTGACAGTGTCACAAAGCCACTCCTTATCATAACAGCCAACAACAGATTACACCAAGATGATAGACTAACACTTGATGACTTTAAAGTCACTTCTGTGAGGTCATGCACATTCTTGTTACAAGCTCTGAGACTGGTCTGAGTGGAGTTTGGTATGACTAAACAAACAACATTCTGCTACAAATGTTAAGACTTCCAGTTGCAGCAGTCTCATCTGGATGTTATTCTAAACAGAATCCAACTGGAGAATTTAACTGGTGGTTTTAGTCTTTTACCTTTCCAAAACACAGATCTGTGATGAGTATCTTTCTGGAATTTTTTCATCTGTTCAAATCACACTGTATTTTTACACATTAGGATTTTCCATTTCATGCAGTTGTTTCCTTTCTTCCTCCACAATTTGCACCTCCCAAAACTTTGGAAGATAAAAGGAGGCTGAGGTGAGTGGGTATAAGGAGAAAATGGCTTGGTGAGCACAACAAACAATGTGCTCAGTATTAGAGCTTAAACGTTTCAACAATGTTGCAATGGGAAGACAGAAGAATTGGATGGTCTATAAAGATAGAATCTATTAGGGAGAGGACTTTCTGCATCTAAAACTATAACAATATGACTATATGACAAAATTCCAGATTTGTACTGATCTGTTGATAGTGGTTAACTACTCAACTTACAATAAAGTACTGTACTATTAAACTCTAATGCATCCCCCCCATTACAGAGATGGGGGCGGGGGAGGTGGGGGGGGGGGGGGGGGGGTGGAGAGAAATGGGGGGGGATGTTAACTATCTTGGGTGGTCAAAACACCAAAACCTTTTTATGTTAAATATTTCTTAACGTGATTCCCAGAGTTCAATTCAAGAAAATTGTGCTGGCTTCTCATTTCCTGGCTATAACACACTGTCCAATTGAATACAATTTTGTAAATAGAATTAAATTGAAATATCCTTAAGTGAAGAACCAGACCACCAATGGAGGATTTACAGAAGATCCAATACAAAATTTACCAGCCTCAATAGCTTTACAGTTGCTAAAATACCCAATAACTCTGATCCTGCAGTACACACTGAGCTTTGTGCAAGATGAAGGCAGGAACTTTTCACATCAGCACTGAGGTCACCACCGGTAATTTTTCCTTTTTCCACAACTGTATGTAGTAGTTTGTAACAGTACAGTATCCAATTACTGGCCCTTGTCCAAAATAAATAAATACAAACAAAATAACAAGGACATAAAAACAAAACAAATTAACAAATTGCAGATTCCTCTGCATTCATTCACATAACATAGAATGGTACAGATTGTTATGTTTTCCTATCAGCAGGTTGGCAAGTGGAGGGTTACGAGGGGAGGGAAAGTTCCCTGGTTCACCATCTCAAGGGCTCCCTTTCCACATCAGACACTTACCCCTGCTCCCCAAGGCCTGCTCTCCTGCAAATGCTGCCTCATTCTCTGGGTCTCTCCACAAAGACACCTGGGTCCATAATCATCACCAACACCACCTCCTCCACTAACCATAGGGAATACACAAACAGGAAACCCTTACTCAGCTGCCTCTGTACTCCTGGATTTAAGAATCCGAGAACTACTTTTTGTCCCAGCCACCGCTACTTCTGGCATTACAGAAATCCTGGCCAATAGCTGAGGAGTTGTTGCGATTGCATGGATGCATGCATCACTGACTCAACCCAAATAATCCTGCTAAGAATTCTTACATTGACTATGTTAGGCTTTTGAAGTATTTCAGGTTTCCATGTGTTTCAAAATTCAAAAGATTCAACTGTCCAATAGCTACCACATAAAGATATGAAAATAATTTTCCATATCTCCAAATATCAAATGCTACACTCATTCTTCTGGAGGACATGTCTTAAATGTCTTAAAAGACTAGCACTCTGGGTATCCAAACTTCTTTTCTCATCTGCCTTCCATGAAGTCGGATTTCAGGAGCTCTGAATTAGTTTGTTGGCTTCTGATGTTTGTTGTTTGATCCAATTTCTGCAGGCTGGTAATGGATCTCTAAGCCCATTTTACCTGGATATACAACTGCTGCAAGTCTAGATTTAGCTGCAAAAATGCCAGGGGCTATTTTTCTAAATGTTGCCTCCTCCCAATTCCAAACAGTAAAACAAAAGACTCTTAAGTGAAGCTGTTGAGGATGTGGAATTGTTCTGCAATGAATCATTCAAAGAACTCTAATTTTTAGCAGTGGAGTTGTTTAAAAAGATGTTTAATGACCAAGCAGTACAAAATAAAGTAATTACTGTGATATGCCACTTTTACCTGCTCAGTGAAGTAATTATGTGCAAATTTACCTGGATAACAATGACATTGTAATATGAATGGAAATCACTGACATCTTTCCACAATTTTAAAAAGTTAAATTATAATTTTTTATTAAAACATTTGAAATGTTTTGAAAAGTTTAATCGGTTAAAAAGTGAAACAAATGTCAAGTGCAATCCCTCAAAAAGTGAAACATGATGAGTGTAAAGTAGTAGTCCACAAACAGGATTATTCACATGACAGAATTTCTCAGTCAACAGAGAAGGCATACGTACCAACTAAAGCAGCCAACAGCAAATCACCAGCTCTTTAGTCCCACTAGTGCCAGCACCAGCAATGGCCAAGAATGTCTCAAGATCACTATACCTACACACCTTTAAAAGATTTACTCTGGGATCACTTGAATCAGAACTTGCTACTCTGTTGTAATTTAGTGGTGAGTAATTTAACTGCAATAAACATCTTCTGGATTTTTTGCTATGATATCTATGACTAGTTTCTTATGCTACAAGAGACAATACGAGCATTTCCACATGAGCCAAAATACCCCACTGGGGAAAAAGCCATATGAAAGATGAACAGTCTCCCGTTTCTGAGTCCCAGAATCCAGGACCAGCTAAGTGTAGAGGTTGTCACAGCAGGAAGCCTTAGTGGCCAAAAGTGAAAGTCAGAAATTTAAGCATGTACTTCATAAAATTTTCCAACTAAATAAATTAGTTCAGAGCCTCTAACATATAAAAAATTAACATGGGATATGAAAGTGGAATATTATATTTATCTATAATTATTTGTGTAACCCAATGAACACTATTTTATAAATGTAGTTGTTGTGAGACTCTCTTGTTGAAAATGCAACTCATGTAGCTTATGGGACATTGAAAATTCGAGCTTCAAATTCGTAATTTTCTTTCAACATTAAGAAAGGAAAGCAACGTTAAATTCAGAAAGTTCATAAGCTAAGTTCAACTGAAACCGTGTATGGAAGACAGGTGCTGAAACAGAAATAGATATTTCCCTTACTTGTTCTCATTGCTGGCATCATAACGAGGCATGGGATCCCAGTCATTTCCATTGACATCAAAGCTAGCCATTTGATCCTACAGCAAGAAGGGAAGAAAAGAAAATCACACAACTACATTAATAAATAAAGTCACTGTAAAATTCATGCATTCTTAAAAGGTTTTCCATGCATAAATGATTCAACTTAGCTACACAAGAGTTGTTGGGAAATGTGCGTTAATATCATCCCCTGGCCTCATGAGAATAACAAACAAACTAGGTTTTGGATGACGTACATCATTCCTCAGACAGAATTATTCCAAGATTATTGAAAATGTTAAAGCCGTTCCAATAGTTTCAGCCAACATTTCTTGGCAGTCAGAACCATTGTATGGATGGAGGAGAAGAACGAAAAGCAGCAAGTTTTGGAAATATTAACAAACAACAGAAAATGTTGGCAATCACCAGGTATACAGAAAGGAGAGGGGAGAAAAAAAAAGGACAGGGCAGTCTTGGTTAAGGTTATATTCCCAAAACATATTAAACTGGTCTTCTATTATAGCTACTGACTGATCTGCTGCTTATTTCCAGCATTCTCCTGTTTAATTCATTGTCATTGTAGCAGATGCAAGTTTCCATCAGTGTGGTGGGATACACAGTAGGATCTTTAAGCTATTGAGAGATCAAATCCAAGTGGCCTTGGAAATATTTCAGGACTCCAAGTATGGTTGCATGTCAGACCATTAGAGTTGGCCAATACAGTATCAAGTTTTAAAAAAGGAAATAAAGCTAAATGAGTTTAATTGTGAGCCAGCTAGTTTAATCTGATATAGGAGAAGAGCAGAAGTCATTAATTAAGAATAAAACTAACATGCATCAAGATGAAAAACTTTAGTTATAGGCTGCAAATTTACAACCAATATAATCAATTTCAACAAAGCTTAGGAAATGTTTTGAAAAAGGGAGCAGATACAGTAGATGAGAGAAAATGTAGTGTGTGTACATTATGTGGAGCATACAAAAGAGTAATAATGTGAGATCACAAGAGAAGGATAAAAGGTGCATGAAATTAGGGATATGACAGCATGCTGGCTCAAGTGAGAAAATAGGAGACAGTTCTTTCATAGAAAGAAGGAAACTACAAAAGGATACTGATTAAATGGGGTTTGGGCTAAAATGTGACATCAATTTAGTGTCAGTAAGAAAGATGATGAATTTTGGTAAAAGAAATAATAGCAATAATTATACTCAATGAAAGTAAGCTTGGTGTTGCAGAAGAGGGGATGAATTTTGGAAAACAGTTTCACAGAACATTAAATGAACAAGGACTTTGTGAGAAGAGAAATGTTTGCTAGGCCCCTTGCTATGATGCTTGTTTCATTGACATCCTTGGGTGAGGTGCCAGACGTCTGGAGGTTAGCCAACAATAGTACCACTATTTAAGAAAGGCTGTGAGCAAAAGCCTTACTTCAGTGGTCAGTAAGTCGTTGGAGGGAATTCTGAGGGACAGGATTTACATTCATTTGGAAAGAAAATGGCTGACTTGGGATAGTCAAAGAGCTTTGTACATGGAAAATTGGGTTTGAGTTTGAGATTTTTTGAAGAGGTGACAAAGAAGATTGATGAAGAGAGAGTGGTAGACATTATCGATATGTACTTCAGCAAAGTGTTTGATAAGTTTCTATAGACTTGTTAGTAAGATTAGACTACATGAGATCCAGGAGGAGCTAGTCAATTTGGTACAAAATTGGCTTTAAGGTAGGAGACAGAGGGTGGTGGTAGAGAGTCGCACTGGTGGCCTGTAACCAGCAGTGCACCACAAGGACCAGCGCTGGGGTCCACTGCTTTCCAAATCATTTATATAAATTTGAAATGTGTATACAGGCAACATGGTTAGTAAGTTTGCAGATGACACCAGAAGAGATGGTGTAGTGAACAGTGAACAAGATTACCTCAGAGTATAATGGGACTTTGATCAAATGGGCCAATGGGTCAAGTTGTGGCAGATACAGTTTAATTTAGATATATGTGAGAAGCTGCATCTTGGTGCGGCAAACCAGGTCATGACTGACACAGTTAATGGTAGGTCTACAGGGAGTTTTGACAAACAAAGAGACCAAGGGGTACAGGTGCATAGCTCCTTGAAAATGGAATTGCAGGTGGTCAGGGCGGTGAAGGTGGTGTTTAGTGCACTTGTCTTCATTGGTCAGAACACGGAGTATAGGAGTTGGGATGTCATGTTTCGGCTGCATAGAACATTGATGAGGCAGTGTTTAGAATACTGCCAACAATTCTCATTGCTCCTCTATAAGAAGGATGTTGTTAAACTGGAGAGGGCACAGAAAATATTTACAAGGATGCTGCCAGAACTGGAGGATTTGAGTTAAAAGGGAGAGGTTGAATATTTTTCCTCTGAGCATTGCAGACTGAGGGTTATTTTATAGAGGTTTATAAAATCATGAGGGAGATTAATTCAACACAATACAATACAGCAAGTCTGCACTGCTTCCTAATTCCTATTTAGACTATTACTTATTACAGAGAGTTTCTATCTCTCTGTTCAGCACATGATTGTGTGTCTATCAAGATACGTCTTCTATTTGCTAATGTTCCTGCTTCCACCATCTCCACTCGAAGTGCATTCCAGGCACCCTTATGTGAAAGATTTTCCCCACACATCTCTCCTAAATTTCAACCCCCTCACCTTGAATGAGTGCTCTCTTGTAATTGACCTTCTTACCTTGGGAAAAAGCTTCTGACCATCCTCCCTATCTATGCTTCTCAATTTCGTAAACCTCTGTCAGGTCACCCCTCAGTGAAAATAATCTGAGTTTATCTAACCTCACCTCATAACTAAAACCTCCAGACCAGGTAACATCCTGGTAAATCTTCTCTGCACCCTTTACAAAGTATCCATGTCTTTCTGTATTGTGGTGCCCAGAAATGGAATATTCCAAATGTGGCCTAGCTAAAGCTTTCCACGTTTGTCAACTTTTATATTAATTGTCCTGGCCAATGAAGTCAAGCATGCTGTATGCCTTCTTTGACCATCTTGTCCACCTCTGTTACCACTTATAGCGATCTGTGAATCTATAGGCCCATATCCCCCTGTATGTCAATGGTCCTAAGGGTTCAGCCATTTACACCTGAGGTTTAGCTTCCAAAATGACCACCTGTCATTTGTCCAGATTAAACTCCATCTGCCATTTCTCTGCCCAATTCTGCAATCTATATTCCTCTGTATCCTTGGACAATTCTTCTCACTATTTGCAACTCCACCAACTTACTAAGTCAGACCACCCATTACTTTTCTCCAGATCGTTTATATACATATATTTTGAAGGTCCCAGTACCGATCCCTGCAGACCACCACCAGTTACTGATCTCCATTCAGAAAAGCACCCTTCCACTGCTACTGTGTGTTTTCTATGACCAAGCCAGCATTGTATCCATCTAGACAGCTCATCCTGGACCAGCCTGTCACGAAGTACCTTATCGAATGTCTTACTAAAGTCCATATAGACAACATCTAGTGCCCTTCTCTCAATCATTCTTGTAACCTCCTCAAATAAAAACTATCAAGTTTATGAGGCACGATCTCCCCCGCACAAATCCTTGCTGTCCCCCCCCATCACTAACAAGTCCATTCACTTCCAAATGTGAATAAATCTTGTCTCTTAGCATCTTCTCCAAAAGCTTCCCACCATTAACGTCAGGCTCACTGGCCTGTAATTACCTGGATGATCTCTGTTTCCTTTCTCAAACAAAGTCAAAAAAATTTGCCATTCTCCAGTCCTCTGGAACCTCGCCAGAGGCCAAAAAGGTTGCAAAGATATCTGTTAAGGGTCCAACTGCAGAGGAACCTCAAATTATTTGAATATCAATTATCCAAAAGGACATAAATTTTTCTCCAGATCATTTATATACATATATTACAAAAGGTCCCAGTACTGATCCCTGCAGAACACCCCCAGTCATGGGGGGGGGGGGTCAGCTGGGGGGCAAGGGCGCAGACGGGGTTGGACGGGTTCGGGATAGGGATTGGGGTGAGGGGGGATTGAACAGGATTTGGGGGGGTGGGGTGAGAGCGAAAGGGGTTTGGGGAGGGGGCGGGTTGGGAACGGGCAGGGTTGGACGGAGTGGGTGTGGGGCAGATGGGGTTGGGGTCAGGTGGGGCTCACGCAAGGTGTGTAGCTGCCTAGTCTCCTGAATGGGGAGCAGATTTAATAAAAAAACACTCCGAGCCTCAGAGGAAATCAATTAATTGAATAATCAATTATCCAAACAAAAAACAGTGCCCGCCCATCTCGTTCGGATAATTGGGGTTCTTCTGTATTTCCTCTATTGCCTCCCACACAGTATCCTGGCCCTGGGGACATATCTACTTTAATGTATTTCAAGACACCCAACACTTCCTTCTTCATTATGTTGACCTGCTTGAGAGTATTCACACACCATTCCCCAACCTCAACCTGTACTGGGTGAGTAGTCAAAATCGTTCTTCTAGGGAGTCCAAAACTAGACAGCACAGGTTTAAGGGGAGGGGAAAGGTTTTAAAAAGGACTTGTGGGTTAACGTTTTCATGTAGAGGGTGGTGCATGTACGGAATGAACTGCCAGAGGAAGAGGAGGAGGCTGGTACAATTTTAACAATTAAAAAGGTATCAAGATGGGTATATGAATACGAAGGTTTACAGGGATATGGGCCAAAGGCTGGCAAATGGTACTCGGTCAGATTGGGATTTCCAGTTGGTGTGGATGAGTTGGACCGAAGAGATGTTTCCTTGCTCTTTGACTAATGAATTTTAGATGTTATTTTAAGTAAACAGTATAAATAACCAATGTATAACAATTAGTCTATGTAAAACATTAAATTGCAGTTAAACCACTACATCCATATCTGCAATATTGGCAGCATGTTGAGGTTTTTGAGGGAACACAACATTGTTTCACTAAAATGCCACCCGGTAAGAGACAGTAATCGGAATCAAGTCAGTCTTTAAAAAAAAAAATCTACCTTTCTCCCCCAACAATAACAATGCAGATTGCGGGGCTATGTATAAAACCTCTACAATGCAGAAAGAGGTCATTCGGACCATCTAGTCTGCACTGACTCTCCAAAGAGCATTCCACCCAGACCCAGGCCCTTGCCCCATCTCCATAAGATCACTTAACCCATGGCTAATCCACCTAGCCCACACATCACTGGACACTACAGAATTTAGCATGGCTAATCCACCTAATCTGCATACCTTTTTGATTGTAGGAGGAAGATGGAGCACCTGGCAGAAAGCCAAGCAAATACAGAGCAAATGTCTGTGTGGAGTTTGCTCAGCCACCCAAGGATGCAATCAAACCTGAGTCCCTGGCACTGAGAGGCATCCATGCTAACCACTAATACCACCCCATAGGGGAAAAAAAATAGTAATACTATAGAAATGATAATTCAGCAATAATAAAATAGAAGCATAATGAAAGAATAGAATGTGCATAAAAACAAATATAAAAAAGGTTCAAGAATGAATCACAGCTAACATAAATGTCTAATTGATGGTAGAAACGACACCATGCAGTGCGTTGAGGAATTTGAACTAACATTGAGTTAGCAGTTGAGGAAGAGGTAATGAAGGAAGTGATATGGATAACGGGTGATAATGTAATTGGAATTATTAGTCTAGGTGGATGGTGTGTTGACTTGAAGTGATTGGATTTAAATGTCTTTATATGCTTATTAATATTTATGTATTTTAGAAATGCAAACAATAATTGGAACAAGTGCCATGAGATTTTGGAAATGTTTTGTTTAAAAAGTGCATTTTGGAATTTTAAACAACTTGCTTCTGAAGAAATCAAATGTTCAAGCAATTTGAAGGAAT
The DNA here is from genome assembly GCF_037043375.1 of Chiloscyllium plagiosum. Classification (NCBI taxonomy): domain Eukaryota; kingdom Metazoa; phylum Chordata; class Chondrichthyes; order Orectolobiformes; family Hemiscylliidae; genus Chiloscyllium; species Chiloscyllium plagiosum. The sequence goes on from NW_028270140.1 coordinate 75,855,083, forward strand.
CTCAAACTTGATCCAAGAAAGATACAATTCTTTAATTAACCATGTTCGAATTCCATTTAATGTTGCCTTGGAAACTGGCACAAAGACAAAGGGGGAACAAGATTGAATGGGAAACCACAGAATATGGTTAAATAAAAATTGCAAAGCTCCCCTAGCTCCAAATTGTCCAGGTTCTGCCATAAAGATGACAAACTCCATTCCCATCTGTATAATTTCGCAGTTCTACTAGCAAGACTGGATACCTAATCCAAAGAGAAATTTCAGCTGCTTTTCTTAATTAGTTCTAGTTAAATATCAAAGGAGAACTACGTTGTCTGAGGAGACATTAAACCAAGAACACATCCCTGCTTGTTCAGGCAGATGTGAAAAATCCCATACTCTCTGTGGAGTGTTCCCTACATCCTAACTAAAAACAGATTGTCTGATTATTTGTCTCATTTGCTCTTTGTGGAGCATTGCTATGTGCAATTTGGCTTCAAGGTTTACTTAAACCACATTCACTATATTTCAAAATCAATCTTTTACGTATAGTACTTAGGGTGATGACATAAATCCAATAGGTTCACCTATATAAATTTTAAAAACTTATAACTTCCCATTTTAATTTGTAGTTAATACTGTGATGACTGGATATACAAGGGGGCTTAAAATAATAAATGCATTTTCCCAACAGAGAATACAATGAGCAAACCTGTTCCAATTTTAGGGAGAGATTCTACATTTGAGCCTCAAAAACTTCTTGCTGACAAGAAATTTGAGACTGGAAAGTAAATATAGTGCATCCAACTCATAGCAGGATTTAATTTGTACTTGTCATATTACACCAGTAGCAGTTGTATTGTACTAATTCTAGATCAATCAGTAAATATATTCTAAGACACCAAAAAAAGTTACAAACCTAATGAAATTAACTGTTCTAACTTGCAAATAGATTCTTGGGATAAGGAGAAGCAATAATCACAGTCACCATAATTATCCCTTATTGCCCAACTACAGTAGAATCTGGTTTCACAAACAGAAGTTTGCAATCAAGTGTAATGGGGGAGTGCCCAAATTCCACTTATACAAATGGTTATGGGTGTAAACACCAAAAGGAAGCAGTGACAATTTCTAAAACACTTAAATTGAGTTATCTTAGTTTCCCTTGGTGTCATAACTCACTTACAGCAGGACTCAAATAAGTCTTTGCAAATTTTTGAAAGGCATTTGCTTGAAAGAAAATTGAAAACAAAACATACATAATTCTGCTGCAAATCAGGGTGGTTCCTCTCAATGCCATCATCCAGAATTGTTACCACTACATTTCGACCTGTATAGCCTCTCCGCCAAGCACCTACAATGTTCATATCTGACTGGCAGTGATGAGTGTCATCGTTGCAGTGCTAATGGGTGGATAGAAACAAAAAAAAAGGTTTAAACGTTACTATCAAATAAATAACAAACTTTTGCATTCAAGAAAGCAACATTTTCATTGAGAAGAATGAAATATTCTCAACAAGATAGTGACAAAACAGTTTGCAAAAAATAGGAAATAAAGATATCACTTTTGTTTGATATTTATTCCATTAAGTCAGTTCAGCCTTGAATGTAACTGAAGCCTCCCTGCCTATGTACACTGTCCTTTTTATATGCCAACTTGCCCTTTTCCCTTCAACAAGGACATTGTTTTATTCTGCAGCCTTTTTACATTATAAGATGTCACATGCTGATGCCAGAACAAAGTCAATCCCAAAATAAGAACAAGAACAGAAGTAGGCCATGTGGACTCATGACCCTGTTCTGCCAATCAATGGGAGTCATGGGACATCAATGATCTAATTTTATATACCCATAATATGCCTTCTATCCCAATATCTGCAATTTTTGAAGAGATTGACAGATTTAATATCCAATTAACTGCAATTTGCAGAATAGGAGTTCCAAACATCACCATTGTTAATTTGAAAAATTAGTTTCTAATTTCTAAAAGGTTTATCACTAATATTTAAACTACAGATGTTACTCCTAGATTCCACTTCGAGTGGAAAAAGTTTATCTTTATCTGTTTCTCTTAATATCTTGTGAACTTCAAATAATTTACATCAGGCTTCTAAGTTTAACAAAATATATCCATACTTTGTTTAATCTTTCCCTGTAATTTAACCATTGAAGTTCACATACCATTCTAGTTAAATGTACACACCTAAGCTAATATATCCTTTGTATAATGTGGTGTTCAGAACTTCAGTACTCTAGGTGTGGTTTGAACTTTGTATAGCTTTTACCATTTTGTAATCAAGTTCCCTCTCCATAAAAGCCAACATCCCACTGGTCTTTTTGATTTTTTTTCCAGTTTCGGTTCACAACATTTTAATGCGTGCGCTTGGGTGCACTTGAAGCTTTGGAACCCCTACTATTTTAGGTTTTCACCTTTCAAACAGTATGATCTAAAATGTTTGCTTATAATTAAATCCTCTGCCAAAGTTTTGCCCATTAACCGGATTAATCAAAATCCCCAAATGGAAGAATATTAAAATAATCTAAAAGACAAAAGCTGAGGAGATGGTAGGATAGTGCTAATATGAATAGACTCGTAATCCAAAGTGCTTGGCAATGTTCTGGCAACATTAGTTAGAATCCTATTATTACAAATGGTGCTCTTTGAATTCAATAAAAAACCCTGGAATTTAAAATAAAAAAAAGGCTGGTCGAATGGAAACAATATAACCATTGCATGATTGACGCTTAAGGAAGCAAATCTGCTATCCTGACCTGACCTGGTCTGGCCCATGTGATTCCTGACACATAACAATATAGTTAACTCTTAACTGCCTTCAGTTCAAGCAGTAACAGCAATGGCAATAAATGCCGGCTCAGCCAGTGGTGCCCACATCCCACGAATAAATAAAAAAATAGTTGCAAGGTGGCCATGAATAGGAGATGGAAATCTGTCGGTAATTTGAGACGATACATTTCAATAGAAACAGAATAAGTACACTTGGATAATTTAGGAAGGCAGGTGATTAAAATTCACAAAGGATTAAAAACAATATCTTAGGATACAGGTGAGAAACAAACTAATGGAATAATGATTTTTATGATGACGCAATAGAACAAACAAATTGAGATGCGATATTGACCAAAATTGGAGTATGGTATACAATTTGAGCTCCAAAACAAAAACTGCAAACATTTCAGCATGCAACAAAGTTGACGTAAAGAGAAAAGTATTGTGGAGAAAGGAAATGGGTGTGAAGAATTACACAAAAATCAAATACCACTTACTATGTACCACATGCTTGACCATTTAGGATCATTGAAGTAAGGATACTGAGGAGCTCCAGCTTTAAAATCTCTCTTTATCCGTCGTTTTACCACCTGCTGCTGTATCCATTCCACCTGCCGTGAAAACAAGTTGAGACAAACCAGAAATAAACAACTGTTGAGGCCAAAATGTACATTAATTTGTACAAAGTACAAGGTCTATCAGTTTTAGTGAATGCAAGTAGCTTTGCTTTGTATCAGAAGTTCATTGTTTTAAGACTGGGTTCTCAATGTAATAGATTTGGATTTTCAGAAGGTGTTTCATAAGATACTATATATTACATATCTAATTAAGTAAAGTGCCTATGGTGTTGGAAGTTGTATATTAGCATGGACAGAAAATTGCCTAACTGATAGAAGAGAGAGTTGGGTGGTAGTACTGTTCTAGGATGGCAACCTGTCACAGGAATCATCCTGCACCACAATTACTATCCCTATACTGTACATTGAGGACTTGGATAAAGAAAAAAAAATGAATGTACTATAGGCAAGTTTGCAGATAAAAATATACATGAGAAACCAAGCGGTGAGGATGGCATAGAGGCTGCAAAGGGATACTGACCGGTTTACTAACTGGGAATAAACTTGACAAATGGAATATAATGTGAGAAAATGTGAGGACATGCATTTTGGCAGAAAGAGGAGCTGCTGAACAGGATTTAAAATGGTGAAAGAGTGCAGGAATCTATAGGACAGACAGATTTGGGAACCCTTGTGCATGAATCACAAAAAACTTACATGCAAGTAATAAAGGAAGACAAATGGAATGTTGGGCATAACAAGGCACCAGTTAAACAATAGCTGGAATATTGTAAACAGTGGGTTCCTTATCGAAAGGAAAGAAACTGGCATTGGAGGCAGTCCAGAGAAAGGTCACTCAGCTGGTACCAGGTATGGAAGAAATGCTTTATAAAGGAGAGGTCGAGCTGGTACTCATTAATTCTTATTCTTCTAAATTCCAATGTTATTGAAATATTAAAAATTCATAGAGAACTTGATAGGATAGTTGTGGAAAGGTTGCTTCCCCTTGTGGGAGAATATAGGCCAGAAGGCATAATCTGAGTTGTGGGTTTCCCATTTGCGACAGAGAGGAGGAAGAATTCCTTCTCGGAGGGATGTGAACCTATGGAATTTTCTACCTTAGCGTGCTATTAAGGTCAGATAATTACATATATTCAAGGTTGAGATAAGGCAATTTTTAAATCAGCAAAGTAACCAAGGGTTTTGGGGAAAATATAGGAAAGTGGAGTTGAGGTTCAGATCAACAGTAATCTCAACGAATGGTCGTGCAGATGCGTTGAACTGAATGGACAATTCCTGCTCCTTTATCCTATGGTCTAAGTCCAGGAAATATATCAATTTGCTACATCTGTAATTTTTAAAAGCTGCAACAACTTGCTCCATTACATTCCTTCTAGGCTTTAAATGAAACACATTTCACCTCATTACATTTATACCAATTCAATGTTTACACCGGATTTGCTTGGTAACTTGCAATTTAAATCTACTAACATCTAGATACATCTTTTAGTAAGAGAAAGCTTATCTTTAATAAGCTATAATTGTGAAAGCTCAATTCCAGTTTATACTAGGGAAGCCACAAACCACAGTTTCATGATGCGTGTGTAATAATGGGATAACATCCAGTTTCCACATTATCAAACAAAGTGCTTTTTTTTTATTAAATAAACTGAAGCATCAAGAAAATTCAATCCCACCTTTCTACCTTATCTCAAAATAAAAAGACAAACAACAAGGTCCATCTTTTTTGGGATAAGCGGTGAATAGAGGAGAAATTATTGATATATGTAAGTTACTATGGAATAGATTTTGTAAACATATAACCATATTCTCAAATGTGCACTATTTTCAAGTTAAAATTACATTTTTTTTAAAAAGAAGGCAACTTCATCAAAACGAGGCTCTTTACATACTTGTTAAAATATTTTTCTTAGGTAGATGTTAACCTCAACTCAATAACAAGTTTCAACCTCAGTCTCGCCAACAGTAAGCCAATGGACCACAGTATGAACTTAACAATTTACCACCACTTGGTCTCCTGTCAGAAGATCCAAATAAAATACATATTTGAAAATAAAGATGAGTCCATCCATTCCAGATTCACATTCCAGTCAGAAGAAACAACCTTTCCATGTTCCTTATACAGCATCTTCAGTAAGATTATCATCTTCATTTAAACTCCAAAGTTTAATTTTCTCGGCCTCGTGGGACATCAGCCATCTCAGAAACCAATGTAGTGAACATTTGTTGTTCTGCCACCAATGCAATCATACTATTCCTTAAATACAAAAAAAAACTCACCCATACCCTGTACAGCTCTAACAACAATTCCTGCTTTTCACACTCCTCAGATTCTGATGCAGTCAAAAAAAAACTTTAGAACTAAATTGAAACAGCCAGGATGTTAACCAAGAGAGTGTAATGAATTTATTATTTTTCTGTCCTTAGGGTGAAAAGAATCTTAATTCAAAAATTATTAGTAGCATAGTAATATTTACTTACAATAGATTACCTACCTTGGTTTGGGAATAGCTGGGGATAAGGGAATTTAGCAACCGGATATTCAGTCACTCATCTTCGAGTGCATCCTGAAGCATTTCACAGTCAATAACTTCGAGAATCATAGTTGCTTTTGTAATAGGAATAGGCCATTCAACCCTTTAAGCCTGTTCCACAATTCCATCATTATTGACCTGAAACTTCACTCTACCTACCCAGGCTCCAAAATTATTAATATCTTTGCCTTAGGAAACTCTATGAATCTCAAATTACAAAAGGTACCTACCCTGCACCTTGGAGGGTGTGCAAATATGGGGGAGACAGGAAGAGTATTTCCACAAGTTTCATTATCCTGTTGTGTGTGAAGTGGTGACACTGTGGCATTACTCAAGAACAGCCTAGAACCAATTTGATGGGTTATCCAGTTCTCCTGGAATTCCACATCAGGAGAAATGGACAAACTGTTTGACTCATTGTTTTGTTAATCAACTTGAGCATTCCCATTCAATCATTCCTTAATCTTCTTCATTCAACAGCATGCAAAGAGATGCCACCAACAGCAATAGGAACTATCAGTTCTAGTGTTATCTGTTTGAGAGATTAACACTGAACAGGATACCAGAGAGAACTCCCATATTCTTTGGGAAAAAAAAGCCATGGAATCTTTTATGTCAACTCAAGAGGGCAGATAGGATCCTAATTTACCATCTCATTCCAAAGAACATTATTAAAAGAAATGAGGGAGAAAAAAAAAAGAGGATATAAAGATTAGTTAATGTGACATTAGTTGCCAGCAAAACGTTGGCATTAGCAAAATCATAGTATGAGCAGAAGGTGCCAACATCATTTTATGAAAGGGAAATAGTGAGAGACAAATTATTAAGAGATTGAGGAGGAATTAGCTAGCAGGCTAGATAAATGGGGAAGCAACAGATTTTTAAAAATCATACATTTCCACAAAGCATTTAGATTGGCCAATGGACAAGCAGCAGAGAGTAGAAATGATTAGGGTATTTTTAAATTGGCAAGCTGTAATTAGTGACCAGCCACAAGGATTGGTGATACAGTATCATCTATTTACAACATGCATTAATAATGTAGGCAAAGACACCCAAGACTAACATCTATGTTTTCTTACAATTCAAAATCAAGTTGGAAGATAATTCATGTGAAGGGTATAAAGAGCCTGCAAATAGATATAGGCAGGTTAAATGGGTGTACACTGAGGTGGCAGATGGAGTATAACATAGGGAAGTGTGGGGTATTGCTTTGGTTTTCTGTTCTTAGGATGAAAGCAGAGTAATTTTTTTTAAAATGTAAAACTCTTAAATGGTGATGTTTAGCAAGACTGGAGTATACTCTTACAAGGAACGGGACGTTAGCATTCAGGCATGTCAAGCAGTTAGGAAGCACATTGCAAATTATTGCAAGGGGACGGGAGTGCAAGAATAATTAATAGTACAGAGCTCTAGTGAGACCACTCATTGGCCAATTTAGATTTTCATATCTTTAGCATAATATACTTGCACTACAGGCAGTCAAGTAATGTTTCACTACATTGGTTCCTGGAGATGCAAGTGTCCTATAATGAGGCGAAGGTAAATTAAACTAATATTTTCAGAAATTCAGATGAATGCAGTGATCATATTGATATGCACAAGACTATGAAACAGCTTGATAATGTTAGCTCCATCAGTTAGGGAATCTGGAACACAGACAGAGTCTCAGGACAAGGGGTGAACCATTCAGTGCTGAGATGACAACAAAGCTTTTTCACTTAAATAGGCTGTGTATCTTTGGAATAGTCTTTCCCAGAGGGCTGTGCATGCACCATTGTTGAATCCATTTAAGGCTAAAATGACTGATTTTTGGTCTTGCAGGAAATCAAGCAAGCAGGTGGATTAAAAGCCTGAAATCAAACATATTAAAATGATGAAGGCAGCTGGTTTAGCTTTATGGTTTGGTCATGATCCTTTTACTCATATCGTTAAGTTTTCATCTCTGGTAATATTGTACTTCCCCAGTAGTGCACCAATATTTGTGTCCATGATTTTTTGACTGGGAAGCATGAATGCCACTTACTGCAACAGCTATGGGTCAAGAAGTGAAAGGGGAAAAAAAAATTACAAATTTGTAAATCTGAATGCATTATTGCTTTTTGCTAAATGTTATTGCTCTAAAAATGCTGTTGGTACTACGATTACTAAAAGTTTATTTTTCTTCAAATAATACCCTAGCTGGCTTCCAGTGGGTCCCAGTTAGCATACGCTTTTAATTTTAAAATGCTCATGTTCATTTTCCAATTCCTTCGTGACCTTGCTTGCCCTTGTCCCCCAAAAACCCCAAAGATGCATTTTAACAAACTTGATTTTAATTGCTCTATCATTTGTAGCAACGTCTTCAATTGCCTCAGTTAAGCTCTGTCTCTCTAATTCACTTATCTAAAGATAGCTCTTAAAATATTTGGCACCCTCACCATTATTCATTCCCATCTACATTATCTATCACCTTCAAAATTCATTCTCTCCACTACTGGTGCACTACGGCAGTTATGCCCATCTGAAAGGTGAACAGAAGCAATTGGCCAAGGTATTTTCAAAAGCATCTTCAAGACCTGTCATCTCTGTTACCTAGAATGACAGGAAATCAGCAAATGCAAACTACACCGGCATCTCCAAATTAGGAAAAGCAGGTTCACCTCCATGCCACACACCATCACTATTCGGTAACATACTACCGTTCCTTCATTAATGGGTCAAAATTCTGGAACTTCCTACCACCAATACTGTGGAAGTAATCTTCACCACATGGACTAGAAGTTCACCACCACCTTCATAACAGCAATTAGAGATGGGGAATAAATGTTGCCAACAACACAAACATCATGAACAAATAAAAAAAGCTTAATCTGAACTTATTTTACCTGTACCTTGTTCGATTTAGCATTCAATTATTTATTACTCGCAACTGTCTCTATATTGGGGATGGGAAAACAAATTGGATGGTTGTTTCACCTCAATCTTCTGGTTGCCTGTTATTTTGGTTCTCTGCCCCACTTCCACTGATAATGGCTTTCTCCTCTGTTCTCAAAACTTAACACAACCTTAAAAGAACAGAACCTCATCATCCAATTAGGCACTTGACAGGTTTCTGCTGTTTGCGTATAAGATTTTGTAGCTATCCATCGTTTCTTCACTTGTCTTATTACCATTCCCTTTCACCTGTACCTCAGTATTTACTTAAGGCATCTCTGCTTGACATGAACATTTTTAGCGTTTCCTATTGACCATTCTAATGCTATCCAGCACAGCCTCCATCATCCTCTATCCACACCATTCAATCGCAGATGGTTTCTTCAACGCTGACAAATGTCTTCAGTTGTGTGGCACAATGTTGAGAGCTCACCCCTAAATTTCCCTGTCTTTATTCTATGTTGCTAATGGGCCAAATGCTCCAAATATGAAATAAATATCCAATTGGCCATGGGAATTCAATGGGTTTCCACAGCGATTTCCTTTCAGTTAACCTTTGAAACAGTTTTTACAAAACATCAGAGGCATATATGAACAGGCAAGCATAGTATTTCTTCAATTAATTAAATGAAAAATCATGACTGAACAGATGAGTATTTCAGCCTGGAAGTGTAAGCTGCAATTTTGAATTTGATATCAAACAGACACAGAAAATGAAAATACTGAAGACGAGATTGAGGAAAAAAAAACACTTATTTAAAAAATCCCTAACTGCTCCAGTTAAAGTTAATTTGCAGTGTCAGAATACTTGTTTAGTATTCCCACACTGGAATGGACAAGCTGAATGTTTTTCAGCAAATTTAGGTCTCGCCTTTGAGGTATATCCAACTTTCAATGTATTTGAATTGAGAGACAGACAACAAGATGCAATTTTTGGGAAGCATTTGGAAAAGGCAGGGAAACCCAGATAGCAGCTGCTGGAAGTGTGTTTAATTGGGTGCTGAATATTGCTGTTCGATTTGCACATTAACAATAACTGCAAGGTAATCCCACGATCTCATCCTTGGTTTGTAATCCATTTTTGCCCGTTATACTTCTGGAGCATCTTGGGCATTTTCCAATAGTACAAGGCACTATATAAATGTAAGCTGTTCTTGTTAGAACCAGTTGAGAACTGTATCAGCAGGGCACCTCTAAGCTCACTTGGGAAGAAAATGGAACAAGATTAGCTATAGATACCAACTGAAAACAGGATAGTAGTGAGGCTGGACACTGCTGCTTTTGTTTGTGTACAGACATGTTACTGTGGAATCAAGCAAATAGAGCTGCTGCAACATCCACTCTAAATATTTGCTATCGTTTCAAGTTACAAAACAGACCAGTGTGCAACTGTTTGAGACTTTGGCAGCAAACCTAATCTGAACATTTCCTCTTTTAAGCAGGTGGGATTTTCCAAAATCAACGATCATAAAAAAAATCTGGAATTAATCCAAAATGAGAATTCAAGTTCTGTGCCTTCCAGCACTTCACCCAAGTGGCCATTATTCACATATGAACATTGAATAATCTGGCAACGCTGAGTGCCAATCATTGAGAAAGGACAGAGCATCATAGCCAAAGAACAGTGCCCACGGACATTTTCCCAACCCCTTTCCCTGCAAAACTAAAGTGTATTTCAGGCAGAGATCACCTATATCTCTCTCAAACAAATCTATGCCCAACATCTTTGACAGTGTTGCTCCAAAATTAACCAATGAGTGCATACTAGGGACCAGAGAGAACTCTTGGCAATTTTACCCTATGGCTGATGTTTGGTTTCTAGTCAGTTGTTTACCACAAATAAGCAGAAGTCACAGGGAACGGACAGCTTAGCTTGAAAAGGGGAAAATAACAGGATGGACCACATCAAACCACTCCATCTTGCAGGCTATTATTCCAGATTACTGCAATGGGAGATCATGACGGGCATTCCTAAGCAATCTGAAAATCAACGTAGCTGAATGTAGTTTACCAGCAAAAATGGTAAATGAACTATAGACTAAGAACTGGGTCATCTGGTGATGGAAGTGAAAAAATGAATACTTTAAAACAGCAGCAGGAATAAGCCATTCAGGCCCCGGAGACTGCTCCACCATCCAATGAGATCAGAGCCTATCAGATTGTAGCTCAAATACACAAACCAATTTAAAATCTTTCAACTCCTTGTTTCACAAGAGTCTATATCTACCTCTGCTTTAAAAATATTCAAACGATTCTACTTGCACCACCTTTACTAGAAGAACATTCCAAAGACTCGACACAAAAAGCACACAATGTCTCTTATAAATTGAGGACTGCTGATTTTTAAGTAGTGATCTCCCCCTTGTTTTAGATTCTCACATAACAGGAAAAATGTATCTCCCCATTTACCCTATTAAGGCTCCTGAGGATTTTATGTTTCAATCAAGTTGCCCATTACATTTTGAAACTTCAGCAGATACAAGCCTAGCCTGTCAATTTGTCCTCACAGGACAAACTACCCATTTCACGTATTAGTCCAGACACCTTTCTCTGAACTACCTCCAACATATTCAGATCTTTCCATAAATGAAATCAGATACTGTGCTCCAGATATGGTCTCACCAATAACCTGTATAACTGAAGCATTACATCCCTATTTTTGTATTCAATTCTCCTCACTATAAAGTGAGAACGTTCAATTAGCTTTCCTAATTAGAGTTAAAGAGGTGTACAGTACGGAAACAGACCCTTCGGTTCAACTCGTCCATGCCAACCAGACATCCTAACCTAATCTAGTCCTATATCCCTCTAAACCCTTCCTATTCATATACCCATCCAGACACCTTTTAAATACTGGCATTGTACCGGCCTCAACCATTTCCTCTGGCAGCTCATTCCATACATGCACCACCCTCAATGTGAAGAAGTTGCTCCTTAAGTCCCTTTTAAATCTTTCCCATCTCACCCTAAACTTATGCCCTCTAGTTCTGGACTCCCCCCACCCCAGGGAAAAGACTTTGTCTATTTATCTTATCCATGCCCCTCATGATGTTATAAACCTTCTGCAGTCACCCCACTGAGGTAAAATAGCCCCAGCCTATTCAGCCTCTCCCTATAGCTCAAATCCTCTAATCCTGGCAACATCCTTGTAAATCTTTTCTGAACCCCTTCAAGTTTCACAACATTCTTCCAAAAGGAAGGAGACCAGAATTGCACGCAATATTCCAAAAGTGGCCAAACCAATATCCTGCACAGCTGCAAGATGACCTCCCAACCCCTGTACTCAATACTCTGACCAATAAAGGAAAGTTATACTTGCTGCATCTGCACACTGACCTCTTGTGATTCATGGACAAGGACATCCAGGTCCTTCATCATCTTAAAGTCTAAATGAAAGATTGCAGAGCTGTAGGTCTATTTTGTTAAGAATTTTAAAACTTCACATTTTCCTCGAAAATACTCAACTATACAAATCTTTACCCAATCGCGTAACCTATTAATATCTTTTGGTACCTTCCTTGTATCCATTTCATAAATTACTTTGCTATCTATCCTTTCGTCATCAGCAAATTTGGCAACCCTACCTTTCATTCCTTCATCCAAGTCATTTATATAAGCTGTCAACAATTGAGGTCCCAGCATTAATGCCTATGGCACACCACTCAGCACATTTTTTCAGGTTCACCAAAGAACCATTTATAACTACTCTTTGCACCCTTCAATCCAATGCCAATATGCTACCTCCTACACTATAAGCTTTTATGTTCTGCATAACCTTCATACAGTACCTTACAGAATGTTCTCTGGAAAGCAAAATGCAGTACATCCACCATAGAATCATAGAGATGTACAGCATGGAAACAGACCCTTCAGTCCAACCCGTCCATGCCGACCAGATATCCCAACCCAATCTAGTCCCACTTGCAAGCACCCAGCTCATATCCTTCCAAACCCTTCCTATTCATATACTCATCCAAATGCCTCTTAAATGTTGCAATTGTACCAGCCTCAACCACATCCTCTGGCAGCTCATTCCATACACGTACCACCCTCTGCGTGAAAAAGTTGCCCCTTAGGTCTCTTATATTTTCCCCCTCTCACCCTAAACCTATGCCCTCTAGTTCTGGATTCCCCAACCACTGGGAAAAGACATGGTCTATTTATCCTATCCATGCCCCTCATATTTTTGTAATCCTCTATAAGGTTACCCCTCAGCCTCCGACGCTCCAGGGAAAACAGCCCCAGCCTGTTCAGCCACTCCCTGTAGCTCAGATCCTCCAACCCTGGCAACATCCTTGTAAATCTTTTCTGAACCCTTTCAAGTTTCACAACATCTTTCCGATAGGAAGGAGATCAGAATTGCATGCAATATTCCAACAGTGGCCTAATCAATGTCCTGTACAGCCGCAACATGACTTCCCAACTCCTACACTCAATACTCTGACCAATAAAGGAAAGCATACCAAACGCCTTCTCCACTATCCTATCTACCTGCAACTCTACTTTCAAGGAGCTATGAACCTGTACTCCAAGATCTCTTTGTTCAGCAACACTCCCTAGGACCTTATCATTAAGTGTATACATCCTGCTAAGATTTGCTTTCCCAAAATGCAGCACCTCGCATTTATCTGAATTAAGCTCGAGCTGCCACTTCTCAGCCCCATTGGCCCATCTGGTCCAGATCCTGTTGTAATCAGAGGTAACCCTCTTCGCTGTCCACTACACCTCCAATTTTGGTGTCATCTGCAAACTAACTGTACCTCTTATGCTCACATCCAAATCATTTATGAAAATGACATGAAATAGAGGGCCCAGCACCAATCCTTGTGGTACTCCACTGGTCACAGGCCTCCAGTCTGAAAAACAACACTCCACCACCACCCTCTGTCTTCTACCTTTGAGCCAGTTCTGTATCCAAATGGCTAGTTCTCCCTGCATTCCATGAGATCTAACCTTGCTAATCAGTCTCCCATGGGGAGCCTTGTCGAACGTCTTACTGAAGTCCATATAGATCACATCTATGGCTCTGCCTTCATCAATCTTCTTTGTTACTTCTTCAAAAAACTCAATCAAGTTTGAGAGACATGATTTCCCATGCACAAAACCATGTTGACTATACCTAATCAGTCGTTGCCTTTCCAAATACATGTACACCCTGTCCCTCAGGATTCCCTCCAACAACTTGCCCACCACCGAGGTCAGGCTCACCGGTCTATAGTTCCCTGGCTTGTCTTTACCGCCCTTCTTAAAGAGTGGCACCATGTTTGCCAACCTCCAGTCGTCCGGCACCTCACCTGTGACTATCGATAATACAAATATCTCAGCAAAAGGCCCAGCAATCACTTCTCTAGTTTCCCACAGAGGTCTCACATACATCTGATCAGGTCCTGGGATTTATCCATCTTTAACCGTTTCAAGACATCCAGCACTTCCTCCTCTGTAATCTGGACATTTTGCAACATGTCACCAGCTATTTCCCTACAGTCAATATCTTCCATACCCTTTTCTGTGTGGCTCCATACAAAGGCCGCTTTGCTGATCTGAGGGGCCCGATTTTCTCCCTAGTTACCCTTTTGTCCTTAATGTATTTGTAAAAACCCTTTGGATTCTCCTTAATTCTATTTGCCAAAGCTATCTCATGTCCCCGTTTTGCCCCCCTGATTTCCCTCAAAGTATACTCCTACTTTCGTTATACTCTAAGGATTCACTTGATCTATCCTGTTTATACCTGACTTATGCTTCCTTCTTTTTCTTAACCAAACCCTCAATTTCTTTAGTCACCCAGCATTCCCTATACCTACCAGCCTTCCCTTTCACCCTAACAGCAATATACTTTCTCTGGATTCTTGTTATCTCCTTTCTGAAGGCTTCCCATTTTCCAGCCGTCCCTTTACCTGAGAACATCTGCCTCCAATCAGCTTTCAAAGGTTCTTGCCTAAAACCGTCAAAATTGGCCTTTCTCCAATTTAGAACTTCAACTTTTAGATCTGGTCTATTCTTTTCCATCACTGTTTTAAAATGAATAATTATGGTCGCTGGCCTCAAAGTGCTCTCCCACTGACACCTCAGTCACCTGCCCTGCCTTATTTCCCAAGAGTAGGTCAAGTTTTGCACTTTCTCTAGTAGGTACATCCACATACTGAATCAGAAAATTGTCTTGTACACACTTAAGAAATTCCTCTCCATCTAAACCTTTAACACTATGGCAGTCCCAGTCTATGTTTTAAAATCCCCTACCATAACCACCCTGTTATTCTTGCAGATAACTGATATCTCCTTACAAGTTTGTTTCTCAATTTCCCTGACTATTAGGGGGTCTATAATACAATCCCAATAAGGTGATCATCCCTTTCTTATTTCTCAGTTCCACTCAAATAACTTCCCTGGATGTATATCCTCCCTTAGCACAGCTGTAATGCTATCCCTTATCAAAAATGCCACTCCCCCTCCTCTTTTGCCTCCCTTTCTATCCTTCCTGTAGCATTTGTATCCTTGAACATTAAGCTGTCAGTCCTGCCCATCCCTGAGCCATGTTTCCGTAATTACTAGGATATCCCAGTCCCATGTTCCTAACCATGCCCTGAGTTCATCTACCTTCCCTGTCAGGGCCCTTGCATTGAAATAAATACCGTTTAATTTATTAGTCCTACCTTGTCCCTGCCTGCCCTGACTGTTTGACTCACTTCTCTTCTCAACTGTATCCATCTCACATCGATCTCTTTCCTCACTATCTCCCTGGGTCCCACCCCCCCACCTTACTAGTTTAAATCCTCCCAAGCAGTTCTTGCAAATTTCCCTCCCAGTATATTAGTCCCCTTCCAATTTAGGTACAATCAGTCCTTCTTGTACAGGTCACTTCTACCCGAGTAGAGATTCCAATGATCCAAAAATGTGAATCCTTCTCCCATACACCAACTCCTCAGCCATGCATTCATCTGCTCTATCCTCCTATTCCTGCCCTCACTAATTCGTAGCACTGGGAGTAATCCAGATATTACTACCCTTGAGGACCTCCTTTTTAAATTTCTACCTAACTCTCTGTAATCTCCCTTCAGAATCTCAACCTTTTCCCTTCCAATGTCGTTTGTTCTATCTGGCCCCTCTCCCCCGTGAGAACATTCTGCACCGTCTCTGAGACATCCTTGATCCTGGCACCAGGGAAACAACACACCATTCTGCTTTTTCTCTGCTGGCCACAGAAACATCTGTCTGTACCTCTGACTACAGAATCCCCTAACACAATTGATCTCTTGGATCCCGACTTACCCCTCGTTGCATTAGAGCCAGTCTCAATACCAGAAACTTGGCTGTTCGTGCTACGTTCCCCTGAGAATCAATCACCCCCTACATTTTCAAAACAGCATATCTGTTTGAAATGTGGATATCGACAAAAGACCCTGCTCTAGCTGCCTACCTCTCTTATCCTTCCTGGAGTTAACCCATCTATGTGACTGTATCCGAGACTTTCCCCCCTTCCTATAAGTGCCATCCATCAAATACTGTTGCTAATGCAATTTCCTCATCTTTCGGTCTCTCCAATTACTTCCTCAAAGAACTCCAAATGATTGAATAGGGTCTTCCTATTCAACCAAAAAACAAAATCACGCTAGCTCTGCATGATTACCTTAAATGTATCCAAATGCCCCGTTTGAACATTTCTAATAACAGCTTCTAACATTTTCCCAATAACAGGGATAACCTAATTGGTCAGAACTTTACTGCTTTGTCTCTCTGAAAATAATGGCACTAAATTTGCGATTTTCCAGTCTAATAGATCCATTTATGAATCAAGGGAGTTTCGGAAAATAGAAACTAATGACCTCTCATTAGTCACTTTTTTATTTAGGTCCTAGGATGAAGTCCATCAAGGCCCAAGCACTTGGCACAATTTCCTCAGTGTCGCTTCTCTGGACTCTGGTTTGCCCCAAATTCCTCCTTCCTTTCCATTTCCTGATTTCTCACTACTTCAGGCATTTTTCTTGCATCCTCTATAGTGAATATTGTTGCAAAATACCTGTTGAGTTCATCTGCCATTTCCTCATCAATTCTCCAATCTGACTCTCTGTAGGATCAATGCTCACTTTCTTTACTCTTCTGTAAATATTTAAACAGAAGCTCTTACTGTTCTGCTTAATATTTCTGGCTAGTTTTTTCTTCTACTCTAAAGTTTTTCCCTCTTATATTTTGATCACTCTTTATTGCTTTTATATGCTATCCAATCTTCTGACCTGCCATTTGACTATATACTTTGTCTTTATGTTTGATACCATGGTAATATTTCTAGTAAACCACACATGGTGGTTATGTCCCTTGGAATGTTTGATTTGTTGGGATCTACAATGTATATTCTGAAAGATCCCTTTATAGGTCTGCTACTGAATCACTAGTGATCTATTCTTTAACTCCGTTTACTAATTCACATGAGCCAACTCTGCCTTCAATGCCCACAGAATTACCCTTATTAAAATCATAAAAATATGATCTCAGATCCACTCCCCTCTCACTCCAATGGAATCTAAAATTCAATCATATTATGATCATTGCTACCTTGGGATCCTTAATTAATACCATCTCATTGCACAATACCTGGTTTGGTGTGGCTTGCTCTCTGGTCAGCTCCAGTATGTACTAGTCTAAAACTACCCTAAAAATATTCTTTCTATAGGGTCATCTTGGCAATTTTTGTCCAACTAAAGTTTCTAGTTAATATATACATTAAAATCTCCCATAATTATCTCAGTCTTTTGACAAGCTTTCAATACTTCTTCCTTAGGTCAGGAACATGCTGACAAGTTACAAAAATGTTTTGACAACTAAATGTCACTAATGGACGGGGCATGATAAGATTTAATTTAACTGCAGCAATTCATCACAGGATGGGGCTCCATCCAGAAAATGAGTTTCCTGTTACTTTTTTAAAAAAATGCATGTGAATGTATGATAAATTGGAGTACTTTTCACATTGGAGGAAGTGCTTTATGCATTTAGAGCTATGAAACAAAACTTGTTTGTAAAATGCCTGACATGTTTTGGGCATAATTTAATTTAACGCCAGAAGATTTAAAATTTTGAAGAAAAATGACCTACTGTTGGAAATGTTTTAAAAAGTCTGATCACTTGTTGCACTTGATCAATAGGCATTCTGCTCTGAAATGCAAGTGAAACATCTAGTCTTTTAGCTTCATTGCCTGGGGCTTGCAATTAGTTTTGACAACTGTGGATGCTACAAATGCTGGGCTGAGATTCAAAGGCTTAGGAAGCATTTAGCAGTAGGGGCTATTTTGTTTGATAGTTTTAAGAAATTTTAACAAAAGATTCTGTTTTTAATGTAAGAAGTGAATAAGTTTAGAAAAAAAAACACTAACTTGATCATGAGGAGAAATCATTTTTTGAATAACCATATGCTTGAATGAAGTGTTAGATTTTTAAAACAAAATTCAAAGAAATGCCAAGATATGCCATAGTCGATACTGGGCAAGTGGCTATGGACAGTACATGGGGTATACAGGGAGATAAACAGTAATACAAGGGCTCCAGGGGGCACACAGCACAAGGGTGAAGTTTATTTACAGAAGAATCATGTTTGGAGGCAGGCTGCTATCCCCAGAAGCCAACTTAGAGTCAGAGATGTATAGCACGGAAACAGACCCTTCGGTCCAACTCATCCATGCTGACCGGATATTCCATCCAATCTAGTCCCATCCGGCCCATATCCCTCCAAACCCTTCCTATTCATATACCCATCCAAATGCCTTTTAAATATGGCAATCTTACTAGCCTCCGTAACTTCCTGTACCAGCTCATTCCATACACGCACCACCCTCTTTAGTCATCCAGCATTCTCTACACCTACCAGCAATATACTGTCTCTGGACTCTTGTTATCTCATTTCTGAAGGCTTCCCATTTTCCAGCCGTCCCTTTACCTGGGAACATCTACACCCAATCAGCTTTTGAAAATTCTTGCCTAATACCATCAAAATTAGTCTTCCTCCAATTGAGAGCTTCAACTTTTAGATCTGGTCTATCCTTTTCCATCATGATTTTAAATCTAATATAATATTGGTTGCTGGCCCCACTGACACCTTAGTCACCTGCCCTACCTTATTTCCAAAGAGTAGCTCAAGCTTTGCACCTTCTCTAAAAGTACAACCACCTATTGAATCAGAAATTTTTCCTGTACACACTTAATAAATTCGTCTCCATCTAAACCCTTAACACTATGGCAGATCCAGTCTATGTTTGGAAAGTTAAAATCCCCTACCATAAACACCCTATTCTTCTTACACATAACAGAGCTCCTTACAAATTGGTTTCTCAATATCCAGCTGACTATTAGGGGGTCTATAATACAATCCCAATAAGGTGATCATCCCTTGCGTATTTCTCAGTTCCACCCAAATAACTTCCCTGGATGTATTTCCAGGAATGTCCTCCCTCAGTACAGCTGTAATGCTATCCCTTATCAAAAACGCCGCTTCCCTCCTCTCTTGCCTCCCTTTCTGTCCTTCCTGTAGCATTTATATCCTTGAACATTAAGCTGCATGTCCTATCCATCCTTGAGCCACATTTCTGTAATTACTATGATATCCCAGTCTCATGTTCCCAATCATGCCCGGAGTTCATTTGCCTTCCCTGTTAGGCCTCTTGTATTGAAATAAATGTAGTTTAATTTATCAGTCCTACCTTGTTCTCTGCTTTGTCCCTGCCTGCCCTGACTGTTTGATTCGCTTCTTTGCTCAACTGTATCAGTCTCAGATTGATCTCTTTCCTCACTATCTCTTTGGGTACCACCCCCTCCCCCCCACCATCTTAAGATTTTAAATCTTCCTGAGCAGCTCGAGCAAATCTCCCTGCCAGCATATTAGTCCCCTTCCAATTCAGGTGCAATCTGTCCTTGTACAGGTCACTTCTAGCCCAGAAGAGATTCCAATGATCCAAAAATGTGAATCTTTCTCCCATACACCAGCTCCTCAGCCACACATTCATTTACTCTATCTGCCTATTCCTACCCTTACTAGCTTGTAGCACCGCGAGTAATCCAGATATTACTACTCTCAAGGATTGCCTTTTAAAATTCCTGTCTAACTCTCTATATTCTCTCTTCAGAAGCTCAACCTTTTCCCTTCCTACTTCATTGGTGTACAATGATCTCCTGCTGGTCCCTGCTGCCCCCCCCCCCCCGCCCCAAGAACATTCTGCACTCTCTTGGAGACATCCTTGATCCTTGCTCCAGGGAGGCAATGTACCATTCTGATTTTTCACTGCTGGCCACAAACGTCTGTTTGTGCCTCAGACTACAGAGTGCCCTAAGACAATTAATCTCTTGGAACCTGATGTACCCCTTATTGCATTAGAGCCAGTCTTGATACCAGAAACTTGGCTCTTCATGCTACATTCCCCTGAGAATCCACCACCTCCTACATTTTCCAAAACAGCGTATTTATTTGAAATAGGGATAGCCACAGAAGACTCCTGCCTCACCTGACTATCTCTTTTACCTTTTCTGGAGTTAGCTCATCTATGTGACTGTATCTGCAATTTTTCTCCCTTCTTATAATTGCCATCCATCACATCCCCTTGCTCTTGTAGATTCCTCATTGCCTCTGTCTCGCCAACCAATCCATTCGATCGGATCGGGTTTGCAACCAACGGCATTTATTGCAGATATAATCCTCAGTAACCTGTAAACTCTCCCTAAACTCCCACATCTGACAAGAAAAGCATATCACTCTACTAAAGGCCATTTTTGCTTCTTTCAATCTACAAACCCAGAAAATAGCACCATCTTATTCCTCTACAAAACACTGCTCCAGGCTTACTTAATATTTACGGCTTACATTTTTAAGTTTAATCAAAGAGACATCTCAATAAAACATTTAATCAAGAAAGAACACACTCTACTCACTACTGCAGACCTACTGTAAGACCACACTTAAAATGGTCAATTATCTCTGTGCTGCGACCTCTCCCAAACAGGTTCCTCCAAGATCAGTTGTGAATTTCACCGTTTGTTAGTTTTCCCTGACGCACTCAGACGTCCAGTGATACATGAATTCAACAGCAAAGGCAGTAACTGCTGTGTCAGGGAGGGGTGTGCGTCTCACTCTCTGCACTGACCTCACCCTGTGCTGCCTTTGTCTGTCCATCTCCCTTTTAAACGTGCCATTGTTTCGGCTTTTCTTCCTCCAAATTCCAAAACAATGCAGCAGCATATAAAATAGTAATTGCTGCTCCTGGAATTCAAAGAAATCACCTCCAACACCTAAAATACCTCAAAAGGAGCAGCATGTTACCGCCAGAAATGTTTCCTGTCCTCCATCTTGGATTACCCAAAGTGAAAAAGAGCTATCTAACCAGACCACTTCTAAACCTGCTAAAGATGCAACATTGAAAACATCCTATCCAGAAGCATTACAACTTGGTATAGCAAATGCTCCTCCTAAGACCGCAAGAAATTGGTGGGCGGCACGGTGGCACAGTGGTTCACACTGCTGCCTCACAGTGGTTAGCACTGCTGCCTCACAGCGCCGGAGACCCGGGTTCAATTCCCGCCTCAGGTGACTGACTGTGTGGAGTTTGCACATTCTCCCCGTATCTGCGTGGGTTTCCTCTGGGTGCTCCGGTTTCCTCCCACAGTCCAAAGATGTGCAGGTCAGGTGAATTGGCCATGCTAAATTGCCAGTAGTGTTAGGTAAGGAGTAAATGTAGGGGTATGGGTGGGTTGCGCTTCGGCAGGTCGGTGTGGACTTGTTGGGCCGAAGGGCCTGTTTCCACACTAATGAAATCTAAAATCTAAAAAAATTACAGAGAGTTGTCCATCTGAAAACCAGCCTTCCTTCTATTGACTCTGTCTGCACTTCGCGCTGCCTTGGGAAAACAGCCAACATAATTAATGACCCCTCACATCCCAGTTATAGTATTTTCCATCAGGCAGAAAATGCAAAATTTTGAAACCACATACCAACAGATTGAAGAACAGCTTCCTTACTGTGGTTATCAGAATTATGAATGGACCTCTCATATTAGAGTTGATCTTTCTCTGCACCTTCTGTTTACGTGTAACACGATATTGACCACAATACAATAAGCTTTAATCTGCAGTTTGAAAGGGAGAGGGTAGAATCAGAAGTGACAATATGTCAGTTGAATATTGGGAACTATGGAGCTATGAGGGAGGAGCTGGCCAAAGTTCAAAGTTCAATGGTGCAATACCCTGGCAGGGATGGCAGTGGAACAACAATGGCAGGTATTTCTGGGTATAATGCAGAAGATGCAGGATCAGTTTATTCCAAAAAGGAAGAAAGATCCTAAGGGGAGGCAGGGGTGGCAGTGGCTGACAAGGGAAGTTAAGGACCATATAAAGACAAAAGGGAAAAAGTATAACATAGCAAAGATAAGTTAGAAAATCGAGGACTGGGAAACTTTTAAAGAACAACAGATGATAACTAAAAAGGAAATACGCAAAGAAAAAATAAGGTACGAAGGTAAACTGGCCAAAAATATAAAGGAGGATATTAAAGGCTTTTTTTAAGGTATGTGAAAAGAAAAAAAAAAACTGGTTAAGACTAAAATTGGGCTCTTGAAGGCAGAAACAGGTGAATTTATTATGGGGAACAAAGAAATGCCAGAAGAGTTGAATTGGTACTTTAGATCTGTCTTCACTGGAGAAGACATGAGCAATCTCCCAGATGTAACAGTGGCTGAAGGACCTGAACTGAAGGGAATTTATATTTGCCAGGAAATGGTGTTGAAGAGACTGCTATGTCTGAAGGTTGATAAGTCCCCGGGACCTGATGGTCTACATCCCAGGGTATTGAAGGACATGGCTCTACAAATCGTGGACGCATTGGTGATCATTTTCCAATGTTCTACAGATTCAGGATCAGTTCCTGTGGATTGGAGGGTGGCTAATGTTGTCCCACTTTTTAAGAAGGGAGGGAGAGAGAAAACAGAATTATAGACCAGTTAGTCTTACCTCAGTGGCGGGGAAAATGCTGGAGTCAAATTATAAAAGATGAAATTACGACACATCTGGATAGCAGTAACAGGATAGGTCAGAGTCAGCATGGATTTATGAAGGGGAAATCATGCTTGACTAATCTTCTGGAATTTTTTGAGGACGTAACGCTGAAGATGGACAAGGGAGATCCAGTGGATGCAGTATACCTGGACTTTCAGAAAGCCTTTGATAAAGTCCCACATAGGAGGTTAGTGAGCAAAATTAGGGCACATGGTATTAGGGGCAAAATACTGACATGGATTGAAAATTGGTTGGCTGACAGTAAACAAAGAGTAGTGATAAACGGCTCCCTTTCGGAATGGCAGGTGGTGACCAGTGGTGTGCCGCAGGGATCGGTGCTGGGACCACAGCTTTATACAATGTACATTAAATGATATAGATGAAGGTATTAAAAGTAATATTAGCAAATTTGCTGATGACGCAAAGCTGGGTGGCAGGGTGAAATGCGAGGAGGATGTTAGGAGAATACAGGATGACCTGGACAGGCTAGGTGAGTGGACAGATGCATGGCAGATGCAGTTTAATGTGGATAAATGCGTGGTTATCCACTTTGGTGGCAAGAACAGGAAGGCAGATTACTACCTAAATGGAGTCAAGTTAGGTAAAGGGGCAGTACAATGAGATCTAGGTGTTCTTGTGCATCAGTCAATGAAGTCTTGTACATCAATGTAGGTACAGCAGGCAGTGAAGAAAGCTAATAGCATGCTGGCCTTCATAACAAGAGGAATTGAGTATAGAAGCAAAGAGGTCCTTCTGCAGCTGTACAGGGCCCTGGTGAGACCGCACCTGGAATATTGTGCGCAGTTTTGGTCTCCAAATTTGAGGAAAGACATTCTGGCTATTGAGGGAGTGCAGCGTAGGTTCACGAGGTCAATTCCCAGAATGGCGGGATTATCTTACGCTGAAAGATTGGAGCGACCAGGCTTGTATGTGCTGGAGTTTAGAAGGCTGAGAGGGGATCTGATTGAGACGTATAAGATTATTAAAGGATTGGACACTCTGGAGGCAGGAAACATGTTTCCGCTGATGGGTGAATCCCAAACCAGAGGACAGTTTAAAAATAAGGGGTAGGCCACTTAGAACAGAGTTGAGGAGAAACTTCTTCACCCAGAGAGTGGTGGGTGTATGGAACGCTCTGCCCCAGAAGGCTGTGGAGGCCAAGTCTCTGGATACTTTCAAGAAAGAGTTGGATAGAGCTCTTAAGGTTAGTAGAATCAAGAGTTATGGGGATAAGGCAGGAACAGGATACTGATTGAGGATGATCAGCAATGATCAGAATGAATGGTGGTGCTGGCTCGAAGGGCAGAATGGCCTATTTCTGCACCTATTGTCTATTGATATTCTGCATTCTGTACTAATGCAAGGTATAATTTGTCTGGATAGCATGCAAAACACTACTTTTCACTATCTCAGTACATGTGACAATAAATCAAATCAAATTAAATCATGGCTCACAAAAATTGACATAGGTCCACCCACATCTCTCAGAGACAAAAGATAACATTTTTTACAATAGTTTTCCCGCTTCACCATCCAAAATATGGGTAGAATGCTGGCTGCTCCATGGAGCATTAATTAGCTGGAGGCGTGATTATGGTCCATATCTTGCGGGAGTAACTCCTACTTACCAACCAATCCTAATGGCCAGAATACCTGCACTGCAGCAGTCACTGGGAGAGGTAGGCACTGCTGGAGCTACAAGCACTTCTGCACATTGAGTCCCAGAGCCAGGAATGGAAAAGTGCAGAGAGATCCCATGTCAGGGCTGAGGTGATAGACCCATACATGTTTCAATGGTTGATGGGAGTAATGATGGCAAGCTAGGCAGGGGGCTAACATGCAGAAGTAGCGCCAGACTTTGACAGGATGAGGACTGAGACTCAACCAGGAGACTGGTAATGGGGCACTGAATCTCACTCCCTAATCAAAGGGGGAAGAGTCATAAAACATTGCCCAAAAATATGGGATGTGTTGACAACATCTTATTTGAGAAATGGACTCAACTCTCATTTCGGAGAAAGTGAGGACTGCAGATGCTGGGGATCAGAGCTTAAAAATGTGTTGCTGGAAAAGTGTAGCAGGTCAGGCAGCATCAAAGGAGAAGGAGAAGAGCTTATGCCCAAAACGTCGATTCTCCTTCTCCTTTGATGCTGCCTGACCTGCTGCGCTTTTCCAGCAACATATTTTTAAGCTCAACTCTCATTTCCCCAACCAGAGGCTGAAATCTGAGCTCAGCTCTTGGAATTAGAAGGAGCTATGACTGAAATACAAAATGTAAACAAGCACAATATACTTGTACTTCTTTCTCATACTGTTTAATAAACATGTCCTGTCTAAACTGTCAATATTTCTAAAAATAAATGATGCTTTAATATACTTAATTTTTTCTTTCATGAAACTGTGTTTGTGTTCTAAATTTTGACTTTGAGGTGAAGACATCAGATATTAATTTGATTATATATAAAAAGTGACTGCTTACCACATGCTGGATCTGTAGCAGGAGCTCTTTAGTTTATATTGGACTTTCATTTTGGACCATGCAAGTGTACTTGACAAGAACCAGTTTATCAAGTAAACTTGCAGTTCTACCTACAGAAACTAAAATCCTCAAAAAAAAAATCAATTCTTCATTTCCTTCAGCTGTCCATAGAAGCCAGTTTCACATTTTAGCTAATCAACATGCAATGTATGCCTATTTCTGTTTTGCACTTGCATGGAAATTTTGAGTTTAGCTTTTTTTTAAAAAAAAACGTTGTCTACTCCTTTGCCTATTCCTCATGAATATGACATCAGTCTAAGCTTCTTAATTCATTTCCCTCTCTCCAGAGTTCGAAGTGTACAGCACCTTCTGTGATCAGGAAATGATTACTGAGAATTGCAGACCAAACTTACACCTTCCTACTCACTACAATATATTGACCACATTATATCACAACAGTGTTTGCACTGGAGAAGTATTCCATTGACTGTGAAATGATTTCTGAAACAATGAGAGCTGCTTCCCCATCCAAGTCCTATTTATGGCCATTCTGATTGACAGAAAAGCTTTAGAATTGGCAGAATGAGATTGGTACCAGAAGTAAGGATTACTATCATTTAAACGTATAATCTGTGGGTGATGTAAACTATATACACATCCCCAGCTGCGGACACTTAGAGTCATAGAGATGTACAGCATGGAAATAGACCCTTCGGTCCAACCCGTCCATGCCGACTAGATATACCAACCCAATCCAGTCTCACCTGCCAGCACCCGGCTCATATCCCTTCAAACCCTTCCTATTCATATACCCAACAAAAATGCCTCTTAAATGTTGCAATTGTACCAGCCTCCACCACATCCTCTGGCCGCTCATTCCATATACGTACCACCCTCTGCGTGACAACGTTGCCCCTTAGGTCTCTTTTATATCTTTCCCCTCTCACCCTAAACCTACGCCCTCTAGTTCTGGACTCCCTGACCCCAGGGAAAATACATGGTCTATTTATCCTATCCATGCCCCTCAATTTTGTAAACCTCTATAAGGTCACCCCTCAGCCTCCAACACTCCAGGGAAAACAGCCCCAGCCTGTTCAGCCTCTCCCTGTAGCTCAGATCCGTCAACCCTGGCAACATCCTCGTAAATCTTTTCTGAACCCTTTCAAGTTTCACAACATATTTCTGATAGGAAGGAGACCAGAATTGCATGCAATATTCCAACAGTGGCCTAACCAATGTTAACCAATGACCTAACACTTATATTACTTCCAAATTTATTTGACATAATTAATGCCCATCCCCTCAAAACAAATTACTTCACTGCCGTAGAAAGTTCTCAGGATTAGAGCAAACCCCAAGAACCAATGTTAGCTGTAATATAGTGTACTGTAATCCTGTAGTACATCATCTCAGCTAATAATAACTACACAAGAAACACGACAAAAGAACAATTTCTGACACTAATATTGTTAGTAGTGTCCAGTGTAGCACATTTGTTGCAGTCTTGCATGACAAAGTATAGAGCATCTGTGGAGGGGTGTAGAAGATGGAGGTCAAAGT
This sequence comes from Chiloscyllium plagiosum, assembly GCF_037043375.1. Taxonomy (NCBI): domain Eukaryota; kingdom Metazoa; phylum Chordata; class Chondrichthyes; order Orectolobiformes; family Hemiscylliidae; genus Chiloscyllium; species Chiloscyllium plagiosum. The sequence continues at coordinate 75,881,939 of NW_028270140.1, forward strand.
GCAGGATAATACATTATGCCACTACTCAGTTAACGTTTTTGCAGCTAGCAGGTGTTAAGGCAGGCTGTCCCCAAGTTACAAATAAGTTCCATTCGAGCACATTTGGAAGTTGATTTGTACACAAGTTGAAGCAAAATGCAGTCCAATATAAAATAGCTGTTCGCAAGAATGAGCAAACATTTGTATGATGGATCTCATTTGTAAGTATCAGCATTCATAAGTCAGACGTAAAAAAATCAGTGACCACCTGTACAAAGATTTTCCAGGAACATCATGTGCCCAAAGGCCTTAAAGCAGATGAGTACGAGTGAATAGGACCCATACATTCGCAAATATGTAAGTTTCTCCTACCACCAATTATTAAAAAGGTCAATTAACCATAATGACTTAGCTTAGTATTCAGTTATCCACATGTTTGGATTAATTGGTGATTGAGAAGATAGAATGCGTCAAAACAAATCAGATTGCAAAGTCTGGTAATAGTAATAAAGTGTTACTTATTAGAAAAAAATACAAAACAGAAAATAAGCTACATTTAGTTTGGCAGAAAATTTGTGTAAGCTATGTGATTGAACCAGATTTCAATACAAATTAGTTTTGATGTAGATTTACCTCCAACTGTCCAAGATCATGCATGCTCTTTTGGACTTTTACCTCTGGTTATCTCACTTGTCTTAACAGCAACAATGATTTCACACTACAGAAGCAATTATGTTTGCACTTTGAAACTTTAAAAATTGATCATTGCAATAGGTAATGCATGATCAGAGGTCACAGTGAAGGGCTTCACAATGACTCACTGGAAATCATGTGATTCAACAGCTGTGTGTTGGCTTCATTCAAGCCTCCTCTGAATTTACTTAATCACATTTTGTCAACAAACATTTGTTGTTCAAGGTAATGGCTTTGAAAGAGTAAAATGTTAAAGCTACAGTAAGTTCCATCCAATCGGATGATGCCACAGTCTTTGGGTGGAGAACTAGTAATCTAGCACATCGTCCAAATGGGGTCGGGTGTGTCACATCTAGCTGTGATTTAATAGTTTTTTTAATTACACTGGACAATGTAACTTTTATCTATTGTTATTATGACAAGCCAAACCTTGTGCAAAACAAAGAGCCTCTTCTCCAATGTTCCCTCTAAGCTGCATGGCTGCCACAGAATCGGTGTTTGGCCTAGTTGACTCCCATTTCCAGACACTGCTGCTGTACACTAACCTTGCAGGGACAGGAAAAATGAGAAGGAATGGATCTCTTCTCATTGGAGATTTAATAATGGCCTGACCTCTACAACTGCTGATTAGATAGGTCCTCAACTCAGCATGCAATGGAAGTCTGGTGGTAGCACTCCAGCCCAACCACAAGTGACAGTTGCTTGGGATCAATATATGTCACTTTTATTTCCTTTACCAACTTTCAATTAATTAGCTTCGTCTTAAAAGACTAGGTGAACCACTGACCAAAAAGATATTAGCTAGATAAAAACAGAGCACAGATTGGCCTCTCAATGATCCATAATTAAGCAAACATGATTCATGGTCCTACTTCCAACCCAGTAGCCTCTTGGCAACACATACCCAGGCTGTACTCAGAAGCCCTGTCTTCTTTAAAAGGCTCCATATCATTGCTCTGCATATTGCTGCCTGCCAATCTTTAGTTCCAATTTACCCATGTCCAACTCCTTTTCCAATTTAATGAAATTAGACTTTCTCCAGTTAAGCATTTTTACAATCAATTGCTCCTTATACTTGTACATCCTAAACTGTTAGGTATTGTAATTGCCATTTGGCAGAGCTCTCCAGAATTCACATCAATTATTCCTCAATGTTCCTGCTACTTTTCAGGATCAAAATTTATGGAAATCCTTCCACTAGCTTTTGTCTAAGTGCTGCTGCAAATTTCCGTCAAAGGTTTAATAACTTCTCAGGTGAAGCTTGGGTCTCGTTGCATTCATGCAATGATTAACAAGTTAGGAAAACCCTTAGTTCCTAAAAGCCTGCACATAGCTCGTGCTAGTTTGGATTGACATTATCTGCTTTCTTCCAGTTTGCCAGGTCAACTGCTGTTCACTGTAAGGGTTTAGATCAGAGTGGTACTGGAAAAGCACAGCAGGTCAGGCACCATCCAAGGAGCAGGAATGCTCCTCGGGTGCTGCCTGACCTGCTGTGCTTTTCCAGCACCACTCTGATCTAAACTCTGGTTTCCAGCATCTGCAGTCCTCACTTTTGCCTTGCTGTTCACTAAGGTTTATTAAGGGTTTATTTCTTTAGTTTCAAACCAGGCAAGTCTTTCTCTTGCTTTCTTCCTCATAAAAGAGGTCTACAAATTGAATACAATCACTCATCTTTATTTTGCTTGGAGAACAGTGAAAGTTAGTTTACTCTTAAATGCAGGCCTGGCTAACATTCCCCTTTCTCCCCAACTCTTGATGCTTTTGAAAGCTAACTGGTTGTTTACTTCAGCAAAAACACAAAATCCCCCCCCCCCCAACAAATACAAAAAATGGTCAATATCCTATAACTTAACTTTTTGGTAATGTGACATTTCTGGGATGTTCCAAACAAAAATTTAACCTAAATATCTTTTGCTATAAAAAGAAATGCTGAGACTTTGGAACTTAAGTGAATAAAGTATATTTCCAATGGTATTAATGGCTCTATTTCCAGGGTTGCTAGTTCTCCTAATTAAACCCCTTTGTTAACAAATATGCTTTCAATTTTTTTGGACTTGGAAACTGTATGAATAAATTACTCCTAAAATTATTGTAACCAGCTTTCCCCTTACCTAATCAAGATATAGGCCATTCAACTCTTCCAACTCTTACCCTTGTTAATCAAACTCGTATTACCCTTTAAACGGAGGGTTGTGTGGCCATGATTGTGGTAACACTCAAACATTCTCCCTATGTCTGTGTGGGTTTCCTCTGGGTGCTCCGGTTTCCTCCCACAATCCAAAGATATGTAAACTAGGGAATTGGCCATGCTAAAGTGCCCATAGTGTTCAGTGATGTGTAATTTAGGTACATTAGTCAGGGGTAAATGTACAGGAATGTGTGGGTTGCTCTTTGAAGGGTTGGTGTGGAGTTGTTGGGCCGAAGGGCCTGTTTCCACATTGTAGAGATCCTAATGTTCAAAGAGGCCTATGTTCAAATCCAGTGGAGTATTATAACCCATCTGAACAGTTGATAAAAATATCCACTCTGAACTATATTGATTTCAGGTGTGTTTACTTGTTTCTCAACCAAATCTTTCCATTAATCTATATTTAAAATTAAAATTCCAAACTAGAGATTATTTGGGTAATCCATATGGATTATGAAATCAAATATTCACAACAGGAAGACAGACAAACGTTGGCTGTATTTTGAAGTTAATAAATCATAAGATCTGGATGGAATACATCTGAAATTGCGAAGAGAAAACAAAAGGTCAAGACTGCAAATGTTAATCACAATCTTATACTAATTGAATGCACAGTGTTTCCAAAAGGTCTGCTGGATTGCAAATGTTACACCCGTGTTCAAAAAAAGGGAAGGTAGATAAATAAGAAGCCAGCTGATGGGTAGCTTTGAAAGTAATAATCCATGTGAAAATTTATATTTGTTTAGTCAAGTTTGCACCATTAATAAAGAAACAGCATAAATGTGCTTGAATATTGAGTGAGATATTTAAAAAGGTAGAAAGCTGTAAAGTGAGCAATACAGTTAACATTTTGCACATGGAGTTTTAAACGGTGTTTAATAAAATGGTATGTATTACGTTAGCTAACAAAGTTGAAATCCATTGGATAAAATGGGAAGGAGCAGCAAGAATATGCAGTCTCAGCACATCACGAGGATTTCCTCAGAACTTGGCGCTCAACTTAACCAACCTAACAACTGCAACACCATCCAGAGATCAATAAGTGGTAAGTGATGGAAAGGGTCATCCATAGTACTATCAAACAGCACTTCCTCAGCAATAACCTGCTCATTACTGATGCCCAGTTTGGGATCTGCCGGGACCACTCAGCCTCTGACCTCATTACAACCTTGGTTCAAACGTGGACAGAAAAGCTAAATTCCAGGGGTGAGATGAGAGAATGGCTGCTCTTGATATCAAGGCCACATTTGACTAAGTGTGGCATCAAGGAGCCCAAGAAAAACTAGAGTCAATGGGATCCAGGGGAAATTTCTCTGCTAGTTGGAATCATACCTGGCACAAAAGAGGATGGTGATTCTTGAAGGTCAGTCATCTCTGTTCCAGGACATCTCTGCAGGTGTTTGAGACTCAAACATCTTCAGCTGATTCACGAACAGCCTTTCCAAAAGTCAGAAGTAGGGATGCTCGTTGAGCATTGCACAATATCCAGCACTATTGAAGACTCCTCAGATACTGGAGTAGTCCATGTCCATAAAAATGCCAAATAATGACCATTAAACCACCACTCCTTGATATTTAATACTGAATTTCCCATCGTCAATATTCTGGAAGTTACAATTGACTAGGAACTGAATTGGACTCGGTGTCTAAATACAGCAACTATGAGCTGATCAGAGGCCAGGGAATCTTGCAGCAATAACTCCCATCTCCCCAGTGTCCATTCACCAATCTATAAGGCACGAGTCAGGAGTGTATGGAATGCTCCCTACTTGCCTGGATGAGTACAGCTGCAACCACACTGAAGAAGTTGGACACCACAGGGCAAAGCAGCCCACTTGATTGGCACCACTTTACAAACATCCATTTCCTCTGTCATTGATACTCAGAGGCAGCAGTCTCTTCCATCTAAAAACTCCATTGCAGAAATACAAAGTGTCGTAAAAAGAACTTTCCAAACCTCCATCACTTCCATCTCGAAGAGCAAGGACAGAAAATGCATAGGAGCCCTAACCCCTGCAAGTTTGCCTTCAAGCTATATACCATCCTATCCTGGAACGATTGCTGGATCAAAATCCCACTCCCTGCCTAAGAGCACCGCACAATTACCTGTGTCCCAATATAGAGTCAGATTTGTACAGCATGGAAACAGACCCTTCGGTCTAACCCGTCCATGCCGACCAGTTATCCCAACCGCCAGCACTCGGCCCACATCCCTCCAAACCCTTCCTATTCATGTACCCATCCAAATGCCTCTTAAATGTTGCAAGTGTACCAACATTCGCTACATCCTCTGACAGCTCATTCCATACACGTACCAGCCTCTGTGTGAAAAGGTTGCCTTTTAGGTCTCTTTTATATCTTTCCCCTCTCACCCTAAACCTATGCCCTCTGGTTCTGGACTCCCCGAACTCAGGGAAAAAACAGTATGTGATGGATGGCAATTATAGGAAGGTGGGGGGAGGGGGGGGTGTCTCAGATATAGTCACATAGATGGGTTAACTCCAGCAAGGGTAGGAGAGGTAGACTGCTAGTGCAGGAGCCTTTTGTGGATATACCCATTTCGAACAGATATGCTGTTTTGGAAAATGTAGGGGGTGATGGATTCTCAGGGGAACATAGCACAAACAGCCAAGTTTCTGGTATTGAGACTGGGTCTAATGCAACGAGGGGTATCTCGGCTCCCAAGAGATCAATTGTGTTAGGGGATTCTGTAGTCAGGAGGTACAGACAGACGTTTCTGTGGCCAGCAGAGAAAAAGTAGAATGGTGTGTTGTTTCCCTGGTGCCCGGATCAAGAATGTCTCAGAGAGGGTGCAGAATGTTCTCATGGGGAGAGGGGCCAGCAGGAGGTCATTGTCCACATTGGAACCAACGACATTGGAAGGGAAAAGGTTGAGACTCTGAAGGGAGATTGCAGAGAGTTAGACAGAAATTTAAAAAGGAGGTTCTCAAGGGTAGTAATATCTGGATTACTCCCAGTGCTACGAGCTAGTGAGGGCAAGAATAGGAGGATAGAGCAGATGAATGCATGGCTGAGGAGCTGGTGTATGGGAGAAGGATTCACATTTTTGGATCATTGGAATCTCTACTCGGGTAGAAGTGACCTGTACAAGAAGGACGGATTGCACCTAAATTGGAAGGGGACTAATATAATGGCAGGGAAATTTGCTAGAACTGCTTGGGAGGACTTAAACTAGTAAGGTGGGGGGGGGGGGGGGGTGGGACCCAGGGAGATAGTGAGGAAAGAGATCGATGTGAGATGGGTACAGTTGAGAAGAGAAGTGAGTCAAACAGTCAGGGACAAGGTAGGACTAATAAATTAAACTGCATTTATTTCAATGCAAGGGCCCTAAACAGGGAAGGCAGATGAACTCAGGGCATGGTTAGGAACATGGGACTGGGATATCCTAGCAATTACGGAAACATGGCTCAGGGATGGGCAGGACTGACAGCTTAATGTTCAAGGATACAAATGCTACAGGAAGGATAGAAAGGGAGGCAAAAGAGGAGGGGGAAGTGGCATTTTTGATAAGGGATAGCATTACAGCTGTGCTAAGGGAGGATATACATCCAGGGAAGTTATTTGAGTGGAACTGAGAAATAAGAAAGGGATGATCACCTTATTGGGATTGTATTATAGACCCCCTAATAGTCAGGGAAATTGAGAAACAAACTTGTAAGGAGATATCAGTTATCTGTAAGAATAACAGGGTGGTTATGGTAGGGGATTTTAAAACATAGACTGGGACTGTCATAGTGTTAAAGGTTTAGATGGAGAGGAATTTCTTAAATGTGTACAGGACAATTTTCTGATTCAGTATGTGGATGTACCTACTAGAGAAAGTGCAAAACTTGACCTACTCTTGGGAAATAAGGCAGGGCAGGTGACTGAGGTGTCAGTGGGAGAGCACTTTGGGGCCAGCAACCATAATTCTATTCATTTTAAAACAGTGATGGAAAAGAATAGACCAGATCTAAAAGTTGAAGTTCTAAATTGGAGAAAGGCCAATTTTGATGGTTTTAGGCAAGAACCTTTGAAAGCTGATTGGAGGCAGATGTTCTCAGGTAAAGGGACGGCTGGAAAATGGGAAGCCTTCAGAAAGGAGATAACAAGAATCCAGAGAAAGTATATTGCTGTTAGGGTGAAAGGGTAGGCTGGTAGGTATAGGGAATGCTGGATGACTAAAGAAATTGAGGGTTTGGTTAAGAAAAGGAAGGAAGCATATGTCAGGTATAAACAGGATAGATCAAGTGAATCCTTAGAAGAGTATAAAGAAAGTAGAAGCATACTTAAGAGGAAAATCAGGAGGGCAAAAAGGGGACATGAGATAGCTTTGGTAAATAGAATTAAGGAGAATCCAAAGGGTTTTTACAAATACATTAAGGACAAAAGGGTAACTAAGGAGAGAATAGGGCCCCTCAAAGATCAGCAAGGCAGCCTTTGTGTGGAGCCACAGAAAATGGGGGAGATACTAAATGAATATTTTGCATCAGTATTTTCTCTGGAAAAGAATATGGAAGATATAGACTGTAGGGAAATTGATGGTGGCATCTTGCAAAATGTCCAGATTATAGAGGAGGAAGTGCTAGATGTCTTGAAATGGTTAAACGTGGATAAATCCCTTGGACCTGATCAGGTGTACCCGAGAACTCTGTGGAAAGCTAGGGAAGTGATTGCTGGGCCTCTTGCTGAGATACTTGTATCATCGATAGTCACAGCTGAGGTACCAGAAGACTGGAGGTTGGCAAACGTGGTGCCACTGTTTAAGAAGGGCGGTAAAGACAAGCCAGGGAACTATAGACCAGTGAGCCTGACCTTGGCGGTGGGCAAGTTGTTGGAGGGAATCCTGAGGGACAGGATGTATATGTATTTGGAAAGGCAAGGACTGATTCAGGATAGTCAACATGGCTTTGTGCGTGGGAAATCATGTCTCAAACTTGATTGAGTTTTTTTGAAGAAGCAACAAAGATGATTGATGAGGGCAGAGTGGTAGATGTGATCTATATGGACTTTAGTAAGGCCTTCAACAAGGTTCCCCATAGGAGATTGATTAGCAAGGTTAGATCAAGGAATACAGGGAGAACTAGTCATTTGGATACAGAACTGGCTCAAAGGTTGAAGACAGAGGGTGGTGGTGGAGGGTTGTTTTTCAGACTGGAGGCCTGTGACCAGTGGAGTACCACAAAGATCAGTGCTGGGCCCTCTACTTTTTGTCATTTACATAAATGATTTGGATGTGAGCATAAGAGGTACAGTAAATAAGTTTGCAGATGACACCAAAATTGGAGGTGTAGTGAACAGCGAAGAGGGTTACGTCAGATTATAACAGGATCTGGACCAGATGGGCCAATGGGCTGAGAAGTGGCAGATGGAGTTTAATTCAGATAAATGCGAGGTGTTGCATTTTAGGAAAGCAAATCTTAGCAGGACTTGTACACTTAATGGTAAGGTCCTAGGGATGGCTGCTGAACAAAGAGTCCTTGAAGTGCAGGTTCATAGCTCCTTAAAAGTAGAGTTGCAGGTAGATAGGATAGTGAAGGAGGCATTTGGTATGCTTTCCTTTATTGGTCAGAGTATTGAGTGGAGGAGTTGGGAGGTCATGTTGTGGCTGTACAGGACATTGGTTAGGTCATTGTTGGAATATTGCGTGCAATTCTGCTCTCCTTCCTATCGGAAAGATGTTGCGAAACTTGAAAGGGTTCAGAAAAGATTTACAAGGATGTTGCCAGGGTTGGAGGATCTGAGCTACAGGGAGAGGCTGAACAGGCTGGGGCTGTCTTCCCTGGAGCATCGGAGGCTGAGGGGTGACCTTATAGAGGTTTACAAAATTATGAGGGGCATGGATAGGATAAATAGACAAAGTCTTTTCCATCTGCAGCAGTTCAGGTAGCCACCTCACTGCCACGTTTAAGAATAATTAGAGAAGGCAATAAATGCTCACCTGTCCAACAATGTCCACATTTTTTTTTTAAATGGCAATGGATAGAAACAGAGAAAGTTGCATTGAATTGTTAATTTGTAGATAGATGAGCTGTTGCTGCCACCATCCTCCTCACATGCAGGAAATTACAGAGTCTGCTTCATTTCGTCTCAGAGGAAAACCACTTCCTAGTCTAACTAGGAGAATCTCTTGCAATTAATTAACTATTTAATGCATGCCAGTAACTAGTTACAGGTTATATTGATATGACAGGCATTGTTAAAGAAACTTCAAGGAGGACCATATGTTCGGTCTCACTCCTTCAAAATGCTAAAGTGCTTTTGTTCAGTCCATATGATATCTTCACAGCGAATACTGTGCATGGCATTCCTCAAAATTAAATTTTAAGGCCCAGAATTGTATCAGAATTATGCTCAACAGCTGTTTCAAACCAAGTAGTGCACATTTGCATTCCAAAATTCAGTACGAGGACCATTTCTGATCTTGATTTACATTTAAGTGGGGACACAATACAGAATTGAAATATACATATTACATGAAACTTGGAAGTATAGTACATCCTGAAGATCCATAATAGACTTCAAGAGGACATGGTGAAACATGGCAAATTAAATTCAGTGCTGAAAAGGGAAGAGGAGGGTTGGTACAGTTTATGCTGAATAATAATTTTAGAGAGAGTACATAAACAATGGTCTGAGGATTTTCAGCACAAACCTTTCGAGTCAGCAGGACAGATGAATAAAACAGCTAGTATCCTAAATGTTATAAATGGAGACACTATTACTGTCAGGATGTTTGCTAAATCTATACAAATCTTTATTTGATCCCCTGGAGTATTATGTTCAGTTCTGAGCACTTGACTTCATTAAAGCCATAAAGAATTTGGAAAAGGTACAAATGACATTTACTGAAACGGGGGATGAGAGATTACAGGTACATGAATCGACTGAACAAACTGCTCTCTTTATAGCAGAGAAGATTAAAGGAGACCTAATGGAAATATTTAACATCCTCAACAAACTAATTGGAATAAATAAAGCAATAGTATTTCCAATGAGTAATGGATCAAAATGAGGCAAAAAAAGATGATAATCAAAGATCCAGAAATTACATGAGGAAAATTGTTGTTTTCATAAAAATCAAAGTAACAAGCGGTTTGGATATAGGTTGTGTTGCTTGATGTGTTTAATGCTAGTAAATACAAATTCAGTAGTAGACTTCGAAAGGATTTGAAAAATTAACCTGAAGAAAAATAAAATGTAGGGTATGGGAAAAAAGCATGGATTGGGACTAACTGGATTGCTCTTTGAAAGAGCCAGCACAGACTTAAGGGGTCAACTGTTCTACTTCTAATCATAAAATAGTGTCACAACTTACTGACACTGCTCAAATTAAGCCTTAATAACATGAATCCATACCTCAGGCATACCTCAAACATCATTTTGTGACCTATAAAATTAATGGCTTGAACCTCTCAGACAGCTCATGCCCAAATTTTCAATGACATTCTGAAAGGCCAAGTCTCCCTGTTGGGTATGTGAAATTGGAAAATTATTCCATATTCAGACACTTTCAAAATTTCAACTCCTCCTGTTCAATATTATATTATTAGCGCCAATGGATCTTTACCATAACCTGTAGCGAAAAATTACCAGAGGCCCAAATGACATATCTCCATAAGAATGTCCCCTCCATTCCTCGTATCAGTCTCATGAATCTTTTCTGAACTGCCTCCAATGCCAGTATTTTATTCCTAAAGTAGTGGCCTAAAACTATTCACAGTATTCCAGATTGTGGTTAGACTAGTGTCATGTACAGTTTTAGCAAAAGTTCACTACTTTTATTTCAAAGGAAATGGATTATAAAGGCCAATATCCCATTTGCCTTCCTTATTACCCAGAGGTTTTTGTTCGCTTGTGATTTATGCACAAGGACTCCCAAATTCCACTGCTCTATAGCAGTCTGCAGTTTTTCATTTTTAGATTAGATTAGATTCCCTACAGAGTGGAAACAGGCCCTTTGGCCCAACCATTCCACACCGATCCTCCGAAGAGTAACCCATCCAGACCCATTTAACTCTGAATAATGCACCTAACACAATGGGCAATTTAGCATGATCAACTCATCTGATCTACTGTGGGAGGAAACCCACGCAGACATGGGGACAATGTGCAAACTCCACACAGATAGTCCACCCGAGGCTGGAATCGAACCTGGGACCCTGGTGCTGGGAGGCTGCAGTGCTAACCACTGAGCCACTGTGCCACCCTATTTTTAAATCATGTTCAGTTCCTCTTTTCTTCCTGACAAAGTGCAGAACCTAATTTTCCTACATTAAATCCCATTTGTTTTTACCCACTTACTTAAGCTGTCTATTTCCCTCTTCAGAGCATCATCCTCACCACTTGCTTTCCCACCTATCTTTTGTCTCATCTGCAAACTTGGCTATAGTACATTCACTTTCCTCATCCAAGCACTGATTCCTGTAGCATTCCACCAGTTAATGGTTGCCATCCTGAAAATGTCCCCTTCATGCTAACTCTCTATTAACTTTCCTTATCAAAGGTTTGAAAATCCAACTATATTACATCCATTGCTTCCCCATTATTTAGCCAATGGTTACCTTCTGAGAATTCTAGTAAATTTGTTAGGCATGATTTAACCTTCATGAAGCTATGCTGACTCAGCAGAGCAATCAGAAACACATAACATGGTCAAGCAATTACATTTTTTATTATATACTCTTAACATTTTCCCAATAACAGATTTTAAGCTAACTGGCCTGTTGTTACCTGGTTTTAAATCTCCTTCACTTTCTAAATAAAGGTGTTACACTGGCAGTTTTCCAATTCTCTGGGACTTATTCCAAACCCAAGGATTCTTGGTAGATTACTGCCAGTGAATACAGAGTCCAATCTCTAACACTGCTCACTTTTTCAGAATTACCCTAGAAAGCAAACATAACCCTCAGCTTCTACTATGTGGAAACAAATGGTCTTCCCAAACCATTCTCCCCATTTCCTCCACACATACTTCAAAAATAAGCACATGAAACTCCTGGAATTTCTTATTACCAGAAGGGAGATTATCCAAACAACTAGTTATGTCACTTCTTGCCCTCCACTGGGCCTCCTAGGCTAAAGTTCCCACTTCTCTTGGTTTGAAGTTGCATCATTCTCTACTTGCTCTCCAATCTCACCTTGTCCACTGCTCACTGAATCTTATTCCCACTCAATTGATGTCTACCACCCTCCATTCCCGGTCACATCAGCTAGTTCCCTCACTCTCCTCCCTTGTACCTTCAATGCTGCAATTATCTTTCCCACTATTACTCTTTCTCCAAACACCCACACCTCCCAAATTGCCTGAACAAAGTTCTTACCTCAAATCTATATCCATCTTTCTTGGATCTCCATGTTTGAATGTGTTTGATCAGGTTTCCATACTGCCACAGTACCAAGTAGCTCTTATCAAAGTCTAATGACATCTTATGTGACTGCAACAAAGGTAAGCTAACCCCGTTCATCCTGTTTTCAGCACTTAAAATAATCTCCAATGCTCTCCACTGTTGGCAGAAATGGTCTTGCCTCATTCTATTCTCATCCTCCTGCTCCATTACCTCAGGTTTCCACCTCAGGATCCAACCTAGTCCTCCCGCGCACATCTTCCACCCCCGATTCTCATCTGTGTACTACCCCTTGGCAACACGATGCAGAAGCACAGCAATTTTCACTTGTGCTGATGTCCTCCAGCTCTTCCTAACCAGCCCCTCAATCTCACAAATGTTGCAAAAACTGCCAGTCACGCTTTTGCCTGCTGTTACTGAATGAACATAAATTGACTCCAAGTACGTGAAGACAGAATACATTCTTTTAAGTACCTTCTACAAATTCCATTCATTAGCCATCAACTTTGTCCCGCTCAACTGTCTCAGGGCTGAAACAGACTGTAATCATGGTGTCATATTTTGACTACATGATGAGCATCTGGTCTCATATCTAAACAAGACCATTTTAACATCCACAAAATTATCCAACTCTGACCCTGAATCAACTCATCTGCTGTTGAAACTCTCAACTGTGGCTTTATCATTCAAAGTCAAGATTAGAGTAGTGCTGGAAAAGCACAGCAGGTCAGTCAGAATGATTCTTGAAAAATGGCTTATGCCTGAAACTTCGATTCTCCTGCTCCTCGGATGCTGCCTGGCCTGCTGTGCTTTTCCAGCACTACTCTAATCTCCAGCATCTGCAATACCCACTTTTGCCTACTTTATCATTCAAATACAATCCCAATGTCCAAGTTTCAAATCATCTAAATCTCTATTGCCAGAGTCCTTGCTCAAACCAAGCCTATTCTGACATTCACCCTCATGTTAGCTGGTCTATAACAACTCTCAGTCAAGCAAGGCCTCGATTTTAAGATTTTCTACCTTATTGCCTCACTCTTCCAGCCACTCAATCCACACTCCAATCTGGCCTCTTGAGCATGCCCAATTTTAATTGCTCTATCACTGATGGCTATACCTTTAGATGCTGAGCTCCCTCACAATGGAATTTCCTTCTTAATTTTTCCCTCCCTAAAGTGGTTTCTAAAACTTGTTTGCTAAATTGCTTCGTCATTTGCATTTAAACTTTGCAGCGTGACAGTTTTCTTTATAATGATCCTTTAAAAGACTCTAACATTTAATTCTAAAAAAGTTTATTTTTATAAAACAAATTGTGTCAGATTCATTACAAACAGGATCCAACTGCTTCTTTTACACAAAAGCACCTAGAGCAGATTGAATCTTATTTTTGACTCAATGGGATCAAAGATTTTTGTTTTATTACCCTCCCCTTTCTCATCTCCCTCTAGTTTTCAACCTAAACTTTTATTTCCTTCACTGTACAGATCAAGTGGATGGATCTATGATGAATGACCTTAGAGGAGCATTAACAGAAAGCATTTTGTGATTAACTTATACGAGAAGAGGTGTGAGTAAGGCATACATACACAAAAGAAATTGCTAAAGCATCAACTGGGAAGTCATATGGCACAAATGAATTCTCATGTATGGACCTTGCTGGGATAAAAAAAAATTGTCAGGAAAACGCAAGTTTTCATTAAAATCACAGCCTCAGAAAAACTCAGGAATTCAGACCAGAGATCAAATCATAGAATCCCTAGTGTTGAAGCTGGCCATTCAGCCCATCAAGTCTACATCATCTCTCCAAAGAGCTCCCTCCTCACCCCTTTCCCTGTAACCCTGCATTTCCTACAGCTAATCCTCCTAACCTACATATCCTTGGACTCCATGGACAATTACAGCATGGTCAATTCACCTAATCTGCATATCTTTGAACTGAGAGAGGAAACCCATGCAGACACAGGAGAATATGCAAACTCTACACAGACAGTTGCTTGGGTTCCTGGCACTGAGAGGCAACAGTGCTAATCACGGAGCCCACCATGCTGCCCATTAGAACTCAAGTTGTAAATAACCTGGTTCAGATCAAGCTGAGAGCAAATGAGAAGGAGAATGGAACCAATGCCAATAGAACAGAATTTGCAGTGGCCAATGAAAACGTATTTAGATTCTCAATGCTTAAAGAACTTTAGTTAATCCAGCTCTGGATGTCTGAAAATCTGTCTAGCAACACAGAGCAGTGAAGGGACCGAGGGTGGTGCTGGAGAAGTAAAATTTGCATGTTGAGAGCAAATCATAGAATGTAATCCTGTGCCCTAAATTTCCCATAGTAAAAACTTAACTCTCATGCAACTGCAATATTTTTCAATTTGAGTTGCATATTCACTAACAGTGATTAACCTTGTCCACTGTTCATGTATACAAGGGTTTACTGTGGTTTGAACATTTTTAAAGACAGACATACAACTGGTGTAAAAAAAACTGCATACATAAATTCTCAGCAGCAAAATGGGCATGCTACTTGCCAGGCATTTGTTTATTCATTGGCTGGTAGTCAGCTCTGGAGAAAAGAAACACTAAGGAAATCCCTGGCACCTTGGCTGCCAAACTATAATTTAACCTACATGGACAGAGGAGACAGGGACCAAGTGGCACAAGCTAGGGTCACAGAAATATCAAATACCTCCAGACACTTCACAAACAGCAAGATCCAAATGTTGGATGGAAGTCAAGGAACTGCACCATATGAACTAAATTGGTGAACAGGATCTTTGTACTTTTATTTCTTTCACAATTTTAAATAATAAAGGAGTAAATATGTATAATCAAAATTTTAGTTTATTACAAAGTGTGTACACATTTTAAGCCAATGGCTCATTGAGTTCTACTTAGTCAGCCAGGTGGCACATTCTGTTAAGAATGATAGTAAATGATAGAATTAAGACAAAATACTGCAGGTACTGGATACCTGAAGCAAACAAAATGCTGGAGAAACTCAGCAGTTCTGGCATCCTAAGTGGAGATATGTTCTCAGTTCTGAACAAGAGTCATAAAGGACTCAAAACGTTAACTCTGTTTCCTCTCTCCACAGATGCTGCCAGACCTGCTGAGCTTCTCCAGCATTCAAGAGTCAGAGGGATCATGACTTGTGCTAGAAAGAATCATGACATCTAAGATTACAAAAAGAGGTCTTGATCAATTGGGCCAGTGGGGTGAAGACTGGCAGATGGAGTTTAATTTGGATCAATTTGGCAAGACAAACCAAGCAGGACTTACAATGTTAATAGTAGGGCCCTGGAGAGTATTGTTGAACAGAGAGACCTAGGGGCTCAGGTTCATAGTTCCTTGAAAATTATACCACAGGTAGGCAAGGTGGTTAAAAGGCATTTAGCACACTTGTCTTCATTGCTCAGACCATTGAATATAGGAGGTGGGATGTCATGTTGAGATTGTACAGGACATTGGCAAGATCACCTTTTGAGCAGAGCACTGTGTACAGTTTTGGTTACCCTGCTATAGGAACAATATTATTAAAATGGACAGAGTTCAGATATGATTTACCAGGATGTTACTGGGACTGAGGGTTTGAGTTATAAAGAGAGGCTGGATAGGCGGGCATGTTTTTTCCACTGGAGCTTAGGAGGACATGGGGTGATCTTAAAGAGGTTTATAAAAATCAAGAGGGGCACAGTTAAGGTCTTTTCCCTAGGGTAGGGGAGTTCAAAACTAGGGGACATATTTTTAAGGTGAGAGGAGAAAGATTTAAAAAGGAACCTGATGGGCAACATTTTCACACAAAGGGAGATTTGTATGTGGAATGAACAGCCAGAAGTAGTGGTAGATGCAGGTAAAGTTACATCGTTTAAAAAGACACTCGATAGGGATATGGGCCAAACGCAGACAAATGGGACTGGTTTAGTTTGGTAAACTTGGTCAGCATGGATGAGTAGGACTGAATGATCTGTCTCTGGGCTATATGGCTCTATGGCATAAACTAACCAATTATTAATTGGGTAGTGTTGAGCAGGGGGATGAGGAGGGGTTGTAAGAGTTGGACTCAATAGGTCCCACCTGAAGGAGAAAAAAAAAGCCCAGAAACTTTAACACTTTGTGCTGGTGTCAGGAGAACAGGACTGGGATCAGGTAACATTCTGTTCCAGCGTCAATAGCGCTATAAGGTATTCATTATCCAAATACATGTGTAAAATTAATTTAACAAAGCACATTAAAAGGAAGTTTACACTAATGTGCCACTCCTACAGGATGAAAACTTTTTTTTAAAAAAGAACTGGTCACAAGATTTGAATTTCTATTAAAATAGCAGAACTAAATAGCTGATAGCCTGAATTTGACTCCAAATGTTTTGGCAATACTAAGCATTCATAGCTATAGACATGTGCAATATGCAGAGAATTTATTGTAATCAATAATTGTATGTATTCAACTCCAAAAGATTTCCCTTAGATATACAACAGCACGCAGGTATATCCTTTGAAGAATGTCAAAACTAAGAACACAATCACTAAGGATTTAGATCAAGGCTATGATCTGGAGAATCTGATAGATTTAACCAGCTCTTTGCTTCAAGTTTATGCATAATTTAAAATTTTATTTTGCAATCATCAAATCTTCAGTAGGCTCGTCACACTTTGAAGAAACAACTTGGGATGATTACTCAACATGATAGATGCTATATAAATATATGGTGTCAGCAAATAGATCGCACTTTATTTTAGCTGCCTAATTCAACACTTGTTCAGTTTATAAATAAAAGCATTTTTATTCATCTTTCAATAAGACTATTACATAATTTGGAGTTTACTGAAAGTCCATAAACATTTAAATTTTCCTTGCTCAGAAAAAAATTGCCTCAATTGTCCTCATCATTGCACCTTCTCCTACAGCTCCCAGAAATGTCATTCTAATTATGTGAATTTAAACAATGAGCATCTACAGGACATTCAGCTTGGATGGGAGCAGTGCTGAAAAGTTGTTCACAATAGGCAGAACATAGAACAATACAGCACAGAACAGGCCCTTCGGCCCACGATGTTGTGCCGAACATTTGTCCTAGCTTAAGCACCCATCCACGTACCTATCCAATTGCCGCTTAAAGGTCACCAATGATTCCGACTCTGCCACTCCCACAGGCAGCACATTCCATGCCCCCACCACTCTCTGGGTAAAGAACCTACCCCTGACATCCCCCCTACACCTTCCACCCTTCACCTTAAATTTATGTCCCTTTGTAACACTCTGTTGTACCCAGGGAAGAAGTATCTGTCTACTCTATCTATTCCTCTGATCATCTTATAAATCTCTATCAAGTCACCCCTCATCCTTCGCCGTTCCAATGAGAAAAGGCCTAGTACTCTCATCCTATCCTCGTATGACCTATTCTCCATTCCAGGCAACATCCTGGTAAATCTTCTCTGCACCCTCTCCAAAGCTTCCACATCTTTCCTAAAGTGCACACAGTACTCCAAATGTGGCCTAACCAAGGTCCTGTACAGCTGCAACATCACTTCACGACTCTTGAATTCAATCCCTTTGCTAACGAACGCTAATACACCATAGGCCTTCTTACAAGCTCTATCCACCTGAATGGCAACTTTCAAAGATCTATGAACATAGACCCCAAGATCCCTCTGTTCCTCCACCTTACTAAGAACCCTACCATTAACTCCGTATTCTGCATTCTTATTTGTCCTTCCAAAATGGACAACTTCACACTTGACAGGGTTGAACTCCATCTGCCACCTCCTCAGCCCAGCTCTGCATCATATCCAAGTCCCTTTGCAGCCGACAACAGCCCTCCTCACTCCACAACTCCACCAATCTTCGTATCATCTGCAAATTTACTGACCCACCCTTCGACTCCCTCTTCCAAGTCATTAATAAAAATACTTGTTAAATAAATAAAATGCACCCATTTTCACAGTAGAGGGAGAGGACCAGTAGTACGGGGAACCCAAAAATAAGTCAAAGGGAAAAACTCAAGTGAATTTCATGTCATTTACTGGAGTGAAGTGGTCATTGAGAAACTAACAGGACTTGACAGATGTGGCTTCAGAACGGAATTGTTTCCAACCCAGAGAATTAGAAGTACTAAGGAAATTACAAGAAGTTACAATTTTCCGTGACACCACACAGACTTTCTAGATTCAGAATTTGAGATTCTGAATTGGATACAGTTGAATTAGAGGCTAGGATGAAGCAAATATGCTTTAATTGACAGAATGTGGCAAAAGGTGCTTCAAAACTGTATGCAAACAGACAGAAGCAGAAATCTAAAAGCGTGCAAAGCAGACAAATTCAGCAAGTAGCATTCAACATTGGCAAGTGTGATTACCATCCACTTCCAGATTTGAAGTAAACAAAGTCAGAACATTTTCCCCAACAGCGAAAGACCAGGAAATTTGAAGGCAAAATGAGCCTAGAATATCTCAGTGGATAATTAAAAGCTACTGCAAAACTAATCAAGATGGTAAATAAAATGTCAGTTTTACATTCAGGAGGCCTAAATATTCAAATAGGGATGTTAAGCTTCAAATTGCATGGAGTGTTTTAGTCAGTTCCATCTAGAATATGGTGCTCAGAAATGAATGAAACCGGAACTCAAAAATGTTTATAATGTGAGAACCGGTTGAATAGACGTAGTTGTTTTCAGCCACAAAAGGTAAATAATCCAAGTTGCTTAAAATGATAACGATATTCAAAAGGTTGCAATTTAGAAGTTTCCCATTGAATTTTACATGACCACTTGGCATCAAACCTCCCAGCATGAAATTGTAAACTACAGCCCAATACAGGTGAGACAGAGGGATAAACAGAGGAACAGCCTCCCCGCTCCTCACCTCACACAGGGGAGCAGAAACCTGGAGCCTTCTCAAGAACAATTGTGGATGACAGATCAATGAATATTTTCACTTTTGTTCAACATCCAGAATTATTATGTAAGGGTTGGAGTTGACATCAGCCAACCAAATGAATGACAGAACATAGACAGATATCCCCATAGCAGTCCAAAATTCCAATTTGCTCTCTGTACTTTTAGTCATTCCCTCCCTTATCCAGTAAGATGCCAATTTAGCTAGTTGTAGTACAATTTATCTTCCATTGTGATCAGACAACTTAGAAAACTGATATTTTAAAAATCTTTTCTGATTATGATCATAATGATGATAATAATGATGGATGCCAGCAATTATTGCCCATCACATTACCTCTGAATGGAACACCTTTCTTGGCATTTTCAAAAACAGTTAAGTTTCAACCACATTGTTGTCACACCTTTCCTGCATGGAGTAGCGTACTAGGTGGCTTTTTCTAATGACAATAGAGTGATTCCCTGGTCACCAGTAGACTATGTTTTACTCCAGATGTATTAGTTGTATTTAAATTTCACCAGCTGTGGAATCCAAACCCCTGTGCCATCCTAATGGCATCCTGGGTCTACCTACACAAATGGGCTGCCATACTTCAAGAAGGCAGCTCACCATATATACAGTCCTGCCCAAAATGTCAACTCTACTGCACTTCTGGCGCTGCTTAACCTGCAGCACTAACTCCAGCTCACCGTAACCGACTCAAGGGCAACTAGGGACAAGCAGCGAATGCTGGCACAGCCATAAGTTTAAAAAAAAACATATCAGCTAGGGATTTAATGACTGATGTTTTTTTTAAAAAAACGATGGTTGCATGGAAGTATTTCTGCATTAAGAATAAAGTCTGAAATATTTCAAAACAATAGAAACATTAATTTATAAACAGCAAAACCTCTGAATCTTAAAACGTTCAGGGTGGGAGGTGGGAAGAAGAGGAAGCAAACAAGAGAACATGTGCAGATAGAGAAAATCCACTTCTTACAGAGGCAATAAGCTTCTGTTACAAAACAGCTTTTTTTCCATGGACAAAGTAGCCAGTATATCTAAACAAGTACTCCTTAGAATACTGAAAGCCTTTCAAATATTTGCCCAGGTTCAATTCACTAACTGAAGAAAATGTGTTCAATCCCAGAGAAATGAAGTCCACAGCAACCACTATATCCTCGACCACATAAAAGCAGCAGAAAGTACTGATTAATGAATTTTCTGGCTTGAGCCATTTTAAAGACAGTCAGTAGAGCTGCAGCCAGATATTTAGCAGTTAATATACATGTTATACTATAACTAGAGCCAACAGCCCAATTCTAGCAGTAAACATTTCACACCCCATGATTTTATTTAATCACCACATCCAAACTCCTCTTCAAGTATATTTTTTGACTACGTTCAGCTAAATTTCAGCACCCACATATTTTAATTTAAAACAAGTCAACCAATACGTATGTATCATTTAAATGACAATTCTGTACAGTACTGAGGAGGTGCTAACACTGTCAAAGGGGTATTCTTTCACATGAGATTTGTACAGAAGTTCACACTGCCTGCTCAGGTAGAAATGAAAAGATCTCATGGCACTATTCTAAGGAAACAAAAAGGAGAAATGTCCCCAGTAGCCTGAGCAAGATTCATGCCCAAAATCATATTAATTGCATTACCACCTTTGAGATGTGTTCTGTATAAATTGGTTTCATATTTCCTAAGTCATAACAGTGACTACACTGAAGTCGTCCTTCCTTAATTGTGAAATGCTTTGAGGAATCTGTGGTCATAAAACACACTATTTTATAAAAACAAAATTTATGAAGAAATGCTAGCCCCAAGTAATGAAGTTCTGGAGGGAGTCCAGACGAGGTTCACAAGAATTATCACAGGAATGAAGAGCTGGTCACATGAGGAGTGGTTGAGGACTCTTATCAGTACTCACTGGAGTTTAGAAAAATTGAGGAGGGGCAGGGGAGGGTCTAATTGAAACTTTCAGAAGAATATGGAGCGGTCTGGATAGATGGGACATGGAGAAGATGCTTCCACTAACAGGAGTGTCTAGGACCCCAGGGAACAGCCTCAGAGTATGGCAGAAGGTTGTGGAGGTAGAGTCATTGACTGTATTTAAGACTGTATTTAACATATGGGCAGCACGGTGGCACAGTGGTTAATACTGCTGCCTCACAGCGCCAGAGTCCCGTGTTCAATTCTCATCTCAGGCGACTGTGTGTGTGGAGTTTGCACATTCTCCCCGTGTCTGCATGGGTTTCCTCCGGGTGCTCCAGTTTCCTCCCACAATCCAAAATGTGCAGGTTAGGTGAATTGGCCATGCTAAATTGCCTGTAGTGTTAGGTGAAGGGGTAAATGTAGGGGAATGGGTCTGGGTGGGTTGCGCTTCAGCGGGTCGGTGTGGACTTGTTGGGCTGAAGGGCCTGTTTCCACACTGTAAGTAATCTAATCTAATACTGGGGTAGATAGGCTGTTGATAACAGGGATCAGAAGTTTAGAGAGAGAAGGTGGAAGTCAGGGTTGAGAAATACATCAGCCATGGTCGAATGTCAGAACATATCCACTGGGTCAAACATTCCTATTTTGTTATTATATCTTTTGGTCTTATGGTCTTTATAAGTAATTCAGTTGCTGGTCTGTTTGAGCACTTACAAACAAACAATAAATGATTATTCTAGAGATAAGAAGAACATACACCAGAAGTGCAAAAGGGCCCTTTATAATCTTTAATCAACAGATTCAAAACAAGTCAAGAGAATTGATCAAGCAGATTCTCAGTGTTTGAAGAAAGGAAAGAATTGTAGATAACCCCATTAGTTCAAAAAACCTACTAAAAGCTGACAAATTCACAGAACCTGATAACTTGCATCCCAGAGTACGAAGAGAGAGTTGGCCTTGGAAATATTGGCTGCAGTGGTCACTACATCCTAACTTCTACAATCTCTGAAACAGCTTCTACAGATTGGAGGGAGAAGTACATTCCTCTGAGCTGGATATATATTCATTAAGGGATGGCAATAATCTGCTCTTAGTTTTCTGGATTTAACACTAGGCAGAAGCCAGATCCCCAAAACCACAAAATCAGACAAGGCTTTTTTCAATATTGTATTTTTCTTTATTTTTTTTCCAATAGGATGTGGGCATTGATGGCAATATCAGCAATTTGATACCCATCCCCAATTGCCCTCTAATGGTGTGGGTTGCTAGGTCATGTCAGGGGACAGTTAAGTGACAAACTTGTTGCTGTTACTCGAGACCAGACCAAGTAAAGACAACATATCTTGAAATGATATTGTTGAAAAAAACCCATCTGGTTGACCAGTCAGTCAACAGCAGTTTCACAGTCTCCATTACTGAGACTAGTTTTGTATTCCAGATTTATTAATCAAATTTAAATTTGCCCAGTGCTCTGGTATGCTATGAACCCAAGACCCCAGAGCATTGTAGTTACTAGTCAATGGAGAATCATCATCATTCTGTGCATCATCATTCATAATGCTCCTTCTGTTGCAGAGTGTTTGGTACAGCCATTGCTGGCTTTCATTCATGCTTTTCCAAAACCACAGTAACAACATTTCTAGTAATATCTCTTCCTCCAACATCTGAAGATCTATCGTTGCTCCTTTCCAACATTCATTTAAATACTGCCTTTCGGTAACATTATGAAAAGCCAAGAAACCGACTTCCACCTATACATTAATTGCTCTCAAATCCTGGATTAAATGAGCGTAGAAACTAATTACATTTATAGGCAACAGTGGTCCTTGTAATATCATGACCTAGTTTTACTCACCTGAGGACTTCGCAGAGCAGTTTACCAAAAGATTTATTCCAATTATTTTGGCCCAGATTATCACCATCTAGTCTTTTAGACATGTTCATATATTCACTCTCTTAAATCACCTCATCCAACTACTTGCCTGATATTGTGTTTGCTCTAAAAGCAGTTCACATTTACATACTAGCTGTATTTTTTAAAAAGTTAAAGCACATCAAAAATATGCAAATTTTGGTCAAAGTTGTTTTCAATTAGATGCAGTCATCACCAGCATTGCCAGCATGAACTGCCCATCCCTAATCATCTTTGAGAAGATGTTGATGAACCATCTTCTTAAATCTCCAGTCTGTATGGTGAAGGTATTTCTGATGGTACTGTAGGGGAATCATGTTTTCAACTCAAAACCAAGACAAATTGAAAAACCATGGAAAGGTGAGAATTAACATGATTATACATAAAGACAGAGATAGATAGGTTCTTGATTGTCAAAGGGATCAAGGGTTACAGGGAGAAAGCCAGAGTTTAGGCTTGAGAAATTTATCAGCCATGATTGAATGGTGGAGGAGACTCAATGGGCTGAATGACCTAATTTCTGCTCCTTTGTCTTATGGTCTAAGATGTTGGGAGAGTATTGAGGAGGGTCAGTTGATTGCAGAGATCACTTGATGACGTCTTTCATGATATGAGGCAATCCTACTCCAGAGATAGCTTAAAAAAGGGCATCATCAGCAATACCAAAATATTGGAGGAGGAGCAAGAAATTCAGGTCTACTGCATGCAATGTGATGGGAGTTTACAAGTAGGAAGATGCAATTTCCTCAGATTTCTTCCCCCAGGCTCATAGATCAACAAAAGCAAAAAGTTGAAAGTGGGACATTTGAGCCATATTTAGAAACTGTCAGGCCACCAGGACACTTAGTGAAAAACTAGGCTTATTCTGGAAAAACCAGGACATCTAATTAACCTGTTAAGTAGAGTTCCACATTGCTGGCTTGCGTTGATGAAACAACAATGAGATATTTCCAAGTCAGGATAATCTACAATTTGGAGAGAATATTGCAAGTCAGATAGCTGTTCATTCAGTATTGGATCAGACAGTCAGATTTCAGAGAATTGAAACCCCTCTGACCCGTTCCAGAATTTTGAAGTCTATACTGTTTGGAACCTTGTGGCTCAATCCAAGGGGAAGGTCTGCTCACTTAGGTATATTCAATCACTAATGTGAAAATGATTCAAAACGTTTGTTGGAGCATATGTATTTTCCAGTGATCACTCTACAAGCCTCATTGGTTAAATGTCAATCATGGGATTTGAAGGTCGAAGAGTACTCATGACAAGAGGTCATGTTAGATCTGCCTTGTATCTTTTCTGACACCATTCAACACATGACTTGCCCTACCAACTTAATTGGTGACTAACAGTACAAGACATTTTAGATTAATTTCCAGTCAGCAAATTCAAGAAAGAAAATCTAGTGTTATCCTCATCACCACACCCACATGACCATTCATCATTTCAAAAAGGGAACAGATACTTCAATAACATATTGGCACAATGTCAGCCCCTGACAGCAGAAAAATGGAAATCAGCACATTTGTATGAAAAGCACAACATTCATTGACATGTATCATTGAGTTATTTTGTTTCAAAAAAAAAAAGAGTGCAAGGCACATGCATCTCACAGGCATATCGACTGTAGCATAAATATAGATAAAGAAATTTGCAATAACTATGCCTAGGAGAGAGATCCAATGTTGGAACTCATGAACAGAAACGTGGACAGAGAATATTCCAGCACTGTATATAGAAACACGTGGATTTGATTAAAGCCAGTGATTCTCCTTTGACAACTGTTGCTTCAAACAGGATTGGAAAGAAATAATTTCAAAAGATATATTTCAATTTTCAGAATGGGTATTTACTGTAGGAATTCAAAAATGATAGCTAAAAAACCGTGGACACAATTACAAATGGAAATATTTTCCAAATTCAGGGCCTTCAGTATCAGCCTGGACTTCCCAATTTTTCAGCTGAGAACAGATGTTAATTACATAAAGCACAACAGTGTTTACCAAAAACTGAAACTTGCTCAAAAGGGGCATTCTCAAAGCAACTAACCCTTGGGTTCATTTTTCCTCCAAAATGCAATGATGTATATTGTCAGAAACAATTATTTTGATGTTGGACACACAATTCAAGGTATGGGCTCATATTTGCATAAGTGAGCAGAACACAGCAACTGAAGGAATTCTATGCTTTCTCCACAACTGACAGATTACTGAAATGCTGGAAACCTGGGGCATGCAATTTTTTTTTTTTTTTTAAATAGTTTTGGTATGGAACAGCAATTCAAAAAGCCACAAAACTGCTTTGGGGACACAAGGCCACCAAAGTGTCTGAGGTTTACTTCTTTATCAGCAATACTCAAACTATTCACAGATTGTATTGATGTTTTAGAGCAATGTTCATTGTCTTTTTGGTGTATGAGCTGATGAGTAGGAAAAGGAAAGTGGAATTTGGGATGAGATGTTTGAATTTACAGTGGATAAGAAACTGAAGCAAAATAGGAAGGACTTTTAATTTTGAAAAGAAAAAATAAGAGTCAAGTAGTACTTGAGCGACTTGTATGTGTTGTGAAATCTTTCAGACAAGTCAATGTCCAAAACAACCCTCCAAATTGTGCTTCCTTTGAAGAATGTTGAGATTGCCCTAACAAGATCTTAAAGAGATTTGCATGGACATGCTGCATGAGGCATTTGACACTGTTAAAAGAACTATATCCTTCCCAAGGAGATGAGGCATTATGGAGACCAGTAAAAAAAAATGTTCATGAAACTTCTTGGTAAAGCCAAGGAAAAATATTTGTGAAGAAAAGAATCCACGCCTAGATATTCTCCGCACCGTCCAGCAATGCTCAAAATGTGTTTTCTTCTTTATAATCACTGCTTGCACAAGTAAGAAAAGTAAACTTGAAAGCGATGTGTGTGAAAGCAGAGCTCCAGAGTGACATCAATTTTTCAGAAGAAACAAAAAGAAATGCCCCAGAGTTCTGGTGTGTAAAAAAAAAAGAAACCTCTGAATGCCACCAGGAATGGTCAAAAGGAAAAACAAAATAAATGTAACAGTCACTAATCGCACACTTGGTACACTCACTTTATACTGTTTTTCTTCTCAATAATACTTTACTGTGTTATTTAATAAAATTTATTTTTTTGTGCAGTTATTATTCAAGCTTCTCCATGGTTGGAGTGCAAGCATTTGACAGAGGGCAGTAGTGAGAAGTGACTAAGGAGGATCTGGGAGAAGTCAGCTCAATCACCAAAATTGAGAAGAGGAACACAAAGGACCCAGTGCTCAATAGGAGGCAGTGCATCTAGACAGTAGTGCTGAGAAGTGTCTGAGGAGTATTTTGGGAGTTATTGGCCATTTTGGGAGCCACCATGGTGGAGGAGGGTGTGAGGTCAAAATGCTGCTGGGGAGGTCAAACACCTACCTTGGAAGGGAGCACGGAGCTTCACTGAGGAGGCTGAAATGAACTTGGCAGTTTGGATTAAAAAGAATCCAAAGATATTTCATACAAAATGTTAAGAGCAAGGGGTATCTACAGAAAGGAGAAAGTGAGGTCTGCAGATGCTGGAGATCATAGATGGAAATGTGTTGCTGGAAAAGCGCAGCAGGTCAGGCAGCATCTAGGGAATAGGAGAATCGACGTTTCGGGCATTAGCCTGAAGAAGGGCTAATGCCCGAAACGTCGATTCTCCTGTTCCCTAGATGCTGCCTGACCTGCTGCGCTTTTCCGTATCTACAGAAAGGGTAGGTCCACTCAAGGATAAAGGGGGGACCCTTAATAAGTACTTTACATTGGTAGTTACCAAGGAAAGGAATGGATAATGGTAAGATTAGGGAGGGGAATGTTGATATTCGAGAACACTACAATATTTAGAAGGATGCGGTGTTGGTGCCTTCAAAAAGATTAAGTCCCCATGGCCAGATGGGATCTATCACAGGATATGGAGAGAGGCAAGACAGGAGATTGCTGAGACCTTGGCAAGATCTTGTATCCTCTTTCGCCAAAGGCAAGGTCCCAGAAGACTAAAGAATAGCCAATCTTGTACCTTAATAAAAAGGAGGGCAACAGGGATAATCCAGGAAAATATAGGCCAGAGAGCCTTATGTCAGTGGTGTGAAATTATTGGAGAAGATTCTTAGGTACAGGATTTACTCACATTTAAAAAGGAATGGACTTATTCAGGAGAGTCAGCATGGCTTTGTTTGGAGGAGATCATTTCTCAAATCTGATTCAGCTTTTTGAGGAAGAGATGAAGATAATTGAGGAGGATGGGGTAGTGGAAAGGGTCTACATGAAATTTACTAAAGCATGTGACATGGGTGGGTCAGAAGATTAAATTTACATTGAATCGTTGGGGAGTTGTTAAATTGGATACAAAACTGTCGGCCACAGAAGATAAAAGGTAGTTATGCAGGGGTGTTTTTCTGACTGTAGGTCTGTGACCAGTGGTGCTCTACAAGGATCAATGCTAGGACTTCTGTTGTTTGTGATATATGTTTCCATTCAAATCATGTATGTGGTCTATTTACAAATTATACGAAAATTGGTGGAGTAAGGAAGGCAGTCAAAGGATACAGCAGGATATAGATCAGTTGGAAAGGTGGCCAGAGAAATGGCAGATGGAGTTTAATCCAGCCAAGTGTAAAGTGAAATGTTTTGGGAAGTCAAATGCAAGAAGGCATGTAATAAATGATAGGCCCCTAAGAGCATTGATATATAGAGGGATTTTGGGGTGTAAGTCCATAGCTCCATGAAAGTGGCAACTTAAAGGGATAAAGTGGTAAAGGAGGTGGTGTACGGCATAATTGCCTTCATCATTTGCGGCACTGAGTATAGAAGTTGGCAAGTCATGCTGCAGCTGTGTAAAACTTTAGTTAGGCCACATTTGGAATGTTGTGTGCTGTTCACATCCCTACACAACAGGAAGGATATGGAAGCTTTGGAGTAGGTGCAAAAATGCTTAACCAGGATTTTGCCTGGATTGGACTTTATTAGCTACAAGGAGAGGTTAGACAAACTTCGTTTTTTTATCCCCTAAAAAAAAAGTGTGTTGGAAGTGGAAAGGCAACCACAGAGGGTCGTGGATATTTGGAACGCACAGCCAGATACAATAACAACGTTTAACAGATATTTAGATAGACACATGAACAGGCATGGAGTAGAAGGATACAAACCATGTGCTGGGAATTGGGGTTAGTTTGGAATAGCATCACATTTGTTGCAAACATGGTAGGTCAATAGGCTGTTCTGTGCTATATTGTTCTATCTTCCATATTCATTCTTGAATTGCAATTTCATCACATTTAGGTGGGCCTACTACAGATCCCATAGTGTTCTGCTCCAATTCTATTGAACAAGGATTAATTTATTCTTTTGCTGATAAATGAGAGGGTGAGGGCTAGTCTGGAATGAGGTTACAGTCTGTGCTGGAATATAATTCTGCTGCTAATTGTCCACAGTGCCTCTTGGATGCCTAGTTTTGGCCACTATATTTGTTATGAATCTACTAATCTTTCATAATTTGGGCAACATAGTACAAAAGAACGGATCGTCATCTCCACATGGATTTTAACCATTACTGCGTGGACATAAGTTCTTGGACAAGTGGATTGGCAAGAATGAGGTCACAGGTTCTTCCTTCTGGCTGATGTTCTCATCACCTACATCAAGTCCAGTCCAGCAGCTTTATCCATCAGGGCTCACCCAGCATTACTGAACCACTTGTACAATGGCTATTGAAACCCTGCAGCCAGAATACACTCAGTACTGTCACTAACCTCCATACTTCTTCCAAGTGATGTTCAACATGGAGGAATACTAACTTGTTAGTTGAAAGACGCTGTTAGATGGTTATCTGCGGAGGTTTTTTTTTGCCCATGACTGATAGGTGCCATGAAATTTCACAGAGCCTGACGTCACTGTCAAATACCAGGCTCTCTCAATATTGACTCTATACCATCTTTAGTGGCCCTATCATGTCAGTGGGACATGACATACCCAGGGATGGTGATGGAGAAGTCAAAAACATTAATTGTAATGTATGGTTCTATGAGAATGACTATATGACATTGTTCAATTAATCTATGGACTTAGTTGTTCCAAATTTTTCAAGTCTCCAGATGTTTGGAAGAAATTTGCAGTTCACTGAACAGGTGAAACTTTATTTGACACAATCTTTAATTTGAATGGTTTTATCATTTTGCTATAATAACTTTGTAAAACAAAAACTTAGCACCGATTTCAGGAGGACAGTTAAGAATGACTCACTTTGCTCAGTGTCTGAATCAGATTGGCTAATTAGCCGGATTGAATAATGACAGATATCCTTCCCTAAAGCACATTGGTGAATCAACTGTCATTTTAGGATAATCCAGTTGTTTCATGATCATCATTACAGATACTAGATTTTCAGTTCTAATTAACTTTATTTCAAATTCTGCAGCTATCAACATAGCGATTTGAACTCATGCCTCTTAATCATTAGTAGAGGCCTGGAAAGGGGAGATTTGGAAGTAAACCGTAAGAGATTATTTTTAGCTGTGTTTTTTTCAGAAGGGATACAGAGAAAGTGATTGAAAACTTCTAAAGGAACCAGCACCAGTGATGCAGCGAAGGGGAAGGAAAGAGAGAACAAAATTAAGAAACAAGGAAACATTATTCATTAGAGAGCAAGAACTCAAAATGGAACTAGGGTGCAGAGGTAGGGTAGGATTAGGGTGTAGAGGGATTTAAAGATCCCTTGGATTTTAAGCTGGTCATTTGAGTAACAAAAGTCTTATTTGCCAAGTGTGGAAAGCAACCTGCTGAAAGTTGTGACTTTAATAGATGATTAATAAAGGCAAGTATTGGAGCAAATCAGTTCTGGAGCAACAAATAGGAACACATTAATGTTTAAGCAATGGAGGGATATGGGAAGTGAAAGACAATACCAGAAGTGGGGAAAAAAGTCATCTTTATAGCACAAAAGAAACTAAATAAGAAACTGAGCTTAGGTACAAACAGAATTCAGTGAAGCCAACAAAACAGCCTGGAAGGAAAGATGAAATTAAAGTAGCTAAAATTAGGTGATGAACACAATGATTTTGTCTTCTCACTGTTGATTGGGAGGAAGTCTAGACCCATTTAATATCTCATGTAGGAAAGTCAGTCTGGGTTCTGCTTCTGTAGGCAAAACAGCTGAAGATGTTGAGTGAACAGTTTGAATAAAAGATAACAAGTGGATGCAAACAGAATAGTGCAAGGCAGGTCATAGAAATGTAATTGTATTGAGATATTAGAAGTTGTTAGCTGTTATTAGTTTTAATCAAACATTACAGCAAGATCGAGGGGGAACTTAGTAACAGAGGCAATATTTGTCACACTTCAGGCAAGGACATTTAATGCTGAGAGAAAATAAACAAGTAAGGACTGAGGAGCCTCCAAGAGGGAATTAGAAACAAGATACAAATGTGACAACAATGTAATTGAGAGGTCATGAGCCAAAAGCAGTAATTTGAGATGACACCTCTAATGATAAGGAATGTTGCTGGTTTTGCTCATGAGTTTGTGCTTTTTAAGCGAAGTCTGACATGCAACTCAGACCAAGAAGAAAATTCTGAAATGGCCTTTTCTCAATGCAGAATTAAAGAACATTTCAGATGACAGTACTGCTTAGCATATGGATACATAAAAAAGTTAATCAACTGGAATCTTCCAGAGAAAGGTTTAACAATAAAAAGGAAAACAGATGATGGTGGTCATTGTCCACTTCTGTGCAACTCAAATGATCTTTATGAAATCAGCTTGTATTTAAATTAGTTTTTAAATTATACTTTAGTTGTAACTATCAGAATTCCCAAAGTGCCTTAGCTGAGGTCCACTCAAATGCAGAAAGTGAAAAGTTACAAAATTCCAACTGGAACCAGATTGCAAATGGACTAAGGTCACATATGGGAAGTATACATTTAATATTAAAGAAGCTAGGTGACAAATACATAATGGGAGGACAAAGTTAAAAATAATTTTTAAAAAAGGTGGCAAAATAATTAGTAATACCAAATCTTGGTTTGAGACACCCAAACTTGGCAAGTGGAAGGAAAACCGGGAGGTAGTTAACGAGCACCACAGCATTACAGTCCTTTGATTGTATGTGCAGAAAATTGGCCAAGGTCACCTTTATTTTAGGTTGTTCTGTACATTCACTCAAATCAAATCATTTTTACATGCTATAAAATGGCAACAATTTTGCAGAATTGCAACTTAAAATATACCTTAAGTTATTTTCAACATCAATTTTAGCTAAACTCTCTTATCTATAGTGGATATGAAATTTTAGGACAACAAATGCCGTACACCTCAACCTTATGAACTGTACAAATAGTTTACTGATTAGCAAAAGTCAAGGTCCTATTATGGTTCCAGAGGACTGAAACACAGTGAGATCCTACAGCAACAACAAAAACATGTGGCTCAGGTTCAACTTTTGTAGCTCAGTTAAATTAGTGGAAATTAGTTTGATATTTCAATTTTATTTCAGCTGGTTCTAGACCTATTTGAAAGACATTAATTCTAATTTGAAGTCTTATTTAAACATCCAAACCATCAACTATATTGTAGTTACTTTGTGACATTAAATGCTAATTTCACTGCCCAATGGAGCACTAATTTATGAGAGAATGCCACACAAACATGCAAATCTTTATAATTGGTCCAGATTTCAAGAATAGTTCTTTTTAAAGGATCTTTCTCCCCATTAAATTTCTTCAATGTTATGTTGTTTTTCACTGAAACCAATAATTTCCTTATGTCCGTAGATACAAATTTCTATGACTGTACATGATAGAAATCAGATCAGCATGAATGTGAAAGATGCCTTCCATATAGTAGTTCACCGATTGTAAATTCCACTGTCATGTTGTATAACAACTACAATAAACATCACTGTTTTAGGTAAACTTTCCAGTGTTCACTTCAAGATTAAAGTGAGGACTGCAGATGCTGGAGATCAGAGCTGAAGATGTGTTGCTGGAAAAGCGCAGGCCAGGCAACAGCCAAGGAACAGGAGAATCGACGTTTCGGACATAAGCCCTTCTTCAGGAATGAGGAAAGTGTGTCCAGCAGGCTAAGATAAAAGGTAGGTAGGAGGGACTTGGGGGAGGGGCGTTGGAAATGCCATAGGTGGAAGGAGGTCAAGGTGAGGGTGATAGGCCGGAGTGGGGTGGGGGCGGAGAGGTCAGGAAGAAGATTGCAGGTTAGGAAGGCAGTGCTGAGTTCGAGGGATTTGACTGAGACAAGGTGGGGGGAGGGGAAATGAGGAAACTGGAGAAATCTGAGTTCATCCCTTGTGGTTGGAGGATTCCTAGGCCGAAGATGAGGCGCTCTTCCTCCAACCATCGTATTGCTATGGTCTGGCGATGGAGGAGTCCAAGGACCTGCATGTCCTTGGTGGCGTGGGAGGAGGAGTTGAAGTGTTGAGCCACGCGGTGGTTGGGTTGGTTTGTCCGGGTGTCCCAGAGGTGTTTTCTGAAACGTTCCGCGATTAGGTGGCCTGTCTCCCCAATATAGAGGAGGCCACATCGGGTGCAGCGGATGCAATAAATGATGTGTGTGGAGGTGCAGGTGAATTTGTGGCGGATATGGAAGTATCCCTTGGGGCCTTGGAGGGAAGTAAGGGGGGAGGTGTGGGCACAAGTTTTATATTTCTTGCGGTTGCAGGGGAAGGTGCCGGGATTGGAGGTTGGGTTGGTGGGGGGTGTGGACCTGACGAGGGAGTCACGGAGGGAGTGGTCTTTTCAGAACGCTGATAGGGGAGGGGAGGGAAATATATCCTTGGTGGTGGGGTCCGTTTGGAGGTGGCGGAAATGACGGCGGATGATACGCTGTATATGGAGGTTGGTGGGGTGGTAGGTGAGGACCAGTGGGGTTCTGTCCTGGTGGCGGTTGGAGGGGCGGGGCTCAAGGGCAGAGGATAGGGAAGTGGAAGAGATGCGGTGGAGCGCATCGTCGACCACATCTGGGGGGAAATTGCGGTCCTTGAAGGAGGAGACCATCTGGGTTGTACAGATTTGGAACTGGTCCTCCTGGGAGCAGGTGCAGCGGAGACGAAGGAATTGGGAATATGGGATGGCGTTTTTACAGGAGGCAGGGTGGGAGGAGGTGTAGTCTAGGTAGCTGTGGGAGTTGGTCGGTTTATAGTAAATGTCCGTGTTGATTTGGTCGCCCGAGATAGAAATGGAAAGGTCTAGGAAGGGGAGGGAGGAGTCTGAGATGGTCCAGGTGAACTTGAGGTTGGGGTGGAAAGTATTGGTAAAGTGGATCACCTGTTCAACTTCCTCGTGGGAGCACGAGGCAGCGCTGATACAGTCATTGATGTAGTGGAGGAAAAGGTGGGGGGTGGTGCCAGTGTAGCTGTGGAAGATGGACTGTTCCACATATCCTACGAAGAGGCAGGCATAGCTGGAGCCCATGCAGGTGCCCATGGCTACTCCTTTGGTTTGGAGGAAGTGGGAGGATTGGAAAGAGAAGTTGTTCAGGGTGAGGACCAGTTCAGTCAGTCGAAGGAGGGTGTCAGTGGAAGGGTACTGGTTGGTACGGAGGGAAAGGAAGAAGCGAAGGGCTTTGAGCCCTTCGTGATGAGGGATGGAGGTGTACAGGGACTGGATGTCCATAGTGAAGATAAGGCGTTGGGGACCGGGGAAGCGAAAATTCATGGAGGAGGTGGAGGGCATGGGTGGTGTCCCGAACATAGGTTCGGGCGACCGAATCAACACGGACATTTACTATAAACCGACTGACTCCCACAGCTACTTAGACTACAGCTCCTCCCATCCTGCCCCCTGTAAAAACGCCATCCCATTTTCCCAATTCCTTCGTCTCCACCGCACCTGCTCCCAGGAGGATCAGTTCTAAATCCGTTCAACACAGATGGCCTCCTTCTTCAAAGACCGCAATTTCCCCCCCCAGACGTGGTCGACGATGCCCTCCACCGCATCTCCTCCACTTCCCGCTCCTCGGCCCTTGAGCCCCGCCCCTCCAATCGCCACCAGGACAGAACCCCACTGGTCCTCACCTACCACCCCACCAACCTCCATATACAGCATATCATCCGCCGTCATTTCCGCCACCTCCAAACGGACCCCACCACCAAGGATATATTTCCCTCCCCTCCCCTATCAGCGTTCCGAAAGGACCACTCCCTCCGTGACTCCCTCGTCAGGTCCACACCCCCCACCAACCCAACCTCCAATCCCGGCACCTTCCCCTGCAACCGCAAGAAATGTAAAACTTGTGCCCACACCTCCCCCCTTCCTTCCCTCCAAGGCCCCAAGGGATACTTCCATATCCGCCACAAATTCACCTGCACCTCCACACACACCATTTATTGCATCCGCTGCACCCGATGTGGCCTCCTCTATATTGGGGAGACAGGCCGCCTACTCGCGGAACATTTCAGAGAACACCTCTGGGACACCCGGACAAACCAACCCAACCACCCCGTGGCTCAACACTTCAACTCCCCCTCCCACGCCACCAAGGACATGCAGGTCCTTGGACTCCTCCATCGCCAGACCATAGCAATACGATGGTTGGAGGAAGAGCGCCTCATCTTCGGCCTAGGAATCCTCCAACCACAAGGGATGAACTCAGATTTCTCCAGTTTCCTCATTTCCCCTCCCCCCACCTTGTCTCAGTCAAATCCCTCGAACTCAGCACTGCCTTCCTAACCTGCAATCTTCTTCCTGACCTCTCCGCCCCCACCCCACTCCGGCCCATCACCCTCACCTTGACCTCCTTCCACCTATGGCATTTCCAACGCCCCTCCCCCAAGTCCCTCCTCCCTACCTTTTATCTTAGCCTGCTGGACACACTTTCCTCATTCCTGAAGAAGGGCTTATGCCCGAAACATCGATTCTCCTGTTCCTTGGATGCTCCCTGACCTGCTGCGCTTTTCTAGCAACACATTTTCAGCTCACTTCAAAATTAGCAGTGTACGTATTTTAAGTTTAATTAGATATAATACCATCTGCTCTTAAATTCTGCCCCCCCAACCACATTGCTTATAAATATTACAACAATAAAATCCTTAACAGGTCTAAGAGTCATTATTGCAACACTCAAATGTCACCTTGATTAATTATAGCCAAGAAATGTGTCACTCCCTTCGGTTATCTCACTATTCCATATTATCTACTGTATGTGCTCCAAGTCTAACTCACTCATCTCTATTGTTCTTTTCATGGTTACTGTGTAGCATGCGTCAATTCTTCCTAATTCAGCACTTAATCACAGAACATTTCCTCATGTGACATTACTAATTAATAATTAAACAACCCATCTCTGCTACTCTGTTAGAAATGAAAAAAACTACCAGAATCTACACACCTTTGGTTCCATTGAGATGAAGCTATGAGTTCCTCGAATAGAAATTGTTGATCGTTTCATTGTCCTACTGTGGTAAAAGTGGTAGTAGTCTTTCAAGGACCCAATCTAGAAAGGAAAGAAAGAAAAACTATTGTTTTCATTGAAATTTTCAACCTTTATCTTTACCTACCTTCAATAAATTATTCAGTTTAATTTAATCTAGATGATCTCAAGTGTTACTCTGACCCTAATGATCATCTTTCACAGAGAAATGCTACATGATACAAAACATGCCATTATTTTTTCATAGACTCATTTCGTTCTGGAGACTAGGCAATTTTCAAGCCCTGCTGTAGACTGAAGTTGGTTGCACACATTAGAGCACCATTGACAAGAAATCTTTGCAACAGGAACTCCTTGCTGTCTCTATACAAGGCAAATTTAAAATAATTACAAGAGAAGAACAAAAATAGTGCACCATACTCATTTTATAAAGTGATTTTCAATTACTATGAGTCAAACTAATAACTAGTGAGAAGATCTCTTGTCAGGTTGATCAACAAGAACCATTTGTTCAGGCTGACATATTCCACAGGCCATAAGGTCTGGAGGCCATTTTATGCTTTAAAAGCCTTTTATAGACAGCAAATTACTCAGCTACAAACACGTACATGCTTCAGCTCGTAGACTGGTCACCTTTAGGGATTTTAATCTGATAGATGATGTACAAATTTCAGTTCTGCACTACATATTCTTTGGAATGACTGACTCTGTGTGTGCTGGGCCTACGTCCCATGATCAAAGGTCACTCTTACAGATCAATAACTAGTCATAAAAGTGTAATAACATGACTCAAATGCAATACAGTATTCTCAAACAGTCCTTCTCCATTCCAGAAAGTGCACGGATGTCTCACTAAGTGAGACTGATGTAATTTATTTGATACATGATAGCAGATCAGTATTGACAGTGAATCTGAATCTATTTTGCAATGTGTCTTGTAATGTAAAAAATAAAGCAGGCTACATAATCTGTTAAATACACTTTTCTGAATCAACTGCCTGAAATGAGTTTCATCAAACCAAAATAAGGAGCTCCATTTCAATGTATTTTACTTTTATTCTGAATTGCTGTAGGCATTTTCTGCTTAACATGTTTACATTAAGGAGGCCAAATGCTCCTATCTGCATACCTTGATATTGTCGAAGTCAAATTACCAATTGAAACACTGACAAATTCCTAGATGTGAACTCTCATCAATGTTTCCAACACATTGAAAACTGATTGCAACCAACTCTCAATGTTCACACAACCTGGAGTTGCTGGGTGCTACCAGCAACCTCAGCCAACATTTCCCCGTCTAGAAAAGAATCAACAATTCGGGTTCTCGGTCACAGCAACAGCTAGTCATCCGAACATATAATTTTTGGCTCCTGGTCTGGACTACTAGGATTTCTCTTCATATTTGAACAGAACGGTTTCAAAATTATTTCAGAGATTGAACTATTGAACAAAAACAGCAAGTACTGTGGGTCTCGTTACGTCACAAGGTCTAGTTTACAAAAAGAGGCCTCATAATAAAGATACCAACAAGAATAAACAGAGCCTGTAGTTTAACTATTACAAAAACATTTGACTTCTGGGAAGGACAAAAAAAAACTCCTGTTGATTATATATTTACTGCTGAAACATAGTCCATTTCACAAAGGCGTGGCGACACTTCGGCTTTAAGAGGTGCATTTTGTCTGGAATTTTTTGTTTAAAAGAAAGGTTGAGATGAGGCGATGAGCAGTCTGTTCAAAGCCTATAAAGCAAACAGCCTGTGAGGAGTTGGAACAATCGAAGCAACCCAAATAGGTGGAGTCAATCTATATTACTGAAATTGCCTTTGCCAAGGGTGTGTTTATAGGGTGTTACTATACTGGAACAGTTAGTGATTGTTAATTATTTTGTTAAGCATTTCGATAGTTACAGTTAAGCCAATTCTCCTCTTAATTTTGTCTGTGCTTTAATTTTAGTGTATGAATAAATTGAATTTTGCTTCAAGTCTAGTAGTTTGACCAAACAAATTGCATCTGGAAAACAATGCGAAACACTTGCCTTTAAAATATATAAAAAAAAGAGAGGGTCGAGGCTACTTCCTAACATACTTGGAGGGAGTTTGGTCTGGTCCATAACAAAAAGATTACTAGAACACAAATAGAGAGAAACTATTCACAAAGGATGATGATCAAATCCAATTTCTTAACTAAAAAAAAATAGACAAACAATGTTTAATCGCAATTTTATTGAGATTTAGGTGAATTGTAGAAAATAAAAGAGCAGTCAATTTATTAAAATTTATTATCACCTCAGTCATTGAGGGATTTACTTCTCCAGATTTAGGTCTTACTTCCGGTGCTTCAGGGCCACTAGAGATGAGCAATAAAAACAAGCTTGTTGACATCACCTCCATCACAAGCATCGTCAAACAAAGTTAAAAATCACACAACACCAGGTTATAGTCCAACAGATTTAATTGGAAGCACACTAGCTTTCGGAGCGACGCTCCTTCATCAGGTGATTGTCACAATCACCTGATGAAGGAGCGTTGCTCCGAAAGCTAGTGTGCTTCCAATTAAACCTGTTGGACTATAACCTGGTGTTGTGTGATTTTTAACTTTGTACACCCCAGACCAACACTGGCATCTCCAAATCATCGTCAAACAAATGAGAGACAAATAAGGAAAGAATCAAACCTCTCATCATCAGTTATTCTGCATGTTGATTGGTCCCAGTAGCCACAAAAAAAAAGTTTAAACTTGCTCATTCTTCTTCCAAATGAATTATGGTGAAGATGATGCAACAAATACAGGAAGGGTTCAGAGGGACATGGGCCAAATGCTGGCAAATGGGACTTGATTAGATTAGGAGATCTGGATCAATGGTGCTGGAAGAGCACAGCAATTCAGGCAGCATCGAGGAGCTTCAGCAGATGCTGCCTGAATTGCTGTGCTCTTCCAGCACCATTGATCCAGAATCTGGTTTCCAGCATCTGCAGTCATTGTTTTTACCTTGTAGATTAGGAGATCTGGCAGGCATGGACAGGTTGTACCAAAAGGTCTGTTTCCATGTTGTACGTCTCTATGACTCAAAGTCAAAATATCAATAAGCTTGTCATACAAAGCTAAGTATTTACGGTTTTAAAAATGTCTCTGCTGTTTACGGAGTCACGAGTATTCCGTATTAAAAAAAAGTCCACTCAGCTTCCTGAATCCAATCACTTATTGAAGGTGGTGTCGATATGGAACCAGAGTACATTATGCCTTTTATCCTTGAAAATAATTTCTTAATAAAGAAACTCAAGTACATTAGCAACTAACAGCAAAACAAAGTCAACTTACGTGAACAGACTTGTGTAAACAGAACCTCTACTGCAAATTTGAACAAGTTTCACACCCATAATGTAGGTTGTTTTTGATAATGACAAGATAATACTTTTGGACTTGCTTTTAATATTGTAATACTGAAAGGAATAATCCAATGGTAAAGTGTGTTCCATAGCAATTAAGATCAAAGTACTTTTATGCAGCAAATCACAATATGTTATCTGACTGGTCTTGATTACAGGTTAAAATACAATTCTAGATTAAGGAGGAAAGAAAAACAGTAGAACAGGTAAATGACATTTTGTAAAATTCAAAAAATGAAGGTCCATCACAATTAATATATTCAACCCACAATCTCAAATCTTTCCTCAACACAATTCTAAATAGTCTAACCCATATCCTTAACTGGTGATCCCTGGATTCTGGACATTGAGAACATCTTTTCTCAACATGTTTACCAGAGTATTACTTTCTTTTTGTAATAGTTTTTCTCTCTGGGAATCCATTGATCAGCATCATATTGGTGAAATAAATGGCAGTTGGATGTTTGTGCAAAAGTATGACATTAAAATACCTTCATTCACTTCCACAGATTGCAATGAAATAGTGGCCTACGGTCTGCACGGTTTCTTAAAGCACCTTCACTATCTTGTCAAAAGCCTTTTTTAAAATAAAAGCCTAGTAATCTAAAAGAGAATATATACAAAAGTGAAACATAAAAAAGGGAGCAGAATAATAGGTTTCATATCCATCATGAATTACATTTAACATTCAGTCCCATGATGTAGGTAAGTCAAGTCACATTTTGAGTTTGACAGTATTTAACAGGCAAGCATAAAGAATTTCTACATTTTGGATGAACATCTAATAGAATAAACTAAATTATCCAATTTGAGTTTTTTTTCTTCACAACTGTTAATATCTTTTGATACGCTTTCGCCAAATACAATGTATTTTCTGCCAATAAAGGGCGACATTTGATATCTGAAATGTCTGTCCCTATTTTAACATGCAGTGATCAGTATACAGTACACACTTATTGCATTCCACCCAATAAATTTACTGTGGGGTAGAATCTGATGCCAGGTTACTAATCTAACAGGTGAAAGCACATATTCTGTACCTGCTCTAAAATATTTAAATATTATCTAGGTACCAACTAGTCAAGCCTTAACTTCTCCTCTCCCCCAAACACCTTTTGCATTAGTTGAAACATTACAACATATGCTGAATTTAAGTGATTACCAGGTTTAATGTATAGCTGGCTGGTGTATAAAAGGTTGGTCATGGCATTAATCAACTCCAGCCTCCCCACTACTCTTGACCATTCCAACTTGCCTAATCAGACCAACAGATCCACGTCAGATGCCGTATCACTTGCCCTTCACTCCTCCCTCGAACATCTTGACACAAAGAACAGCTATGCAAGAGTCCTACTCATTGAAGACTGAACTGTCAACACTATTATCCCCTTGAGACTGATTACTAAAACTTAGTGATCTCTGACTAAGCCCCACAATGCAACTGGATCCTCAGTTTCCTGACCCACAGGCCACAATCAGTGAAGATTGGGGACAATATTTCATCCTCACTAACACTCAGCACTGGAGCCCCCTAGGGGTGCGTACTCAGCCCCCTACTGTACTCACTGTATACCCATGTCTGCATCACCAAATACCAGACTAAGTGCTATTTATAAGCTGATGACACCACTCTAGTTGGTTGAATCTCAGATGGCGACAAAACTACCCACAGGAGGTAGAAGACCTGGAAAAATAGTGCACGGAGAACAACCTAGCTCTCAATGCTGGCAAAACCTAGGAACTCATTATTGACTTTTGGCAGGATGTTACTCATGCGCGCCCCCCCCACCACACACTAACAGCACAGAGATGGAATGAGTGGAAAGTGTCAAGCTCCTGGGAGTGGTCATCAACAACAAAGCTTTCTTGCACTCTTCATGTGGACGCACTGGTTACAAATGCCCAACGTCTCTTCATCCTCAGACAGCTGAGAAAATTTGGCATGACGGCAAATACCTTGCCCACCTTTATAGGTGTGCCTGAGAGCATTCTGTCTGAATGTATCACTACCTGATATGGCAACTGTACCATTCAAGATCGGAGACGGTTACAGAGAGTGGTGAACTCGGCCCAGACAATCACAAAGGCCAACGTCCCATCTACAGAATCCATCTACCAGGCCCGCTGTCAAGGAAAGGCCACCAGCATTCTCAAAGATCCATCCCACCCTAGCAATGCTTTTCTACAACCTCTACCATCAGGGAGAAGATGTAGAAGCCTGAACACATGCACCAGCTGGTTCAAAACAGTTTCTATCCTACTGTTGTTAGAATACTGAATGGGCTCTCAAACTCTTAGCATTCACCTGTTCCTGTGTTTTGGTTTTTGCCGCTGTTTAACTATTATTTACTTATCTATTCTATTTAACTATGCGATCTGCCTGTATTGCTCACAGTCAGAGCTTTTCACTGTGCATCGGTACACATGACAATAAATTCAATTCAACAGTTCACATTAAAGATGGTAACAGAGAGGCCAGAAAACAGCAGTGACACTACAATTAAGCCCAACGTCTTCAGCTAAGAAGATAACAAACTTAAGAATTACACATGATGCAAACAAAAAAATCAGAAGAAACTGCACTCCTAAAATAGCTTCTGTGATGTTTGAATTGTACCTAAATTACAGAAATAAATACCATACTTGAAGCAGAAACTGATGAAAATCTGGATTGAGATCTAGAGTAAGACCAAGAGTAGGAATATTTCACCCAAGAACAATTTCACAATTTTTAAAAAAAAAACACTAGAAAGTTGTGTTTCATAAACTATACAAAAAAAAATTTGATCAGGTTTATCACTAAACATTAACAGGTATGTTGCTGAAATGTGAAATTGACAGTGAAAACGGGAGACCATATACTGGGTCCAAACAGTATGTATCAGGA
Source organism: Chiloscyllium plagiosum (assembly GCF_037043375.1). Classification (NCBI taxonomy): domain Eukaryota; kingdom Metazoa; phylum Chordata; class Chondrichthyes; order Orectolobiformes; family Hemiscylliidae; genus Chiloscyllium; species Chiloscyllium plagiosum. Next base: position 75,923,549 of record NW_028270140.1, read on the forward strand.
ACAATCAAGTATGGTTCAAGTGAAGACACTAGTATGACAAGGTTTTGTACTGCCTCTAAACTGAATCAAATCAATCAATCAAATCAGTACATAGATATTCAGAGAATTTGATGTACTCTTAGGGATGATAATTGGAGGCAACAACAGAAACGCGCAGTAAACAGACGACACAGCATTACTTGCAGAATCAGAGGAGGCCCTACAAGATGTTGCAGCTCAAGTAAAATTTAAAAATTTAGAATATGGACAGTGTATGAACCGCAAGACGACAAAAGCACTGACAGTTAGCGGGAATACAGACTGAAGTAAAGACTGAAGAGGATGGGGTTATACTGGAACACAAAGTGTGAAGCAGAAGTTGCTACGGTGGCACGGTTGTTCATTAGTTAGCACTACTGCATCATAGCACCAGGGACCTGGGTTCAATTCCAGCCTGTGGTGACTGTGTGTGGAGTTTGCACATTCGCCCTGTGCCTGCATGGGTTTCCTCTGGACGTTCTGGTTTACTTCCATAATCCAAAAGATATGCAGGTTAGGTGAACTGACCATGGTAAATAACCAATAGTCTTTCAGGGATGTGTAGGTTAGGTGCATGTGGAGTAGAGGAACAGGTCTGGGTGTGTTACTCTTTGGAGGGTCAGTGTGGAATTGTTGGGCCTAATGGCCAGTTTTCACACTTTAGAGATTCTATGAAAGTTACAAAGATAGCCATACTGAAGAAATAATTGAGGAGAAGAACAAGAAGAACATGTTAACAAGGAAAAAAACTCAAGCTTGTAAAAAAAGGGAAATAAAACACCAAGATGCTCCATTCTATCCACTTTCCTGGAAGCATCAAAACAGATGAATTCATTGTTGTCACATGTACCAGGATAGAGTAAAAAAAAGTGTTCTTTTGTTGCTATACAGGCCGACTGAACCAAACAAAGTATATCAGGGTAGCAAAACTGTGAGTGGGTGGGGAGAGAAGAGTGAGAGAGCGATCAGAATTAACATTTAAGAGATCTGTTTACAAGGCTGATAACAGAGGGGAAGAAGATAAAGCTGTTCTTGAATCTATTCATACATATATTCAAACTTTTTTATCTTCTGCCTGACAGAAAAGGGTGGAAGAGAGCATAATCAGGGTGGGAGTGATCCTAAAAATTTGTTGAAGAAAATTAACACCTTTGAAATGTGACTGCAAAGACCCAGGCTAAAAATTCCATATATAGACCATAAGACAAACGAAAAGATAATTGAAATAGCAAGAGCAAAAAGAACTCTACAAATTGACATTCAGAAAAATCTCAGTATTTCAGCCATTTGATCAAAGCTGAAAAGCCACAAAAATCTCTTCCAGAAAGCAAAGTGCAGGATTGCAGCAAGATGAGTTATCCTGGGTGTAGTGGGACGACAGATGTCACTAACTAGCTACAGATAAGGTACCGTGAATGTGCAAGAATGGTGTAAATCAGGGAAGTGTGGCACATCATAGATCTCCTGGCAGGGCTGGATAAAAGTAACAGCAGTTTACAGTTTATGATTAAAATATAGATTTCATTAATACAGTAGCCTTGGGATCAGAGCATGGCTGGAAGTCCATCATAAAAGAATGGAGGAGAATCAAGAGTTTCTCCAACATGACTGGGCTTATTGAACAATCGCAACTTTAAAAAAAGGGTTAAATCAACATGCCAGATAAGGTATAACTTTATGAATGTCTATCATTGGACAAAGTTTGCTGCTAATTAAAAATTAATGCTACCAAAGATTAAGATAATTCACCCCATTATTTCAGCCATCTAATACAAAACTTTAATAAAATCGGTGTCACAGAAGATAAATAAGCTTTACATTATAAAAAAAGGACATCTCAGAAAGTATCAAATACTCTGCAGGAAGTGTATTAAAATTCATGTGTACAGTAATCATAAAAGGTAGGATTATAAAATACAGCCATCAAGAGATTGGTTTATTTTTGTCTTTCATAAAGAAACTGCAGACATTTCACCTAAATTGTTTCTATAGAACCAGAGTCTGAAACAGCAGATTCTATGGTAAATCTCTTCAGTTCAGAAGAGATGATGGTACTATGTAAATATTTTGGATATTCTTGTATCCAGTTTACAACTACATTGTAACCAAAGCGTTTCTGCAAAATGGTATGAATGAATACATCTATGATCCACTCATGCTGGTTTAGTTCATTTATAACTAAGTATATTTACAGGATTTAAAACAAATCACTAACTGTTGCATTACACCCCTGCTGCAAATGCACTTGTGGATATAGAATATGAGCAGAATCAGACTCAGCTTGGATACCCTCAAACTCGCATGAAAAATGAACACTCCATTGAGGTACGGAATGATTGCTACCTGTGGAACTATAGTTCATCGAGAGCTTAGATGATAAGATTTAAAAAAAAAAGCAAGATTGCATTTCACAGAACTTCCAGTTTCCAAAGAAAGGCGAACAAGACTTTTAAGAAAAGCTTTTACTGGACTGCTAGAGATGACTCAAGACATGTTCTTGTGGTATATTTTGTAGATAAAAATAATCCGGAGTCTATCCATCAACGAATATGCACATCTTATGGTATAGCATTGTGTTCGACTATCACAGATGTTGAGGCTTTATTTCATGCCATTTCATCTCCTTGTCTAAGGAAATTATATGGATGACTCATCCTGTGCACAGTACAACAGTTGACAACAACCCTTGAGTGCCTCTCACAGTCATGTGAGCCAAGACAGTAAGTGTTAGCACAAAATTTTTGCAAAACAAATCCTATCCCCACCAGATGCCCACTTTTCTTTATTCACTGGATAGCCATAGATCCCACCATTGACTATTACCTTGCCACACCAACAAGGTCAGGGTCATTGAAGGCAACTGCAATGCTTGTAAAACTGCAGTTTAGGTACTCAATTCAACAAAAAATCTCAACCTTTTTGATTCATTTGGCTCAGTGTCCAACTACGTAGCGAATTTCCCAGTTAATTCAGAGAAGGCAAGTTCCTCACTTCAAATTACTGTTTGAACTAATTTAGTGAATTTCAAACAGGATTGACAGAAGTTATCTTTTAATAGGCTATAGATGTCTCTGATCTAGGTATGAAATGTAAATAATCAAAGAGGCATCTGAAGATACCAAATTTGAACAGCTAACTAATACTCATTGGTTTCTTGGCCAATACCCAAGTATTTGTCATTATCTATCAAATGATTCTTTGAAACACTGCTTTCTTCATAAAAGAGAAACATGAAAGGGGAAAGAAATCTTAAAAGGCGTCAGCACTCTCCATATCAAAAGGTTGAGTGTTCAAGTCCTGCTCCAGAGATTTGAGTGCAACAATCTAGCTAGACAATCTAATACAATCTGGCACTACTTTAATGCTGTAAGAAAAGTTATCTTTCAGGTGAAACTTTAAACAGAGGCACTGTTGACTCAATTTGGCAGGCATAATGACACTATTAAGAGTAGGGAGGTCAACCCAATGATCTCACCAAAATGCATCCCTTAATCAACATAAATGTTACCTGGTCTTTACCACATTGCTGTTTGAGGAAGGGTCACAGGACCCAAAGTGTTAATTCTGATTTCTTTCCACAGGTGCCATCAGACCAGTTGAACTTTTTTTTAAGCAATTTCTATTTTTGTTGCTCTTTGAGGGAATTTGTTGCATGCAACTTTTCTTCTGTGTTTCCTACGTTACAACAGTGATTATACTTCAAATACACTGAAAGGCTGTAAAAACTGTTTTTGGTTGTGAAAGATGCTATATATGCAAGATTTCACAAACCTGAGCTGTGTGCTTCTAATTCTGGCCTCCTTGGCATTTCCAATTTTAAATCACTATCATTGACCTCAAATCGATTAGGCCATAAATTCTGGAACGTCCTCCACTGGGGTCATTTGTCTCCTTAAAACCTACCACTACTTTGACCAAGCTTTTGAATATTTGACCCAATAGCACCTAATGTTGTTTTATTTCACTTTGTTTTATGCTGCTGTGAAACATCTTGGGACATTTTAATATTTTAAAAGCTACAGCATTAATATTAGTTATGTTGAAAAGCAAGAGCTGAGCTACCAGTATCTTCTCCCATCATTTGGAAAATGGACAAGAACACTAGACATCCCACCAATACAAGGCTCAAACATTCCTCACTGTTCTCAAACCCCTCCTGACATACCAACATATGCCCTCAAGAGCTCCTTTCAAATGGTAATTTAAGAATGACTTATCATTTTCATTCATTTCTTTAATAAAAATGCTGCAGTCACATAACAACACTACTTTCTATATTTGATTTGACTGATTTGGACTTAGAGGAGCAGAATTGGAAGAATTCAATCAATACCTTCAATAATTAAGTGCCCAAAATGCTGGTCTCCCTCCCTTACTGTCGACCCTTCACCCCTACTCTCACTCCTGACCTCCTACCCCACAGCACAACCCCCCACCCCCCCCCATCCCCTCATCCCCTCTCACCCATCCCTCTCCTGCTCTCCCATATCCCCAACCTCTTGCCTTACTATGAGCCTAGCAAGCAACCAAAGGCAGGAAGAAGCAACCTATGTTTGGGGAAGCAACTCCTCACCATTTCTTTCTATTCTATCAACAGGGGCAACCTCTTGCCAATTGGTCACCCTTGAAGCAAACTTAGTTAGGCAATGTTTTCATGGACGGATTTGCCCACTACACATATATTTTGAGTGCTGTACTGAAGTGTCCTAGGAATTGGTGTGGTGATGCTAATTATTGAGGGTATCAGTGAATTCTTCAATTCTGCTGTGGAGAGACTTTAAATGAAATATAGAAGGTAGTGTTACTATGTGACTGCAGCACCTATTTAAAAGAAATGATTCTAATGAAACAGTCATTCAGTAATTTTACCTTTCAGAAATTCACACTTGCTACATAATTATCCAAACAGGTCTTGACCAACCAGCATTGGATCCCTATACTCGTTCAAATGCAAAACAATTATCCATAAAACCACTCGTGACCTCTGGCCTGCTTAGTCTCAAATCTCTTGAGTACAGCCCCTCCGCACTCCTGAATTAGGCACGCCCGCCAGCTGATATCCAATGATAGAATCGTAAACCATCCATAATAAGTACTTCACCTACATAATTTTTGAAGGTGGAAGAAGAGTGAAAAGTGTGCGGGAGCGCGAGTCAAAACTTAACTCGAGACATGCAGTGAGTTATCATGCAACTCTAACGTGACAGCTGTTTTAACCTCAACCATTTTGAGAACTTCACGCCGTGTTAAATTTTCCACATTAATTAAGCAAACGAAATGCATCCTGCTCCGATATTAAAACGGCACCTGTGTGCAGGGCTTTTTTTTTTAAGAAACAAGGTGACGGTGGAAATATTGCAGTTTTTCCACAAGGCAGGTATGAAAGGGCTAAGCGTTGCCAGATAAAAAGGGAAACAGTCCAACGGGACGCTCGATGGAACAAGGTTAACCAGTTGATATGCAGATCGTACTTTCGTGAAAGTAGCCAGAGGGGGTTTTGGAATGTTTAAAGTTGGAGCGTTTGCGGAAAATCCGACAAAAGGTTGTCCTTTTTAAATGAAAAAAAAAGGAAGGTGAGGGGGCAAAGAGCCCCGCTGGAGCGGGGACACTGATGGAGTGCTGTCTGCCTCCAGGCCCGGACTGAGACCATCTCAAAGTCCGCTCGTTCGTTGCGAAACAACGGGGAGCTGCCCCGGCCCCTCGCACACTCCTACCTGGTCAGTTAGACCTCGAGTTCCTCATGCGGCTGGCTGTTTGTGTCTGCTTTATCCCGCCCCAGCCTTCCAGAACTACACTTCTCACAGCCTCCTTTCAAGTAAACATTAGACACAGACACCGCCAGCGACTCCAGCACATCATTTCAGAAAGGGGGGGGGGGGGAAATGAGGGTCTGTGTGTTCGCTCAGACCAGTCCAGGCCCAGGCCGGCTCTCCCTGGCCGGATCCCACACCTGTACTCGTCCACCTGAGCGGTGGTAGTTCAAATCTCTTCCCTTGAAGGCCGGGGGGGGGGGGGGGCAAAATCATCTGGAAATCAGTTTCTTCCAACTGCAATGGAATACATTTAAAAGAGGAGGAAAGTCCCAACCTCACATTCTTCAGTAAAAAGTTTCAATTTTAAAACGCCCCTTCTTTTAAAAAAAAGGGTGTATGTGAAATGTAACTCAATTAAAATCATGTCGCCCAGAAAACCAACCCATTGCAACTAAGTTCATCGTTTGTCCTGAATTAGAATCCAATTGATTCCGCCCAGAGAGTTACAACTTAAAGCATCTGCTATGTCAGTGCTGCTGAGGACATCCAAACTTCAACCTATGATTAGCCACATGGGAGGTACAAGAACTCGGAAGGTCCGTTGAAAATACATATGCCGCAAAAAGCACCTTACCTGCCCCAAGTTTCTGTATCCGTATTTGCTTGCTATTGCATTGGCCTCTTCATTGCCTCCGGTTATTCTCACAGCCCAGTGGTTGGTGTACATCAGAGTTCTTGAAAAGGGCAGTAAAACCCCTAAAAATAACACCAGCGAAAAGACAAGATCCCAGCACCACTTCGGCGCTCGATCCATCTTTTGGGGGATTTTTTTTTGTTTTTACAAAAACACCTTAAAGTCAGATCCTTGTACTCAATTTCCGTACTAAATTGCAGAGCCGGGCAGATAAAGCGTGTGTCTTCTCAAGTCTATCCTGTTTAAACAAACTCGCCCACTCCACCAAAAACACGATCGTCCGCTCTTCATGAATCTTTCTTTCACGTTTCGTCGGGCTTTTGATGATAAACCAGGTGGAAAGAAAGACAGCGAGGCTGGAGCACCAGTCAGTCAGTGAGCGCCTGAGATTTGGATGTACTCCACAGACCTGAGTAGATTTATGAGCTGCTGTGCGCTGCAGCTATTGTGTCTGTGTAGCTCTACCTCTGTGCGCGCCTGTGTTAAACACATAGAGCTGCGTGTCTATGTGTGTGTGTGTAAACGTACTGCTCGCAACTCGCTGGCTCTTCTGTTCCTCACTCAGATAAGCTCTGCCTTAAGATGGCCACAGCGCCTCCTCCAACTCCACCGGTAACTCAATTACCAGCCCCCTCCTCCTCCACCAAAAAGAACTTCCCCCGGTCCTAGTGCACACAGCTTTTCAATGGATTTTGTTTTACACATATTCAATTCTACCGAACCAAGCACATTGAAATTTCTCGTTCCTCATTTTGAGAGACACGTTCCTCTAAAAGAACTGCAGACCTTCTTACTTGAGGGGATGAGACACGGTCAGTCACACTGACCTATCTACACACAGCCATAATAGATTCATATTATACATTTTAATACAATTATTATTTTAATTTTATGTGTACAGATCGGGAGAAGCAATACTCTCACCGGTTGTACTTAAAACGACAAAAAAAAACAATTTGTGATTTCTCAAGAAATGATAGGTTAAGTAAAACCATGAGCCAAAAAATGTAATAATGTAATATGAGATGTGTTGCATTAGTCAGTTCGCGTTACAATTCTTTGACTTCAGGAAAACAGATGTCAGCAAAATAATATCGAAATGTTGCAATTGAGGGGCGGGCGGCTGAAGTGGGTTTCCCTATTGGTAGGATCCCAGTTTCCAGAGGATAATTGCTTTGCAACGTTGCAGACCAACGTCAAAGTGTGCAAACCAAGGTTGAAGAAAATCACAGAATTTTGATCTCTGAAAATTGGTGGTCTCCACTGACCTTCCAACCCGTTTTAAAATGTCATTGTTGCAACCCATAACTAAAATGTCACATCACAAAGGGAGGCAAAATTTAATTATTCGTCGGATCTTAAATTCGAAACAACGAAAATTAAGATGAGTTGCTGACATCCAAGATTTTTTTTGCCCTTTCTCCAGCTATTCCCCCTCCCACCCCACCAAAGTTAGATGATCAGATGATAAGGAGAGCCCCAAGAGATTCAGAGCCAATAGCACTGACCATTATTGAACTGTCAGGAGTTGTACTTCAGGTCTTTTCTATCTTGTGACAATATAAGCAGGTTTCACACCTCAGTTAAATTCTCATTGACTATTTTTCATTCTTATCCTGGGACCTTGTGCCCAATTTAAGGTGGCCAACTTACTGATTGAACATGTTCCTCAAGGTGTCATCATCTGAACCTGTCTTCAACCTCCTCACCCCAATATCCACATCTGCCACTCATTGCCCTTCTTTGCAGTACTTTGTCTTCTCAAGCAAATTTGAAAGTGAATCTACTCTTCCTTAAAAGATTGATTGATTCATGAGAGTTAAGTACCATGTTGATTCAAGGCTGAAGTCTATTCGGATTTGCAGGTTTCTGCTGTGGGACTTCATGTGAATTAGCAGGACAGTCCATGAGGTGATGTGATCTAGTCTGCAAGATTTGCTTTCGTTTTTCTCCTTCTCCAGCATCATTTTGGCTAATTACTGGTATTTAGACTCAAAGTGTAATGCAGCCTTATGGACAACTTGTTTTCATTTTGAACAATTAGTAGCAAGCTCCTCCCATTTATTATTGCCAAGCTTAAGAGTGTCTTTGTAGTAGTTCCTTTTCCCTCTCCCAGAACATTCGCTATTTGAAAGTTGAGAAACAGGACTAGCCAATAGTGGCATGTTTAGCCAGCCAATCCATTGGAGTTGGTTTTGCAGGAGTTTTCTTGTAGAGTTCACTTCATGAAGGATACTAGCAAATGGTCCTGCCATTGAATCTAGAGAATGTGGCAGAAGCATCACAGCTGGGTTTTCTCCAGTGCTCTTATGTATTGCTGATATATGGTCAAGGTGTCATTGTTGAATAGGAGTGTAGTGGTAACAACTATTTTATACACTTTGTTGACTTTCAGAAGTCATTGTTGTCAAACATGTTGTAGAAGATTAAGCTTGTTCAGCTGATTCAGCGTTGGATTTCTTTGTTCAATGGTAGCCTTTTGAAAGAGATAGTCTTCAAAGCAGGGAAATGCTCAACATTTTCCAGGGTTTGCCCTTCAGCATACAAGGGAGATGGAATATTTGATTAAATAAGGCTTGGTTAATATATGAATTTTGTTTTGGTAACAATCGAGGACTGGCATGTCAAATCTCTTGTATGCAGAATTGAAGAAATTGAGAGTGGCTTGCCATTCTGCTCCAGTGTGTATCCACATACAACAAATCATGTATGTCTATGGTGGTCAGTTTAGTTTTCGCACAGAGGCAAGTAGTTAAATAATTAGGTCAAACTTTTTTTTTATCTAGGCAGTAATTAATACTCTGTCCCAGATCAACATCTGTCTGGCATATGTTTACACAAGTAATATTTACAAAGAGTTGAAACTCACCCTGTCCCATCATTTCGATATGCAGAGCTGTTAGTTTGGAAACTTTTCCTATAAACCCTTAAAAGTAGTGCAAGAGGAATCAGAATGTATTTTATTATTTAATTTTTATTTATGAATAAGTAAGAACTTCAAGGGAGACAGACATCAAGTTATGCACAGATTCAAAAAGTGTGGTGCTGAAAAAGCACAGCCAGTCAGACAGCATCCGAGGAGCAGGAGAGTTGATGTTTCAAACATAAGCTCTTCATCAGGAATGTGGGGTAGGCCCAAGAGACCTGAGAGATAAAGGGGAGGGCTGTTTGGCTGGGGGTAAAGGTAGCTGGGATTGCAATGGGTAAATGAAGGTGGGGAGGTGATGATGATAGGTCGGAGCGGAGGGTAGAGCAGATAAGTGGGGAAGAAGATGGACTGGTAGGACAGTTCAAGAGGTCCCCTTCCTGGACCTTTCCATCTCCATTTCCGGCGCTCAACTCAACATGGACATCTACTTCAAACCAACCGACTCCCACAGCTACTTGGACTACACCTCCTCCCACCCTACCGCCTGTAAAAACGCTATCTCTTGCTCCCAACCCCTCTGCCTTCGCTGCATCTACTCCCTCTCTTCCACTTCCCTCACCTCCGCTCTTGTACCCCACCCCTCCAATCGTAACAAGGACAGAATCCTCCGATCCTCACCTTCCACCTCACCAATCTCCGGATACGACACATCATCCTCCGCCATTTCTGCCACCCACAAACAGACCCTACCACCAGGTATATATTTCCCTCCCCACCCCTATCTATGGTCCACAGAGACCATTCCCTCTGTGACTCCCTTGTTAGGTCCATGCCCCCCACTAACCCACTCTCCACTCACGGCATCTTCCTTTGCCACCACAAGAGGTATAAAACCTGCACCCACACCTCCCCCCTCACCTCCATCCAAGGCCCCAAAGTATCATTCCACATCCAGCAGAGATTTGCCTGCACATTCAAACACACCATCCATTGTGTCGGTCGCACCCAATGTAGTCTTCTCTACACTGTGGAAACAGGACGTCAACTTGCAAAACATTTCAGAGAACATCTCCGGGACACATGCACTAAACAACCCCACCATTCTGTGGCCGAACATTTCAATGCCCTCTTCCACTCTGCCAAAAACATACAAATCCTGGGTCTCCTCCACCAACAGATTCTAGCCACCCAACGCATGAAGGAAGAATACCTCACGTTCTGCCTTGGGATCCACCAACCACACACAATCAATGTTGGTTTCATTGGTTTCCTCATCTCCCCTCCCCACACCTTATCCCAGATCCTACCCTCCAACTCGGCACCGCCCTCTTGAGCTGTCCTACCTATCCATCTTCTTTCCAACTATCTGTTTCACCCTCCATTCCGACCTATCACCCCCACCTTCATCTACCTATCACATTCCCAGCTACCATTCCCTCAGCCCCATCCCCCTCCCATTTGTCTTTCAGCCCCATTGAGTCTCCTCCACATTCCTGATGAAGAGCTTATGCTCGAAACATCAAGTCTCCTGCTCTTCGGATGCTGCCTGACTGGCTGTGCTTTTCCAACACCACACTTTTTGTCTCTGATCTCCCGCATCTGTAGTCCTCACCTTTCGCATCAAGTTATGTACATGAGAATCATAAAATCCCTACATTGTGGATTGAGGCAGTTTGGTTCAACAAGTCTGCACCAACCCTTTGAAGAGCATTCTAACCTCACCACCCCTCCCACCCGGCATCCCCATAACCCTACAATTCCCATGGCTAACCCACTTAACCTGCACGACCCTGGACAATATAGGACTATTTAGTATGGCCAATCTGCCTAAACTACATATCTTTGGACTGTGGAAGGAACCTGGGTCACCCAGAGGAAGCCTACACAAACACAGGGGGAACATACAAACACATACAGACAGACACCCAAGGCTGGAATTGCTATGAGGGAATAGTACTAACCACTGAGTCACCGTCAGACTCCATCAAACTCCTTATCTTAGACAAAAGCAAAAGTCATAAATACAAATTAACCAGGTTTCCACAATATAGAAAAAGAATACTACTTAGGAGCAGGCAATGAACTGAACATGAATAAAAATGCATAAAAATATCACCTTCCTCTTCATTTTCAAGGCCAAGTAATGCATCTCAATTTGCTTCTTGAATAGCGGCATCTTATGAAACATCAAAGTCATCTTGATCAGAAGCCATGTTGTTGCACAAATAATCGTATTCTGGGTGTCTTTTAGTGTGTTGGATATCCCATATTTCTTGAATGACTTGATGACAATCTCAATTCTGTTTTCAACCCAGGCCTTTACATATTGGGTAATTAATGTTGACACTTCCCTTGGAGAATACCTTCCCACCTCTGATCATCCAGTAGTGCAATTTTTTTTTTGTTATTCTATGCGTGGAATATCTGTTTAGAGAGATATCCAATGATTGAGTAAGACCCCGTCAAAACATTGGGAATCAATCTAATTTCACTGTTTGCAAGTAATTTCAGAAAAATCCTGAAAAGGATCACCCAGGTGAGAAGATTCTTTCCTCCCTGAAATCTGCCTGGTTGGAAACTCCACTACTTCATCAGCCACATTTTAAAACAATCGTCATCCATTTATCCTTTTCATTAATGTGGGCAGCTATTCCTATTGGAAAGTTTTGTGTTGGGAGGTTTTGTTTTCTCTTAAATTTTACCATTGACTAAAACTTTGTTCCATCAGATATACATGACAAGATAACAGTGAATCTAGATTTTTCATGAACAGTTGTGTTCCCCAATATATTTTCTATCAAGTGTTGATCGTCTTTTCACTCATCCACATTCCTATTGTAGGCCAATCTAGAACCTTTTTTGTTGATGTTTGATTATAAGCCCATGAAATGCGAAAACCTTGTCATTATGTCCTGCTGGGAGATGCTGTGAAATCGAGGTCTTCTGTTGAAATAAAAGTATTGTTTCTCTCCATACATTTGATACACCATTCGCTTTCATCTAGTATCTTTAAAATATATTATGCTTAATTTTCTTACTTGTTTCAAGGCAAAGATTCAGATAGATTTGTGAGAAACTGAGAGTCCATTCTGGTGAGTTTCATTGACATATATTACAACTTCATTTTCTGCCGTGGCCTCTTGCTAGGCATCCCTCCATTTGCACAGTTCCTCTTAGCTTTCTGCTTAATCAGTGCAAAAATTTTCTCCAATCTCAATCATTCATCTCAGATAATCTGAATACCCTAGCTGTTGTATAATTATTTGTTTGCTCTGCAATCTCAACAACTTTAAGGTAGAACTGGACTTTATATCTGTTGTTCCTTCTGGAAACATGTTGCCAGATTAGTTGATGGGCTGGGTGCACACCAGTTAGGGTCAAATAAATACAGCTGAATATTTACGTCAATGGTGTGTTATTCTATGCTATTACAAATGGGTAGGAGTGATGAGCTCATGGCAAGTACGTAGAGATTGGACTTTTGGACAAAAGTCAGGAGTCAATTATATTGGGAGTATATGAAAATGAATGACTTTTGGCTAAATTCAAGAGTCAATTACACAAAACCAACAACTACTCAATAAATTTTCTCAGCACATGTCAGACAGGTTTATAACAAATAAGCAAATGTTTTCAAAATTTTTAAAACATGGTTTTTAGTATGTGATTATTCTCTTGAGGACCTTGCAGCCAATTCCAGGAGATTAATCTTTAAAGCATTCCAGTGGAATCCCGGGTGGTTTACATCCTAGCCCAATTGTATTCCTTTCCAGGCAGTTTGTCTAAAGTCGAATAACTTATCATAGAGAAAGGATCACAATCAGCCCATATCTGTCAGCAGGAAGCAAAATATTTTCCTTCAGCTCAATTAAGTTTCCGCACCTGTCCATCTAAAGCTTTGTACAGGTTTGCAAAATTCCATGCAATGTTTTGAATTCTTCATTAAAGGAAAATCGGGGAATGACTTTACCATCTCTCTGTGGAGAGTCTCAATCTCCTCCGAGTAGTAGAATTTTATGGATTAGTTCATGTAATTATCAAATTACTCTCTGATGAGGGACATAGTAAGAGAATATATCATTCTTGGACCTAAAAAGGGTTTGACTGAGCAAGTAGCTCTCTTAGTAGACATTTCATTGTATGCATTCCAAAATAACACTTATACTACAATGTATTTGTCTACTATTTTTTTTTGGATTATAATCTCAATATAAATACATTTTAATGCTGATTTATTGTTTACTGTCATTTTCTTTTAACTAAAAGATTGTTTGAAAAATTTCTGGGCACCCACCAACACAATCAACATTGATTGCTAAATTGATGCATAAAATCCTGCCTGTGAAATGCATGCAGTGTCCAACAGTGTGGAGTGATAAATGCTAATCTTCAGCAATCTTAAGCATGTCACTGATCATTAGATTGTTCATAGTCATATCTGTGAAGCTGGGTAATCACAGACAACCTTAAAAGTGTCACTGAAGGCCACAGTTCACAAAAACAACCCAAGGCCTCTTAGGCTGCACAAGGGCAGCGAGTTGATTTCCTTTCACCTTGAACTGCAAATATTACTTCAATATTCAATCTTGCCTCTGTTGAATGATGTGGCAGTGGGAGGACAAGGTGTCAGTACTCAAATAGCATTTGTCATCTCCTACTGTGTCATTGGAGCATATCTTGCTGCATTCATTGGTGTACGCTCCCTATTTCAAAATGCCATGTAGAGGCATTCAATAGCTCTACTTGTCCCAATGCAAGCATAAAGTAAAATGTCATTTGTGAGTGATATGAATGCTGACAGTTCACATTGCTAAGGAACTTTGTTTCTTAAATTCCCCCACCCCCCACCCACACACACAAAACAGGTTCATTGGAAATGTGACCAACAGCAGTGGTTATCTCTGTATTTGCTGTGTGCAATAAAGTAACAGAAAAAAATCCAGCAGGAACAGATGAACCAACAGGCACAGGACCGGCAGCAGCCTCCACTGGATGCCGAGCAGCCTCCTTATGAGGAGGTCAAAGCTGAAGTTCTCCTCAGTATGGATTAGGAGGCCGAGAATCTATTGTCCTTGATGCCTTTACTTCCAAGTGAGTGAGGCACAATATCACCACAAACTGAGGATGTCATGGGACACACAGAACCATCCCAGCCACTGGAGTTTTTCTTAATTCACCAGTGGAATGTGTGCATCACTGGCTGGCCAGCATGTATTGCCCCTCCCTACTTGTCCTTGAGCTGCCTTCTTGAATTGCTACAGTCCATGTGCTGCAGGTAGAAGCTGTGACATGAAGGAATGAGTGGCTTATACAACTGGCTGCTTCCAGCAACAATGTGGAATCTCTCAATCCCTAACCCACAAATGTATTAAAGCTAAGTAACAACCCACAAGAGCACACCGTAAATCAAGTTCCATTATACTCAGAGTGGTACCAAGTTTTAAAGTACACACATTATCTCAATTTATGAGTTTCAGACCAAGGTTGATAAAAAGCATGAACCAGATTTCTGTGCGAGCAAAGAATTATTATTTATCACAAGTAATTAGACTATAGCTACAAGTAAACAGATATAAACCACTGGCATATAACACTACTAGCTAAAACTCTAATTCCCTTATAAACTTGCCTCACACACACAGACAATTAAATAGAGAAAATAGATTATTGTTGGAGATAGAAAAAAACTGTAAAGTCAGTTCAGTAGCTTTTGCTTCCAAGTTCTGATGTTGAAATGACCCACCATCAGCGAGAATGAATTACATCTCCCTTGTTTTCATTCTTTTTACTCTGATCAAAGGTCTGTGCTACTATACCTAGGTGTTTAATGACCAGTTATTTTTCCGTTCTATATAAATTCAGATGGAGACTTTAATTGCCTATCTCCTTCAACGAAAATGAATGGCAAATTGAAAACCAAGAGAGAACCTTGGCTGCGTCAATCACCTTTCAGGGAAACCTTTCAGCATTCCTTGGTGAAAGAGGTTGGAAGTTATTCAAATATGCAAATTAGGGTTATACCTATTGAATGGTGCCTGATTCTTCCACTTTCTACAGGCATTGAGAGCTTAAAAAGTGTGTGGCAGACCTTTTCCAGAAAGTAGATTTTCAGTCTTTCAGGAATTACGTCTAGCCAAATAAAACACAAGATTATCAATATCGGGAAGCAGCAGAAACATGTTGCCTACATCCAAGGTCATGCTGGTTTAAAAGGTAAGATTATTCTACTCTGATCTTTTAATGTTTGCAGTAAGTGCAAATGGCATCTGTTCCAACGCCAGAAAAATGCATTAAACCTCAAGTGGAAACAAGCTTCCTGAAGTCATCCTGTTTGTGAGCAAATCAGGCACGTTGTAGCATGTTTTTCAATAACATATTTAAGAAGCTGACCTGGACATGATTTGAGCCCATACCTTAAATCATATCCTATCATATTAGAGTGAAGTTTTGAAGTTCGACTTTTAAACGTTCAAGGAGACTCCTTACTATTTGTTCCCATCAAGATATTGAAGGACAGTCACTGGACTCAAAGCTTTAACGCTGCTTTCACTCCATAGATACTGCCAGACCTGAGTTTCTCCAGCACCTTATGCTTGTAACAAATCTTTCTACAGTCCTTACAATGCAGTAAGCAACTAAATTAGCACAAACAAGTTGAATTAATGTAAAATAATTATTATTGTGGATTTAAAAAGAATCAAATAGCAAATAACACAATTTTCTTTCAAAGCTATGTGTTTTTCAAAAGGCCTTTTAAAGCCTTGGAAGAAAAGAAGGAGAGAAAACATATGATTGATCCTTCAGAATGAGCTACGAGGCTGGAATAAATCAAGAAGTTCATATGTTTTAAAAGAAATATATTGTATTTGTAGTAAAGCTAACTGATAAATCTAACATCAGGTGAAATCTAATTATCCAGAGTGAGCCTTTTGGTGAATCTGAAAATTGCAGTCAGTATTACAATATTGCTTTAATCCTCAGAGATTTTTACATTTTTAAAAAAGAAATTTGAACGTCCTAGTTGAACAGCTGACGTATGTTTACTATAACAAGCTAAAAACATCATTGACTAAACACTAATTTTACATATTATACCACAAAAAAGTATTTTAACAGCACTGAAAAAATCTATCAGGTATTTGAAACAAACAGAGAATGCTGGAGAAATTCAGAAGGTCTAGCAGCAGCTGTGGAGAGAGAGAAAAAGAGAGTTAACGTTTTGAGTCCAACATGATGATTCTTCAAAAATAGTAACTCTATTTTTCTCACCACAGATACTGCCAGAAAGCAAGCATGCAGGTACAGCAGGCAGTGAAGAAAGCTAATAGCATGCTGGCCTTCATAACAAGAGGAATTGAGTATAGAAGCAATGAGGTCCTTCTGCAGCTGTACAGGGCCCTGGTGAGACTGCACCTGGAATATTGTGTGCAGTTTTGGTCTCCAAATTTGAGGAAAGACATTCTGGCTATTGAAGGAGTGTAGCGTAGGTTCACGAGGTCAATTCCCCGAATGGCAGGACTATCTTATGCTGAAAGATTGGAGTGACTGGGCTTGTATACGCTTGAGTTTAGAAGGCTGAGAGGGGATCTGATTGAGACGTATAAGATTATTAAAGGATTGGACACTCTGGAGGCAGGAAGCTGTTTTCGCTGATTGGTGAGTCCCGAACCAGAGGACACAGTTTAAAAATAAAGGGTAGGCCACTTAGAACAGAGTTGAGGAGAAACTTCTTCACCTAGAGAATGGTGGGTGTGTGGAATGCTCTGCCCCAAAAGGCTGTGTAGGCCAGGTCTCTGGATAATTTCAAGAAAGAGTTGGATAGAGCTCTTAAGGATAGTGGAATAAAGGGTTATGGGGATAAGGCAGGAACAGGATACTGATTGAGGATGATCAGCCACGATCATAATGAATAGTGGTGCTGGCTCGAAGGGCAGAATGGCCTACTTCTGCACCTATTGTCTATTATCTACCTGCTGAGTTTCTCCAGCATTCTGTATTTGCTTCAGACCTCCAGCATCTGCAGTACTTTATGTTACTGCTAGCAGGTATTTGTTACATTGCCTTTAAGTAGCCATTTAAATTCATTCACTTGTGGGGCATGGGTGTCACTGGCTGGCCGACCAGCATTTATTGCCCATCAATAGTTGCCTCTGAGAAGGTGGTGTGCTGCCTTCTAGAACTTTGATGATCCATGTGTTGTAGGTTGACCCAACTGAGCAAGAATCCATTCCAGGTGATTTACTTGTGTTCTGTTCTTTTCCTTTCCTAGCTGGTGACTTCTAACCTTTGAACTGTCCCTCACAGTATGAGCATGACTGAAGATTCTACCTTCTTCAAATCTTCCAACCTTGCATTAACTCCCCATGAATCTGTGTTGTTTTCAATTTGAGCAGGAGCTTCTGCCAGCATACCACCATGATGAACCAGAGAGACTTTCAGTCTTTAGCTGCTCTCCTCACACAACCTGGCAGACTAACCTGTCTGTGATATTTTAAGAAAGCCTGTAACTCAATATCACAATGACCTCCTTTGTACCTTCTAATCTCAAAGCTCATTACCATGGTAACAAGAATCATATGAGCCCTGTCTCCTGGTTGAGATGCTAATTAGTTATCCCTGACACCCCAACTCTATCCAATCCTGGAATTAAATGGAAAATTCAAAATATAGCCTTTACATTTACTAGCTAAAATTTTTAACAATTGCCTGTGATTTGGAGACCCACATCTATTCACTAATATCACAACTACTTTTGCTATTGCCTGCAAGTGTAAAATCTTGCATTTTCTTAACAGGAAAATGTTCTTCGTTTTCTTTGCAATCTTTAACAATTAAACCATCAGACATGCTGGCAACCTCAGATTAAGTCACATGAGTTCTTTATTTTTACCTCAAATTAAAGACACTGTCCAAATCAGATCATTTTTTAAATCTCGCAGTTGTAACAATGTCCTTTTGTGCCATAATAACAAAGATAATAACTTATCAAGTAATTTATACTCTATTTACATTTGACAGTTCGGTACAAAAAAACGGTACAGTGACATAACAATAATATGATTGTGATTAACTATGACTCTTATACAAATAATTTACTTTCACTTAAATAAAAATCTGAATTATTTCAGTTTGAGTAATTCACTATAGTGATGAGAGATTGCAATCTGGCAATGTATCCATCTACTTTCTTACTAATTCTGTAGAAGTATTGGGGTTTAGCCATTTAAAATATATTTTATAGTGTTCAGTATATTGTACTGAAAATAGTAACATGTTGAATTTTACAAGAAATGTACAAACTGAAAGCCATCTGTTAAAGCAATGCCATGAGTTGAACTTCATACAGCACATTAACTAAAGTGGAACCTCTTAACCTGACTTTACAGTAGTTATCCCATGTCAGTGCATCTGAAAATCGTCTTGAGTGAAGCATCACAGGAATGAGAAAGGCAAACAAATTTCTCAAATAATAAATATTATAAAGAGTACATTCAGGGCGGTATGATAGCTCAGTGGTTAGTACTGCTATACCGAGGTTGGATTCCAGCCTCGGGCGACTCTCTGTGTGGATTTTGCAGTTCCTCTCTGTGTCCGTGCCAGTTTCCTCCCAGTGTCCAAAGATGTGCAGGTTAAGTGGATTGGCCATGCTAAATTGCCCATAATGTTCAGGGATGTGCAGCCTGGGTGGATTAGCCATGGGAAATACATAGTAATAGGATAGAGAAGTGGGTCTGGTTGGGCTGCTCTTTAGAAGGTTGGTGTGGACTCAATGGGCTGAATGGCCTGCTTCCACACTGTAGGGATTCTATGATTCTATTCCATGATTCTACAATTGGTGAGCCAAAAAGTCCTTAACAAAGCATTGGTCTCAGTAGGTAAGTGCAACATATTAACCATGCAATAGAGAAATATAAACGTATTCTGGTAGAACTACAACAAAGGAAAACTGACCATGTGCTGTCAAAACGTTCATGTTTCTATGGCCATAGAACTGACAGTCAATGCTAATGAGAAAGATAATTGGAGACAATAATACAGTGAATTTATTGAACATTAACTGTCATCTGCAGCTTCCACGTAGATGCCACAGGTAAATGAAATAAAGCAGTCCCATAAATAAATCTACATACCTGTATTGTACTTAGCAAGCAGCTCACTGCACACTGCTAATTATTTGACCCCACTACAGGGTACATGGTGAACAATGTTCTTCACCCCTCCCCCAATACCCTCCCATCCTGACTGTGAAACAGAAGTAGTTGTTTGATAAACTCCCCACTGATGAGCAGTTTTCTTTTGAACTCCCGACTGACTCCCCACCCATCCCGTCAAAGACTTAAAACTGTCAACTTGAACTTGTACATTAGCTGAGCAAGGAGAAATATTCTATCTTATTTTCTTTAAGCTAAGCAAAAATTTTCTCTAGAATCCCTTTGCCCCACTAAACATTTTTTTTCTGACCTTAAATTCTAAAGTGTCTTGTAGTTATATAGGGATTTTCATTAACAACATCTCAAAGCACTTTGCAATGCATGTAATACTTTTTAAATATAGTTACTTATTTAACATAATGTAGCAACTGGTTTGCAAACTCCCAAAACCAAAGTTGTGTTAATGATCAGATAATCTGTCTTTGTGATGTAGATCCTTCACACTGGAAAGAGCTCCTCTATTCTTCTTCAAAACAATGCTTTGCTATCTTTCACATCCACATGAACACCAGATGTAGAGGTCTCAGTTTAATGCCCCATTTGAAACCTAACGCATTTCACCAGTTTTGGAGATGCCGGTGTTGGACTGGGATGTACAAAGTTAAAAATCACACAACATCAGGTTATAGTCCAACAGGTTTAATTGGAAGCACACTAGCTTTCGGAGTGACGCTCCTGATGAAGGAGCGTCGCTCCGAAAGCTAGTGTGCTTCCAATTAAACCTGTTGGACTATAACCTGGTGTTGTGTGATTTTTAGCATTTCACCAGTGCAGCTTTCCTTCAGTACGGCACTTGAGTGTCAGGCTCAATTTTTGTGCGTAGCTCCTGGGGTAAGGTTTGAACCTGAAACCTGTGATTCAGAGGCAAATGCTTCCAAACTGAGTCACTATTGATAGCATTCCCCAACAGCCCAAGCACAGCGCCACTCTGTCAGTTGGAATAAGTCTGGTGAATCCCACTTACTGCCTTAACACCCATGCAATGCCAACAAAAATATCACAAAAGATAATCAATCAATAGTTGACATCATAGCTGAGTTCAGTTCTTTTCACTATATTATCCATGAATTTTTGAGTAAAGTTCAATGGAGACTGGAGGCCTGTGACCAGTGGAGGCCACAAAGATCGGTGCTGGGTCCACTACTTTTTGTCATTTATATAAATGATTTGGATGCGAGCATAAGAGGTACAGTTAGTAAGTTTGCAGATGACACCAAAATTGGAGGTGTAGTGGACAGCAAAGAGGATTACCTCAGATTACAACAGGATCTGAACCAGATGGGCCAATGGGCTGAGAAGTGGCAGATGGAGTTTAATTCAGATAAATGTGAGGTGCTGCATTTTGGGAAAGCAAATCTTAGCAGGACTTATACACTTAATGGTAAGGTCCTAGGGAGTGTTGCTGAACAAAGAGACCTTGGAGTGCAGGTTCATAGCTCCTTGAAAGTACAGTCACAGATAGATAGAATAGTGAAGAAGGCGTTTGGTATGCTTTCCTTTAATGGTCAGAGTATTGAGTACAGGACATTGGTTAGGCCACTGTTGGAATATCGCGTGAAATTCTGGTCTCCTTCCTATCAGAAAGATGTTGTGAAACTTGAAAGGGTTCAGAAAAGATTTACAAGGATGTTGCCAAGGATGGAGGATTTGAGCTACAGGGAGAGGCTGAACAGGCTGGGGCTGTTTTCCCTGTAGCGTCGGAGGCTGAGGGGTGACCTTATAGAGGTTTACAAAATTATGAGGGGCATGGATAGGATAAATAGACAAAGCCTTTTCCCTGGAGTTGGGGAGTCCAGAACTAGAGGGCATAGGTTTAGGATGAGAGGGGAAGGATATAAAAGAGACCTAAGGGGCAAATGTTTCATGCAGAGGGTGGTACATGTATGGAATGAGTTTCCAGAGGATGTGGTGGAGGCTGGTACAATTGCAACATTTAAGTGGCATTTGGATGGGTATATGAATAGGAAGGGTTTGGAGGGATATGGGCTGAGTGCTGGCAGGTGGGACTAGATTGGGTGGGATATCTGGTCAGCATGGACGCGTTGGACCGAAGGGTCTGTTTCCATGCTGTACATCTCAATGACTCTATGACTCTATATCACTCACTTGAAGAACCTGTATAGGATTGATTTCCCATTTATCACTAGTCTTCCTTGTAGCTTTAGCACCTGATTTCTATAACACCAGCCCAAACTAAGGAAAAAAAACTTCCTTTATGATGCTCAGTATCACAATGAAAGCACTTTATGCAGCTGAAATATTGGGAGAGTAAGACTGTAGCACATCATGGAAGCAACTATCCACTTGCACTCATTGCAATCATAGTTTAATTGGTATGGATTATATCTAAAGTGAATTTTTGTACATAATAAATGTTGCCAGAAATCATTCAAGGCATGTTGGTTTGCAGTCTTTTTTTTTATACCCAGAAAACCATTAGAAATTATTTTTAAGTCTAACTCTATCTTTTACAAGAATAGCTTTCATCAGTGATTTTACATTGTCAGTTACAAAAAGCAGGTTATAACACTACAGAACTGTCGATAGCAAGCCAAGGACACCTCCATCACAGTTAATATTGTTAAATCGCCAACCAACAACAAAAAACTCTTAAATGTGTTCCTTATTCAAGGACGTTAAATTCCACAGCCTGTTTCACTGGTACTGGATGTACAATTGCCTGACTTCTGCTCTCTGCCCCAATTCCACATTAGACAGAAAACTGAAGAAGAATGTAAACCAGTGTAAACAATAGGCTGCGTAGTATGTGGGAGAATATCTGCCAGTCTAGAAACAAGCACAAATCTGAAATTAAATTCAGGGGTCAAACTCATTTTGAGCAGTAATGTAAAATGAATTAGCAGCATGTTTTACACTCTGTCCAATTTTCATTGCCATTCGAGTAAGCATGATAAAAAGAACAAATAGGTTATTTTCTCATTTTCACACAGCACACAAATATGGTGCTAGAGGATGGGAAGCCTGCTGATGTTGTATATCTGTTTAAAAATGCAGCAAGATATCGACCAAACAATAAGTCACTCAGTCTAACTTAAAATATGGAACATTGTGTCGTGTTAAAGAAAGGTGGGTTCTATACCTTCAATGTTGCATTTGCAGCTAGACAGAGACTTGCATAGATAGCTGATAGTGAAAAGTGAGTATGCATTTACAAATGTGAAATCGTAATTACATTGATGTGCCATCTATCCCTCCTCTAAAGCTTTTCTTCTTCCTTTCTCTCTCACTATGTCTCAATGCAGCCGGGTTCTGCACAGTGTGAAGAAGACTGTGGAGCCTGAGGCCTTAGAGGTTTAGAGCTGAAAATGTGTTGCTGGAAAAGCGCAGCAGGTCAGGCAGCATCCAGGGAACAGGAGAATCGACGGATGCTGCCTGACCTGCTGCGCTTTTCCAGCAACACATTTTCAGCTCTGATCTCCAGCATCTGCAGACCTCACTTTCTCCACCTTAGAGGTTTAGTCAGGTAACCCTGGGGATGTGTGTGTTTAGAAGGCCCAACCAAACTGAATGTATCTGCACAAAGACTGGTACACACTCTTTGGCTTGAACACCCACAGAGCTGAGGTTGAACGTGGCAAGAGGAGTGGAGATGGGAAGTCTGGAAAGCTCTGACAGGAGACCTATGGGTGGCTTGTATATGGACTATGTGCTTAATGGCATTGCCTGTGTCTGCCTATGAGGAAGGGGTAACCAAAGAAAAGTCAAAATCCATTGTTGCCTTAATTTTGGTGCTAAACGTCAATGGCTAAAGTGGTGGAGTGCAGGTCCATGCACATATCCAGTGGACACAGAGACTGCTGAAATTGGGTCTCCATGGAGACAGCGAGATGCTTGCATTTCTGAGGCAGCAGGAGCCCCAGCTTTTGTGTAATGTATGATGATAAACCTGCTTACTGCATCTGTGTTTGCTCATGCATTTGTATAAAGATCCTCATTGCTGACACCATGGGGTCCTCTCCTGCCTGGGATTAAGCTTGTGCCTGGTTTCCTGCATTGCTCCATATGCCAGCAGATCTGGGGCATTTCTACCTCGACTGGCTGCAGAGACGTGGCAGTGAAATGCTTATCCATAGGTGATCCCTAATAAAACCCCCTAATCAGGTGTGATTATCTGAGCTGGTGGGGAGTACAGGAGGCAGCCTTACTGACGAAGGGTCCTGAAGAAGGGTTACGCCCAAAAAATTGTCTTCTCCACCTCCTGACACGGCCTGGCCTGCTGTGTTCTTCCAGCCTCCTGTCTGCCTACTTTGGAGTCCAGCATTTGCAGGTTTTTTTTTGCCTCTAACCGAAGCTTCCTCTCAGGCATGCATGCTGTCTTTCTCGAGTTTGGCAGAGGGGATATCTTGTGAGGCCACCCTCTTGACCATGAAGACCATGGACGTCCTGCTTATACCTACAAAAGAGAATACCAAAAGGCAGAAGTTATGGAAGGTTTACAATTGACAATGATGTTAAAAAGTGAGGAGCATAACAAAGAATAATGCTTCTTACTCAGTTGCTAGATATGGAGGTTTCTGCATCTTCACAGTAATGATCCCACTCTCTAGCTGCCAGTGCCAAGATTCCCTCCTCAAAGGTGGTGAGGACATGAATAACCAACATCCCAACACCTGTCTTTGCTCTTTAGATCCTATTATGGATCATTTTCTCCTGGAATGAGAGAATGGAAAAGATTGAGTGTTAGTGGCACTGCCGTTAGTGCTGGTGCAGGGAAAAGTGGTGAGGCAACACAAGTGAGAGAGTAGGCAGCACAGTTAGAAGTGTGAGGGGTTTCAGGACAGTATGAGTCGGTGATAGAAGGTGTTGCAGGCAATGGTGAGAATGGTAGAGTATGAGACTTGGTGGGAGGTGGGCGCAGTAGCAATGACTGAATGAATGTAAGGCAGGAGGATGTCAATCACCTTCAGCTTACACTGGTGGCCGCTCTTCTGGACTGTGGAGACTGCACTAACCAAGACTAGGTTGGAAGGATTCAATGTCACGGTCTTCTAGGGGAAGGGGATGTTCCTCCTTTGCGCCACACTATCCACCAGGACATTGAGGCTCCTGCCCACAAAGCAGGGTGCCAATTTCCTATCATCTGCCATGTCCAGAGGAAATATCTCCAAACGTGCAGGGCAGCTCTGGAGTGTCAGCATTTGACCGGGTGTGCAACAGCCTTTTAAATATGGTGCAGGTTCCAGGGATCTGGGGCATCCTGGCACTTCCAACTCTGCCAAGTGGTAAAATTGGGCTAGGGTCAGAACATAAGAGGTACCATAAGAGGTACATATCTAATGAGGTGAGTTTGGGAGGATTGCATGAGAAAACTCATGAGGCCTTATGGAGAGATTCCCTCCATGAAAGTTGAAGAAACTGACACTTTGCTGGTTTCAGGTAAGATTTAGCTCACAATGTAGGGGTATAATCAAGACAAAAATTGGCTGCATTGTTGATAGTGAGAAAGAAAGCTGTAGACTGCAGGAAGAGGTTCAGGTGGGCAGACAAATGACAAATAGGCTTCTTATCAATGAAGTGAGAGGTGATGCTTTAGAGGAGGGAAAACAAGGCAAAACATTATGCAATAAATGGGAGAATACTGGGAAGTAAAGAACAACTGAGGCACTTTGCAATAAATGTCAATAGATCCCTGAAGATAGCAGGAAGGATCGATAAAGAAGGCAAATGAAATACTTTCCTTTATTACCCAAGACATAAAATATTAGATCAAGGCAGTTATGTGACAGTTGTACAAAGCACTAGTTAGGTTACAATTTGAGTATTGTGTGCAGTTCTGATTACCTTCAAAACAGCTTTAGTCGTAATGTATTGGAAAGGGTACACAAGGGATCCAAGATGGCAGTGATCTCGGAAGATCGTGTTGCAGAGCTCTGCACCACTCGCCCTATCCAGATCACCACAATATCCTGAGAATCGGGAAAGGTCATGGAGTTGCAGGAAACGGTTAGAGAGCAACTTACCTTAGTATTTGCTGTCCAGGACTGCCGAAGAAGGGAGGAAGGTACATCCAGGGCCCAGCCTGCAGGATCCTCAGACTCTATTTCCTACCAGGTCCTGGTGAAGGACCTTGTGAAATCTTGCAAAATGTTAGGTAAGCAGATAGTGGAGAAGCTGGCCCTGATCTCTATCATGCTGCAGAAGCATGAACAGCAGCTGGGAGACCTGGAGAAAAGGACAGATGAGGTAACACACAGAGTCACAGTCGTGGAAGCTGATACCTGTTCCTCCAAGGATAGGGTCCAAGCCCTGGATACGCAGGTCTGTAATTTGCTTGACCAGGTTGATGACCTCGAGAACAGGGACAAGAGAATAAATATTCAGATTGTCGGTCTGCCAGAGGGTAAGGAAGGTGAGCAGCCGGTGGAATTTATTGAGGACTGGTTGCTGAAATTCCTTATCTTGGAGGCTGGAATGCGAGGCTTGAAGATTAAGAGGACTCACTGGGTCACGGCACAGAGGTCAGGTCTGGACCGACATCCTCATCCGATCTTGGTGTGGCTTCAACACTATAGAGATAAGGAGAGAATCATGGAATCTTCCAGAATCCAGGAGAAGGATCTGAAGGCCCTAGTTTACGAGGGCTCTAAGATCATGTTTTTCCAGGGCTTCCGGTGATCTGGAAAGGAAAATCCTATGATGGCATCAAGAGAAGACTGAGGGAGCTCAGGATTCAGTACTCTGAGGTATCCAGCGGTACTTCAGTCACCTTAGATGGATCTGTACATTTCTTTGACATGCCAGAGAAGGCGAGAGATTTTTGTGGACAAATTAACTTAATCTGAACAATTTAGTAAGTACAAATGTAGTGTTGTTTGAATATGTCTCTATTTTTCTTTAAAACAATAAGTCCAGTTGCGGCTTTCTTTTTTTTTATTGGTAAACTATGTGCGGGTGCGGTTGAGATGTGTAGTTTCAATTTCTAAGTTATACCAAAGAATGTCTTTGTTCACATTGTCATTTCATGGTATATTTTCTTACGTTTCTGCTTGTGTTTGCAGTGTGGCTCCAGTCAGGAGGAGAGAAAATAGTTGGGATGGCTACTTGCCTGCTTACGGGCAGGTTTATGCCTTGTTCAGATATTTAAATGCCCTGCTGCAGTATTGGCAGTGGGATAGAAGGTTGGGCAGGGGGAGGTGGAGTAACCCTATTCAGCACTACTAGTGCTTTTTATGTTTGGTTTGTTTTTGGGTTTTTATGTTGGATATAATCTTTGATAACTTTGTTAACTCTCATAGGTTTAGTTTATTTAGTTTTTATGTTCGATGGATCTTGTGACACTAAAGCTTAGTGATTTGTAATTCGAGTTTCTCGTCTCTGGACTCTAAATGTTACTGCAGAAGGTTATGGCTAATGACTTGATTAAATGGTGTACCTGGAACATCAAGGGGAGTCACTCACCAATTAAGAGGAAAAATGTACTTTCGAGTCTTAGAAAGGAAAAAGTGGATATTGCTTTATTACAGGAGACACACTTGGATAATAGTGAGAATTTGAAACTACAGTACAATGGCTTTGATCGGGTTTACTTTTAATCTTTTAATATCAAAAGTAGGGGAGTGTTATATTGGTTAGGAGGAATCTCCCATTTAAGTTACTAGAGCATGTTAAAGACACACACACAGGAAATTTGTAATCCTCAAAGCCCTGATAAACAGGAAAGAATATGATATTTTAAATGTCTGTTGCCCTCCGGCCCATCCCCTCAGATTTTGGTAGATGCGTTCTCTGAATTGATCAGTCTTGAGTCCTGACATATCATTTATAGGAGGAGATTTTAGTTTTCCTATGGATTCCATGGTAGGTTGCCCAAAGGCCCCCAGTACCATCTGTACAACTAAACAACTATTGGATCTGTGTGTGGAGTTCGGGTTGGTGGACATCTGGAGGCGAATCCACCCTATAGGCAGGGATTTGACATTTTTTTCCAATCCATACAGATGTCACATCAGGAGTGAATTTTTTTTATGACCCCCGTGGTAATCCTGGACTTGGTAGCATCTTGTACAGTTGGTAACATTACCATCTCCGATTACGCTCCAGTGTACCTGTTGGTTAAGGTTAAGGCTGCTATAGTGGGCCTGAGGCACTAGCAAGTGGATCCCTTTATCTTTCAGGATAATAAGTTTGTGGAGTACTTCGCTAAGGAATTTAGTGTGTTCCTGGACAATAACCCAGGCTCGGTTAGTAGCCCGTCTGTCCTTTGGGAAACTGCCAAAGCCTATGCTAGGGGGTTAGTTATTTCCTACTCTGCCAGTAAGAAGTGGCAGAAGGGAGAGCAGCAATGTCTCCTCGAAGCATGGTTGAAGGCAGCCAAGAAGGTTTACTTTGACAGGCCCTCGTTGGCCAAGCTACAGAGGATTACAGCACTGTGGTCTGCATTGAATTCCATGCTCACACAGACAATAAAGAAGAAGCTTAATTTTGCGAAGCAAAGGTTATATGAACATGGTGACGAGCTGGGCAAGTATCCAGCACATCTCACCAGCGAGAGGAGTGCCCCTGAAGCCATTACAGTGATTAGGGAAGGGTCTGGGAACCTAACATGTGACTCCAAAAAGACTAAAGTGGCATTCTAGAGATCTTACTCTGAATTCTACCAATCTGAGGGTTGTGAGGAGGGGTGGGCCAAAATGGAGTCCTTTCTCATGGATCAGGAGCTCCCGGGTGTGACTCTCAAACAAGAGTCTTTTCTCATCAGAGCAAGAGGTGCAGAAGGCTGTGAAGCAGCTTCTGAGTGGAAAGGCACCTGGTTCTGAGGGACTTCCCAGCGAATTCTATGAGGAATTTTTAAATATATTGTCAGGCCTAAGGCTCAATTGTTCAATGACCCATACAGTCATGTTTGTCTCCCGCCATCTCTGAGAGAGGCCAGTATTTTGTTTATTCTTAAAAAAGGGAAGGTCCTGGAGGACTGTGCTTCGTATAGGCCCATTTTCTTCTTAAATGTGGACTTTAAAATCCTTCTAAGATTCTTGCATTAAGGCTGGAGATTGTGTTACCTTCAATTGTTACAGAGGATCAGATGGGCTTCATAAAGGGCTGTAGATCCTCCTATAATGTTAGGAGGCTGCTTAATGCAATTCAAGTGTGTCAACAGCAGTCAGTATAGGGATTGGTGATTTCTCTAGATGCAGAAAAGGCATTTGACTGAGTTGAGTGGCTGTATCTTTTTTATACTCTGGAGTGGTATGGCTTGGTCGAAGCCTTTATAAGATGGGTAAAGCTTTTCTAAGTGACCCTCTTGCTGCAGTCATCACCAATGGGGTATGATCAAGCAATTTTAACATTTTTAGGGGCAGCTGGCAGGGCTGTCCCTTCTCGCCATTGCTTTTTACAATAGTGATTGAACTGTTGGCGTATGCCATTCAGAGGGAACCTAATATATCGGCTCCAGAAGTGGGGTCAAAGTTACATTAGATTTCGTTGTACGCATACAATGTCCTCATTTCTCTGACAAATCAGCAGTTTTGGTGCCTCACCTGATACCATGCATCAGCTCAGAGAGGAGGGTGCTCAGTGCTAAGAGTACACTTTCGGTCAACACTTCATCTTATCAATTGGGGGGGAGTCGGCCCACCAGATGAGTTTGGTTGACTTTGCAGGGTGTGGGGGAGAGAGAGCTAGGCATTGAGGTCTCCTCAGTGGCATGGAAAGATATTTGGGAGAAAGCAAGGAAGATATCAATTTGCAACAGGACCCATGTTTTACAGTTGAAGATTCTCTATAGGGGTCCACTTGGCTCCGAATCGTTTGTCAAAATTTAAACTAGGGTATCTTCAACATGTCCCAAGCGTAAAGTTAGTATGGTCACTCTTAACCATTGTCTCTGGTCCTGTGGTAGGCTTCAAACATACTGGAGCTCTGTAAAATAGAGGGGATTTTGAGTGTAAAGGTGGAGAAGGACTCGACCTCTCTTCTTCTTGTCCTGCTTTTCAACATTTCAACATCCAGACTTTTTGCGAATGAAATAATATCTTGTTAGGTTGGATACCTGACAATCCCCCAGGCCTGTTGGGTTGGCGGAAGATTGTTCATAAAGTCATAGAGATGTACAGCATGGAAATAGATGCTTTAGTCCAACTCATCCATGCCAACCAGACATCCCAACCTAATCTAGGCCCACTTGCCAGCACCCGCCCATATTCTTCTAACCCTTCCTATTTATATACATGCCCAGATCCCTTTTAAATGTTGTAATTGTACCAGTCTCCACCACTTCCTCTGGCAGCTCATTCCATACATGCACCACACTCTGCGTGAAAAAGTTGCCCCTTAGGTCTCTTTTATATCTTTACCCTCTCACCCTAAACCTATACCCTCTAGGTCTGGACTCCCCCACTCCAGGGAAAAGACATTGTCTATTTAGCTATCCATGCCCCTCATGATTTTATAAATCTCTATAAGGTCACTCCTCAGACTCCGATGTTCCAGAGAAAACAACCCCAGCCTACTCAGCCTCTCCCTACAGCTCAAATCCTCCAACCCTGGCAACATCCTTGGAAATCTTTTCTGAACCCTTTCAAGTTTCACAACATCGTTCCAATAGAAAGGAGACCAGAATTGCACACAATATTCCAAAAGTGGCCGAACCAATGTCCTGTACAGCCGCAACACGACTTCCCAACCTCTGTACTCAATACTCTGACCAATAAAAGAAAGCATACCAAGTGCCTTCTTCACTATCCTATCTCCCTGCAACTCTACTTTCAAGGAGCTAAGAACCTGCACTCAAAGGTCTCTTTGTTCAGCAACACTCCCTAGGACCTTACCATTAAGTGTGTAAGTCCTGCTAAGATTTGCTTTCCTAAAATGCAGCATCTCGCATTTATCTAAATTGAGCTGCATCTACCACTCCTCAGCCCATTGGGCCATCTGATCAAGATTCTGTTGTAAGCTGAGGTAAACCTCTTCGCTGTCCACTACCCTTCCAATTGTGATGTCATCTGCAAACATACTAACTATACTTCCAATGTTCATATCCAAATCATTTATATAAATGATGAAAAATAGTGGACCTAGCACCGATCCTTGTGGCACTCCACTGGTCACAGGCCTCCAGTCTGAAAAGCAATATTCCACCACCATCCTCTGTCTTCTACCTTTGAGCCAGTTCTGTATCCAGGTGGCTAGTTCTCACTGTATTCCATGAGATCCAAACTCGCTAACCAGTCTCCCATGGGGAAACCTTGTTGAACACCTTACCAAAGTCCGTATAGATCATGTCCACCACTCTGCCCTCATCAATCCTCTTTGTTACTTTTTCAAACACTCAATCAAGCTCGTGAGACATGGTTTCCACTCACTATGGAGAATATCCCCTTGGATTTTCTCACAAGTATAGTACAACACAAAACTGAGAATTTCTAAGGATATGGCAGCCCTTTTGAGAATACCTAGACACAGATTTATCTGCCACACTAATAAGAGCTTTTATATAGCTGTAACGATTGTGTTTTACAAGTCCAATGTCCAGAGGGAGGGATCTGTAAGCATATGAATAGGGGAAAATTAATGTGCTCGATATTCGTGAGTTAGTGTTTTGTTTGGCTGAGCTGTATTATTATTATTTATTGATATGTTGTTAGTTATAATTTATTTAGTTAAGTAGTTGGGTTTTTTTATATGCATTTTTATACATTTGTACAGGAGGGCTGTTTGGGTTTTTAGTTATTTTTTGGTGTTCTTTCCTTGTATTGTTTTGAATTGTATTGTTTTATGTTTGTTGTAATATTAAAAAATATATTTTTCAATAAAAATATATTAAAAGTAAAGAAAGGGTACACAAGAGACTTATGACAATATTGCCAGGACTGGAAAAATGACGAATGATTCGAAAAGCTGGTGTTGTTGTCCTTGGAACAGAGGAGGCTGAGGGGAGATTTCATTGACGTGTGCAGGGTTGTGTTTGGGGCCTGTTTAGACTGGATGGGACGACACAATTCAATTAGCAGAATCTCAGCAGAATTCATATAGCAGTGAGATGGATACAGGCGGTCTTTCAGTCTGGGTTTTCCTCCTCTCTCAGCCTGCTTTATGGATAGGTTTTTGGAGATGAAACGTGAGCGAGGAGGGATAGGGCAAGGGAATGTGAGTGTTCAGTTCACTCTGAGTCTCATAGTCTCCTTCTCTCACACACAAACACCATTTCCACTCTCATGGTGAGTGAAGTTACAGATGGTTTATAGTTGTTCCAGAAGGGAGCTCATCAGAATCATTTCAAAGTCACCTTGGGCAACAATTGTTGGACTTGCCAGGTGAGGCTCACATTCCATGAATGAATTTTAAAACTTAAAATGTGCATTTTTCCTGTGAACACACAACAGAGATATGAACATATGAATCCACAAACAGACAAACTAGGAGCAAAATTTGGCCATTCAGCCCCTTGAGCTTGCTGTACTATTTGATAAGATTGTACCTGATCTGATTGTTTCTGTGCTCTACATCTCCCTGACTCTATGATCTATCTCTCTATCTCGCTCAGGCTTAAAAGTAATCAATGACACTGCTTCCATGTTCTTTGGGAAAGAGAGTTCAAAAAACTCACGATGCTGTGAGAAAACAAATTCTCATCATCCCCATCTTATTTGTGGCCCCTTATTTGTAAATTGTATTCCTCCAGTCTTTCCCATAAGTGGAAATATCCTTTCAGCATCCAACCTGTCAAGTCCCCTCAGAGCATATATGTTTCATTAAGATCAGCTCTCATTCTTCTAAATTCCAAGGTCTGACTTGTCCACACTTTCTTCATTAAGATTAGATTACATTCCCTACAGTGTGGAAACAGCCCTTTGGCCCAACAAGTCCAGACTGACCCTCCGGAGTAACCCACCCCCTTCTGACTAATGCATCTAACAACTATGGACAATTTAGCATGGCCAATTCACCTGACCTGCACATCTTTGGAATGTGGGAGGAAACTGGAGTATCCAGAGGAAACCCACGCAAACACGGGGAGAATGTGCAAACTCCACACAACAGTCACCCAAGGTTGGAATCAAACCTGGGACCCTTGTGCTGTGAGGCAGCAGTGCTAACTGTAGATAACACCTTCACCCAGGAATTAATCAATAAAACTTTCTGCTTTTAAGCAATGAAATCTTACCTTGAATAAGGATGTTGTTCCACTTGCAATAAGTAACAGCATGCCATTTGTATTCCTAAATGCTTGCTGTACCCATACCATTTGTGATTCATGAACCTGGTCAGCCAGATCACACTATAGAGCAATTATATAATATTCTCCCTGCCAAAACGGACAATTTCAGATTTTCCCATGTTACACTCCATTTGCCAAAATCTTGCCCACTCACATGACCTAATAATTTCCTTTGCAGCCCTATTAAGGCCATTTGTGTAGTGTTGTATAAGACAGTTGGCATGGAAGGTTAGACACAGAACGACTGTTTTTTGACTAAACTTTGCCCCCCCCCCTTATATTTCATCCTCACAAACATGCTCATTCTGAACTCTAATCAACTGGACTTAAATGGCGCTCACATGTTGGGTGTGGATTTACTCTCACACAGCCATCCCCAGTCTAATTTCTCCAGTCTTGCTTTATGCTATTGTAATTAGCCTTCCTCCAGGTTATGATTTGGAGGTGCCGGTGTTGGACTTGGGTGTACAAAGTTAAAAATCACACAACACCAGGTTATAGTCCAAAAGGTTTAATTGGAAGCTCCACAACCACCTGATAAAGGAGCGGCACTCCGAAAGCTAGTGCTTCTAATTAAACCTGTTGGACTATAACCTGGTGTTGTGTGATTTTTAACTTCCTCCAGTTTAGCACTTTCACCCAGGGATCAGTTTGATCTTCATCCAAAACTATCTTAAAAACATGGAATTATGATTATTGTTCCAAAATACTCCCTCATTGAAACTTCAATCACCTGGCCAGGCTCATTCTCCAACACAAGGTATGGTATGACCCCCTTCTCTAATTGGACAATTTACATATTGCTTCAAGAAAACTTCCTGGATGCACCTAACAAATTCTGCCCCTCTAAACCACTGGTACTAAGGGAGCCACAGTTAATACTGGGAAAGTTAAAATCATCCAGTGTAACAACCTTGTTGTTTTTACATCTTTCCATAATCTGTCCACACATCTGTTTCTCCATTGCTCACTGGCTGTTGGGAAGCCTACAGTATAAGCCCATCATAGTGATTCCTGAGTTCTACCCATGTGGCCTCACCAGATGAACTTGCCAAGATGTCCTCTCTTAGTACAGCTGTGACATTCTCCTTAAAGAATAAGGAAACTCCCCCACCTCTTTTACATCCCTCTGTATCTCATCTGAAAGATCTAAATGCTGGAAAGTTGAGCTCTCAGTCCTGCCCTTCTCTCAGCCAAGTTTCTATAATGGCTACAACATTGTAGTCACATGAACTGATTCAAGGTCTAAGCCCATCTGCCTTATCTGTTATATGCTTTGCTTGAAAATAAATACACTTCAGACCATCAGCCCTGCAGTGTTCTTCAACCTGGTCCTGCCTGTTCTTCCAATTAAACTTACTTGACTTAACCTCCACCTCTTTTCAATCACTCCACTGCCTACTGCATTGGTTCCTAGCCCCTGACACACTAGATTAAACCTTCTTTCCTGGTACTAGCAAATTTCCTTGGAAGGATATTAGTGCCCCTTTAGTTTAAGTACAACCTGTCCTTCTTTTACAGATCCCTCCTACACCAGCTCTGTAAAGATCCACCATATCCCAATGATCCATATATCTAAAGTCCTCCCCCCTACATCAGCTCTTTAGCCAAGCTTTCAATTGTATTAACTTCCTATTTCTAGGCTCACTAGCATTTGGCAAGGGGAGTAATCCTGAGTTTACAACCCTAGTAGTCCACTTTTTCAACTTTCTACCTAACTCCCTAAATTCCTCTTTGTAGGACCTCATTTCTCTTCCTACCTATGTCTTCAGTACCAATATGAACTATAACCTTTGAATGCTTACTTTCCCCTTTCAGAATAACCTATGCCTGCTCAAAATCTTGACCCTGGCACCAGGGAGGCCACACACCATCCTGGAGTCTCACAGCTACAGAAACTCCTATCTGTCTCCTTGACTATACAGTCCCCTATTACTCTCACTTCTCTGCACTTTGACCTTCTCTGTTGTGCAACAGAGCCAATTGTGGTGCCACTGATCTGTCTACTTCCCCAGAAAGGCCATTTCCATGTCCCCACCCCAACAACATCCAGACAGTATACTTATTTGAGAGGGGAATAGTCACAGGGGATTCCTGCACTGCCCCTTCTGGCTGTCACTCATCTAGCTAGCTGAAACTTTGGTGTGACCACACCTCTGAATTGCCTATCGATAAAACCTCTGCCTCCAGCGTACTCCTCAGTGAATCCAACTGCCACTCCAACTGATCCATGTGGTCTGAGAGCAGCTGCATGTGGACAAACTTGCTGCAGACATCATTGTCAATGACATTTGACTTATCCCTAATCTTCCACATCTCGCAGGAGGAGCATACTATTCTACTAACTGCTATTAGTATCCCTCTAAGGACTATTGGATTTAAAGAAAAGGAAAGATCTACTTTGCCATAGCTAATACTGGTCACCCTCCTCAATGAACGACCACTGGAGCCAGTACTTTGACCTCACAGCTCCATTCCAAAATGGCTGCTCCTGTT
Source organism: Chiloscyllium plagiosum (assembly GCF_037043375.1). NCBI lineage: Eukaryota > Metazoa > Chordata > Chondrichthyes > Orectolobiformes > Hemiscylliidae > Chiloscyllium > Chiloscyllium plagiosum. The sequence continues at coordinate 75,958,770 of NW_028270140.1, forward strand.
CTTGCTTGTCTCCCATTTATATGCAATTGGTAAGAAGGAAAAACCTTGTTCCAGAATTCTTTTTGGTTACTTTTTACTACCACTTTCTGTTGCACGCTATTCCTCCTGTGGAGCACCAGGTGCTTTGTCATCCCCTTCTTAGTTCTGGTGTTTGAGCTGACTTCTCCCATGATCCTCCTCACTTCTCACTACTGCCCTCTGTTCAACTCCTGCCCGTCTTAGTTCTTTATATCAAAAGCTTAAGTTGATGAAGAAATGACCATTTAAAAAGGTTCTATAAACTTTAAATGATTGAAGTTATTTTAAAAGCTTAACTGAAAGAGTACCTTTACAATTAATAGTTAAAAACCACAATTTGGAGATGCCGGTGTTGGACTGGGGTGGACAAAGTTAAAAATCACACAACACCAAGTTATAGTCCAACAGGTTTATTTGGAAGCACTAACCTGGTGCTGTGTGATTTTTAATTTTGTCCACGCCAGTCCAACACCGGCACCACCAAATCATGTTTACAATTCATAGATTCTTAAAATACCTTTAACAAATTAGAAAACAAAAAATTTCCCCAAGAAAAGTTAAAGACAGAAGCTTTAAGTTTTATTTTCTCAACAACTCATTGCAATTTAAAAGCTTATAGAAGATTCATTCTATACTATCAATAATTAAAACTTAACTATGATTTCAAAAATCTTCTTATAGATGGAAATTCACTTAATACCCATCGCAATTGAATTGGAACCACACTTCAAACCTCAAGAAGAAAAGTGGAAGATACCGAAGGACAACTTTACTCCAGAAGTCATCAGAACCTATCAACTTCATACAGTGCCAACAATTACCTGACTGGCCAATATAAAGAATGTTCTTTACTTTTGATGCTAGGACTCAGCATCTAGGATTTGCAAACAAAAGCAATATCATGTCTCTCTCAAGAACGTACCCTTTGCAAGAAAATGTGAAAATTTGAAGAAGTGTGCAGGAAGGAAGCAATGCTGGTTCCACCCACAAGTAACTCAGTACCTCATACCAACCATTAGTAAGAATTTTGACTCCCAAGAATTCTTCCATTCAAATATATATCTTCAGATGATGATGTTACTTCTTTAGACAAAATACAGCAGCCATTCATCAGGGAAATAGGTGACTCATCTGAATCAAACTTGATACTTTTCATCAATGTCATTGGGAATCCAATTCAATTAAGGCTTCTTAAAGAGTGAACATGGGCTGACAAAACTCCTTGGTTGAAAAGCATAAAATAACAACTTGTTGATCTGATATTATTTGGGTCAGATATGAAAACACCTAAGATTAAAGGAAAGTTAAAATAATGTTTCCTTACAACTTATTGATCACAAATTTGCAAAACATGTTTATGTTACCCAGAACCAACATGGCGGTGGAGTAGCAGCATACAGCACAGGCTCCTCAGCCCAGGAGCCCATAGCTTATCTAGGGTCATAGAGTCATAGAGATGTGCAGCATGGAAACAGACCCTTTAGTCCAACCCATCCATGCTGACCAGAATGGCATGCAATATTCCAACAAGGGCCTAACCAAATTCCTGTACAGCTGCAACATGACCTCCCAACTCCTGTACTCAATACTCTGACCAATAAAGGAAAGCATACCAAACACCTTCTTCACTATCCCATCTACTTGCGACTCCACTTTCAAGGAGCTATGAACCTGCACTCCAAGGTCTCTTTGTTCAGCAACACTCCCTAGGACATTACCATTAAGTGCATAAGTCCTACTAAGATTTGCTTTCCCAAAATGCAGCACCTCGCATTTATCTGAATTAACTCCATCTGCCACTTATAGAGTCATAGAGATGTACAGGATGGAAACAGACCCTTCGGTCCAACCCGTCCATGCTGATCAGATATCCCAACCCAATCTAGTCCCACCTGCCAGCACCCAGCCCATATTTCATTGGCTCATCTGGTCAAGATCCTGTTGTAATCTGAGGTAACCCTCTTCGCTGTCCACTACACCCCCAATTTTGGTGTCATCTGCAAACTTACTAACTATACCACATACTTTCATCCAAATCATTTATATAAATGACAAAAAGTAGAGGACCCAGCACTGATCCTTGTGGCACTCCACTGGTCACAGGCCTCTGGCCTGAAAAACAACACTCCACCACCACCCTCTATCTTTTACCTTTGAGCCAGTTCTGTATCCAAATGGCTAGTTCTCCCTGTATTCCATGAGATCTAACCTTGCTAATCAGTCTCCCATGGGGAGCCTTGTCAAAGGTCTTACTGAAGTCCATATAGATCACATCTACCACTCTGCCCTCATCAATCTTCTTTGTTACCTCTTCAAAAAACTCAATCAAGTTTGTGAGACATGATTTCCCATGCACAAAGCCATGTTGACTATCCCAAATCAGTCCTTGCCTTTCCAAATACATGTACATCCTGTCCCTCAGGATTCCCTCCAACAACTTGCCCACTACCGACGTCAGGCTCACTGATCTATCATTCCCTGGCTTGTCCTTATCACCCTTCTTAAACAGTGGCACTATGTTAGCCAACCTCCAGTCTTCTGGGACCTTACCTGTGACTATTGATGACACAAATATCTCAGCAAGAGGCCCAGCAATCACTCTCTAGCTTCCTACAGAGTTTTAGGCTACACCTGATCAGGTTCTGGGGATTTATTGACCTTTATGCGTTTCAAGACATCCAGCACTTACCCCTCTGTAATATGGTCATTTTGCAAGGTGTCATCATCTATTTCCCTCCAGTCTATATCTTCCATATCCTTTTCCACAGTAAATACTGATGCAAAATACTCATTTAGTATCTCCCCAATTTTCTGCAGCTCCACACAAGGGCCGCCTTGCTGAAGTTTGAGGGGCCCTATTCTCTCTTTAGTTATCCTTTTGTCCTTAATGTATTTGTAAAAATCTTTTGGATTCTCCTTAATTCTACTTGCCAAAGCTATCTCATGTCCCCTTTTTGCCCTCCTGATTTCCCTCTTAAATATATCCCGACTTCCTTTATACTCTTCTAAGGATTTACTCCATCTATCCTGTTTATACCTGACATATGCTTCAGTTTTCTTAACCAAACCCTCAATTTCTTTAGTCATCCAGCATTCCCTATACCTACCAGCCTTTCCTTTCACCCTGACAGGAATATACTTTCTCTGGATTCTTGTTATCTCATTTCTGAAGGCTTCCCATTTTCCAGCCGTCCCTTTACCTGTGAACATTTGCCCCCAATCAGCTTTTGAAAGTTCTTGCCTAATATCGTCAAAATTGGCCTTCTTCCAATTGAGAACTTCAACTTTTAGATCTGGTCTATCCTTTTCCATCACTATTTTAAATCTAATAGAATTATGGTCGCTGGCCCCAAAGTGCTCCCCCACTGACACCTCAGTCACCTGCCCTGCCTTATTTCCCAAGAGTAGGTAAAGTTTTGCACCTTCTCTAGTAGGTACGTCCACATACTGAATCAGAAAATTTTCTGGTACACACTTAATAAATTCCTCTCCATCAAAACCCTTAACACTATGGCAGTCCCAGTCTATGTTTGGAAAGTTAAAATCCCCTACCATAACGAACGTATTATTCTTACAGATAGCTCAGATCTCCTTACAAGTTTGTTTCTCGGTTTCCCTCTGACTATTAGGGGGTCTATAATACAATCCCAATAAGGTGATCAGCCCTTCCTTACTTCTCAGATCCACCCAAATAACTTCCCTGGATGTATTTCCAGGAATATCCTCCTACAGCACAGCTGTAATGCTATCCCTTATCAAAAATGCCAGTCCCCCTCCTCTCTTGCCTCCCTTTCTATCCTTCCTGTAACATTTGTATCCTGGAACATTAAGCTTCCAGTCCTGTCCATCCCTGAGCCATGTTTCTGTAATTGCTATGATATCCCAGTCCCATGTTCCTAACCATGCCCTGAGTTCATCTGCCTTCCCTGTTAGGCACCTTGCATTGATATAAATGCAGTTTAATTTATTAGTCCTACCTTGTCCCTGCCTACCCTGATTGTTTGACTCTCTTCTGTACCAGTCTCAGATTGACCTTTTCCTCAGTACCTCCCTGGGTGCCACATCCCCCCCCCCTCCCTCCCCCGTGTCTGATCACTTTTACTACTTTATTTTCCTGTTTTTAAGGTTTATCAATTAGTAAATATAGAATAGATAACTTCAAATTCATCTTACCTTCATTTTAAAAGCTTCAGCCATGAGCTTCTCCTAAGTGGTGGTTGTTTCCAGCTGTCCAAGGTGGGGGTCTTTCTCGGTGCATTGGTCTTTGCCTGTGGAGTGGTCTCTGTTGGAGCAGTTCCCCTGGTTTGTGATCTCGATGGTGGTCCGGCTCAAATCTTGATCTTTGGTGAGTGCTTCGAGCTTGGTGTTTCGACATCTTTGCATTTTGTTTTATCCATGGGTAGTAGCCAATGATCTGATGGCCCAGCGTTTTTTTGAAGTTGCATTAAGCGTCTAAGTTGCAGTAGGTTTCCTTTTCAGGCTTTTGACCCAATGGAATGGTGTCTTGGCATTTCAGTTTTCATCCTGTCATGATGTTCTCATCGTGGATTGGCTTTCTTCGAGACAGGCAGCCTTCAAATGGACTCTAATAAGCTTGGTCTTATATCTACTTAATTCTGTAATTTATGATTTATCATGACTTCTGACAATATAGGCACCATGGTAGGGTGACTTAGAACACTTTTCTTTGTATTCTTATTTTAAAAATGCGTATGAAAATAAATTATAAGTTCTAAAAGAAATTCTATCCAGAAGTTCGGTTCTGAGCAGGAGACACATTTGCCTGAAATTTCAGGAAGGATTCCAATCATCTAAGAGGACATCTGTCATTGACCAACTTCTTTAAGCAATTGTAAATTGGGTTGAACAAGGGAACAAACAAAACTTGGAGGAATCTTTGAATAACGCTGTTTGCTTGAAAGAGTTAACTCAGCTTTGAATGAGGTCTGCCTCCAGCTATGTAACTGTTTCTGAGTGGAGCCCGTTCAGTTGTTGTTGGTTGTTAATTAGCACTACAGCCTTCAGGCATGTAGCATTGATCTCTTTGGACATTGCTATGGACCAGACCAGACCATATCACCTCCACCTCCTTCCCCTCCCATCCCCACGCCAGATAGAGGAAGGAGATAGCCTAGACTCTAACTTGTATATTTATTTAAAGAGAACTGCAAAGCATTGTGTTCCAGATGTAAATTGATTGGTCCACTGCTAGGCTTTAAACAAAACACACTTTATTCTTACAACACAGTTACAATACAAACAAAAAGAATAACTGGCATAGCTTTAACTCTATTGAAATACTTAACAAGATAATATATGATATCACCACTAATCATCAACTGTTTCAATCTCGGCAGCATATCCCATAAACAAATCCTTGTTAAGGTAATTTATCAAAACAGTTTCACTCTCACATGCAGTCTTCTTACTCCAGCAGCAGAGAGAGAGCGAGCAGTAGCTGCTAGTTCCAGCAGCTGAACCTTCTCACCAACTGAAAACAAAACTAAAATCCTTCCTGCATCCGTGTAAGCCCTGACCCCACCCATTTATGATTCTTTTGTCGGATTCAGAAGAAAAAAACCCAGGATAACTCCAAGCTGTTTACCAACTGCTGGTCTGAAGAAGGCATTCTGCCACGACTGTGACACCTCTCTGCAAGAGAAACAGCACAGAACACATCTCTCTTAAAGACACAGTACCGTCACAAGATAACAATTTTTTTTTCTTTTCTGTTTGTTTTAACTGCACAGAGGCTGGTATCCCGTCACCAAGTCACCATTCATCTACTTGTGCATAGTTCACTTGCTGTAGCCAGCCAGCTCGGAGTCAGTCACCTGAACTGAAGAGATTCTAATCTCCTGGTTATACTTTTTTTTCCTTTTTTTATTTTACAATGTCTCTTATATAGTGTTGATGTAATTAACCAATATTGCGTGCAATTCTGGTCTCCTTCCTATCGGAAAGATGTTGTGAAACTTGAAACGGTTCATAAAAGATTTACAAGGATGTTGCCAGGGTTGGAGGATTTGAGCTATAGGGAGAGGCTGAACAGGCTGGGGCTGTTTTCCCTGGAACGTCGGAGGCTGAGGGGTGACCTTATAGAAGTTTACAAAATTATGAGGGGCATGGATAGGGTAAATAGGCAAAGTCTTTTCCCTTGGGTTGGGGAGTCCAGAACTAGAGGGCATAGGTTTAGGGTGAGAGGGGAAAGATATAAAAGAGACCTAAGAGGCAACTTTTTCACGCAGAGGGAGGTATGTTTATGGAATGAGTTGCCAGAGGAAGTGGTGGAGGCTGGTACAATTGCAATATTTAAGAGGCATTTGGATGGGTATATGAATAGGAAGAATTTGGAGGGATATGGGCTGGGTGCTGGCAGGTAGGTCTAGATTGGTTTGGGATATCTGGTCGGCATGGACGGGTTGGACCGAAGGGTCTGTTTCCATGTTGTACATCTCTATGACTCTAAACTCTGTAAGCTGTTTTCTTACTGTTATGTAATAACTACTTCTTGTTACTCAAGTACATACTCTTTTGCTGAAGGCTTAATAGTGGTTAATCCTTCACCACTTCATACTAGTAAATCCTGTAAACTAGTATTACAGGATGTTTTGTGGCAGATCCTAGCAGAACATGTGTCAACTGCATGTATCTTACAAGATGCATGATGAAAAGTTAGTCATTAAATTCTCTGCTGCATTTTATAATTTTTGTGCAATGGGAAGGAATTGGAAATATTTGAATTTCTATATATCTTTAAATATATCAATAGAAGAGGAAAGTGAGATAAAGTTTCTCTTTCCCAGCATTTGCTCTGATTTATTCAATACATTCTATATGATTACAATAACAAATGCACAATTACTGCCATTTCACTGGGCTGGCAAAGGTTGTGAATGATTATGGTAACTGTGCATATTATTCAACGTAGCGATGGATTCTTTGTGTTATTCTTTCCAACTTCTTGCCATATAGTGATCAGATTAAAGTATCCAAATCCAAGAGCTCAAGAAGATCAATGATATTGTGAAAGCTTTGCAAGCTCAGCTCACTGCTGAATCCGGTAGAAATTTATTCAAGATTGCAAAATTCTGACTTGCATGACAAAAATATTGGGCAAGAGATCAGCCATGTTTATCATAAATCTTAATATATAATATGCACATCTATTGTGGTGAATGTACATCAAAATATTGCTATTTTCTCCTCGATTATAATGTGCTGCAATGGAGAATTTGACAGTCAGCTACAGTGAATGTGTTGAACTGATGCCACATTTACCATCCAGAAGCATGGAACGATTGAAGTGAAAGAAACCATAATTTCTGAGTGATCTTTAATTCTACAATACAACTTTGTATCAAGCACTGATGTCTTGCCATCAGACTCATGTGCCCAAGTCAGAAAGATCTTATTTGTGTAGTGAACAACAGCTATCCTGTGTGGGATCCCTCAGTTATGCAAACACTTACTTAAAACATACATGAATAACTTGGATGAGGAAACTGAGTGTACTATGGTAAACTTGCAGATGAGACAAAAATAGGTGGGAAGGCAAATCATGAGGATGACACACAGAATCTGCAGAGGAATATGGCAGGATAAACAAGACCTGATAGATGAAATATAATGTGGGAGAATGGGATGCTATTCACTTTGGTGGGAAGATTGGAAGTGCTGAGTATTATTTAAATGGAGAAAGACTACAGAAAGCTATAAAGCAGCTGGTATTGGGGTCTTAGTGCATGAATCAAGAAAGCTAATAGGTAATCCAAGTTCAGCAGGTAATATTGAAAGCAAATGGAATGTTGGACTTTATTTCAGCAGGAATGGAATATAGAAGTAGGAACATTTTGTTAAAACTATGCAAGGCACTAGTCAGACCACAGCTGGAATACCATGAACAGTTTTGGGCTCCTTATCTAAAGAAAACAAGATTGGCATTGGAAGGAGTCCAGACAAGCTTCTCCACATTCATATCAGGTATGGTGGGACTGTCTTATGAGGAGATGCTGAATAGATTAGGCCAGTACTTGGTGAGATATAAAAGAACGAAAGTTGATCTTGTGGAAATGTACAAGACTCAGAGAAGATTTGACAGGGTAGATACAGAAAGATCATTTTCCCTTGTTGGGGGACTCTGGAACCAAAGAGATCTGAGAATAATGGGCCGCACATTTCATCCAGAGATGAGGAGATATTTTTGCTCTCAGAAGGTTCTGAATCTGTTGATTCTTTCCCACAGAGGGCTGTTGAGGCTAGGTCATTAAGTACACTCAAAGCTGAGATAGACCTACTTTCAACCAATAAGAGATATACAAGGGCATTTTATATTAGGAGCAAGAGGGTAACTAGGGAAGGGATAGGTCCACTCAAAGACAAAGCATGGAATTTATGCATGGAGCCAGAGGAAGTGGGTGTGAGGTCCTTAATGAGTATTTCACATTGTATTCACCAAGGAGAAGGACATGCATTATAAGTTTACAGTGTGGTATATTGATGTTCTAGAACATATTGATATTAAAAAGGAGGAGGTATTGGGTGTCTTGAAAAACATTAAGGTAAGTAAGTCCCCATGGCCTGATGGTATCTAACCAAAGATACTGAAGGAGGCAGGAAAGGAGATTTCTGTGGCCTTGACTGAGATCTTTGTATCCTGTTTAGCCACAGGGAAGGTCCAAATAGACCAGAGAGTAGTCAATCCTGTTCCTTTGGTTAGGAAATGCACTCAGGAATAATGCAGGAAATTATAGGCAGATGAGCCTTACATCAATGGGAGTGTATTATTGAGAAGATTCTTAGGGACAGGATTTACTTATATTTGGAAAAGATGGACTTATTAGGGAAAGACATCATGGCTTTATATGGGAGATCTTTTCTCACAAATTTGATTGAGTATTTTGAGGAAGTGACGAAGGTGATTGATGAGGGTAGGGCAATGGATGTAGTCTTCATGGAATTTATTAAAACACTTAACAAGGTCCCTCATGGTAGGTTGGTCCAGAAGATTAAGTTGCATGGAATCCATGGTGAGTCAGTAAGTTGGATATAAAATTGCCTTTGTCATTGAAGACAGAGGGTAGTTGTGGAGGGGTGTTTCTCTGACTGGAGGTCGGTGACCAGTGGTATTCGCAATGATTAGTACTGGGACCTCTGTTGTTTGTAATATATATAAATATTTTGGATGAAAATATAGATGGTCTGACAAGAAAGTTTGTAGATGACACGACAATTGTTGGAGTTGAGGACAATGAGGAAGGTTGTCAAAAAAGACAGCAGGGCATAAATCATTTGGAAAGTTGGGCAGCTAAATGGTAGATGGAGCTTAATCTGTACAAGTATAAGGTGACGTATTTTGGGAGGTCAAAGACAAGAGGAAAGTACATAGTTAATGGCAGGACTGTTAGGAACATTGATATATGGAGAGATCTTGTGGTCCAAGTCTGTAGCTCCCTGAAAATGGCAATTCAGGGGGATAAGATGGGAAAGAAGGTACTTGGCAGGATTGCCTTCCTTGGTCAGGGCATTGAGTATAAAAGTTGGCAAGTCATGTTGCAGCTGTATAAAACATTAGTGAGGCCACAGGTATTGTGTGCAGTCTGGTCGCTATACTGTAGGAAGGATGTGGAGGTTTTGGAGACGGTGCAAAATTACTTCAATCCAGGATGTTGCCTGGATTGAAGTATATTAGCTATAAGGCGAGGTTGGATTGTTTTCACTAGAGAGTTGGAGGCTGTGGAGCAACCTAATATAAAATTATGAGAGGCCTAATTAAAGTGGATAGTCAGAGTCTTATTCCTAGGATGGAAACATCAAATACTAGGGTCATAGGTTTAAGGTGAGAGGAGGAAAGTTTAAATAAGATGTGTCAGGGAAGTTTTTAAACAGAGTATGGTAGATGCCTGAATGCAGGGGAGATGGTAAAAGCAGACACATTGGCAATGTTTAAGAGGCATTTAGATGGACACATATATCAGCAGGGAATAGAATGGTATGGGTCATATGGCAGGCAGATGGGATCAGTTAAGAATGGCATCATGGCCAGCACTGACATGGTGGGCCAAAGGGGCTGTTCCTGTGCTGTAGTTGGGAAAAGGTTGGAAAATGGAGTTGAGGGTTATCAGCTCAACCATGATCTCATTGAATTGTGGAGCAGACTCAATGGACTGATTAGCCTACTCCTGCTTCTATCTGTTGTGCTGTTATCATCTCAAAAGCATTAGATCAGTGTCCAATATCCTCTGAGCAAGTTCACATATGTTTGTTTCATTTCCCCAGGATGCAGTTATGAAACTATGTGCAACCCCTTGACTGATGTGGAACACAGATTAAATGTAACTCATGCTACAGCTAGAGCCATGGTGGAGTAGACGATAGGGTTACTGAAGACACAAATCCCCTGCTTGGACCAGTCTGGGGGCACCTCCAGTATAGTGCGGGCAGAATGTGCCACATCATCTTGGCACATTGTGCTCTACACAATTTGAAAAGGCATTGACACTTTTGGATGGATGGAGAAAATCTGGGGAAATAGGAGCAGTCTTCTTCTTCTGAGGAGGAGGATGAGAACACCGGGGAAGAGGAAGCTGCATTCAGTGCTCCAAGGGAGACAGGATCTCATTGACATTCAGTTCCAATTAGCAGAGAGCTGGGTGCAGGACATAATCAATGACTATAAGATAATCTTTGAGCATGATGCCAAAACCTGGTGGCATTGTCGGGGCAAAGTTCAGTCTCTCATAGAATCATAGAGTCCCTATAGTGTGGAAGCAGGCCATTCAGTCCACACTAACCCTCCAAAAAGCATCCCACTCAGACCTACCCTAGTAACTGATCATTTGTTATAACTGATCCCCGTACACAATGGACAATTTTTCATGGCCAATCCACTAATGCACCACCCAGTCCATCACAGGAACATAAGATATAGGGACAGAAAAAGAACACTCAGATCATTGAGTCTGCTCCACCATTCAGTGAGATCATGGCTGTTCTAATCATTCACAAATCCATTTGTCTGCCTTTTCTCCATATGTTTTGATTCCCTTCCTGAATAAAAATCTGTCCACCTCAGCTTTGTAGCGAGTACTTTAGTTTTAGCCATAACAAGGAGCTGCCTTCTGCTTAATGATCAGGAAAGCAAATGAAATGTTGGAAAGTATTTCAAAGGGAATGGAATACAAAAATAAAGTGGTCTTGTATAGTTTTAATAATTCCATTTGCCTTCCTGATTATCTGCTGTAGTTTGATAACTTTTCATGATTTATGCACGAGAATCCTCAAATCGCTTTGTGCTGAGCGCATTGTAGCCAAATTTGGTGACAATATGAAGAGAGGCAAGGACGTAAGTTTGTGAGGAGGATTTGGCAACGTCATTTTATGTTATATATTACCTAAAGGATTATTTAGTATGAGAATGGTAATTAATTTTGTCTTATTATACATTACCATATTCAGAACTGAATTCCAGAATGTCTTGTTTTCAGAAACTATCTCAAGTTTAGCATATCTATTAGGGAAGGAAAACCTACCATTCTCACCTGGTCTTGCTGATATATGACTTCAGATCCACGACAATGAATTTAGCTCTTAAATGTCCTCCAAAATAACCTAGAAAGTTACTCTGCTGTATCTAACTGCTACATGTTACTAATTTTTCATTTTTGTCAAAGTTAAATTAAAACAATTTTCAGTTAGTCTTGACCACTTTTGGGAGCCTATCATTATGGAAAATATCTGGCCCTACCCTTTGCTTTGGTTGTCATAAAATATTTCTTTATACACTCTTAAGTTGAGAGCCTTGCTCTTCTACATAATTTCCCAAACTGTGAGGATGCATTCAAGTTTGCCTTTAAGTAGCCACCATTGTTAAGGAGCAGCTCTTTGTTATGGCTGAAATTAAATTAACTCATTTTGTGATGATTTATAGACGTGAACTCATGCACAGGTCTAACTGTGTTGCATCAAATATGAAGACTTCTTTTCAAAATATCCTCCTTTGCATGAAGACAGCAAGTCATGCCACAGTATGTTTGTGTGGGTACCAACACTTATTCACTTTTAGTGGTTTTACAAGTTGTCAGCAAGCTCGACCATCTAGCCTAATCCTATCTATGCTCAGTACCCACATGATACATCCAAAGGTTTTAAGCAGAAAATAATGAATTGTGATTCCAGCTTTATTTTATCTTGTCTAATTATGGTACCACAGCCAACTAGTTGAGATCAGACGCCTCACCACATAATCTGGGACTTTCTGAACTGCCATGGTCTAGTAACACATTCGACACTGTATTTGCCAAGAAACTGTTGGTGAGCTACATCATCGCTAGAATGTGAATAAATTGTAAAACAATCATATCTGAGTATTCATTTTGTTTGGCCGTGATTTAGAAAAAAGTAGTGTTATGCTTTCTTTTTATATTATTAATGAATTCAAGCAGACTGTTCACATTTATGAACAGCATTCCAAGATAAGTAATCATAGTTTAATTCAGCCCTTGATACAGGAGACTTCAATAATATGCAAATAAACTTGTTGGTTGTTTTCCAATGCAAACATTTGATGGTCGAAAACATCACATCTGAAAGATCTCAGTTGGGTAATACTTAAAATATCAGATTGACCCGATGGAGAAAGATCCATTTGATTAATCCAATAGTTGAATCTGTAACAATACAACCCTGAAACAGGCAATGCAATAAATTAAGTCAGCATCGGCTCTTTCTCTGCTTTTTTTCCATCACCCTGCATTTTGTTCTCTTCCAACTTTTCTTCCAGTTCTCTTTTGAAGGCTAATCAGCCAGGGTATTCTAAAGCATAACAAGCCAATACAGAAAACAAGGTTTCCTCTTACCATCTCATGTCCATTTGCTAATGACTTTAAATCTTTGAGCCATGGTTATTGACATTTCATTTATTGGATACAGTTTTCTTTCTCTATATAAATATTTCCTAATTTCAAATTGTATAATCAAATCTCCTGTTATCTTTCTCTGCAGAGAACATGGGAATGGTAAAATCTATGAAAGGTGCAATCCATACTTTAAGAATTAATTTAGTTCGAGATGGAAGGCAGTGGTTGAGTCCATTATGCATACACTATCTGTAGAAGCCATGTCACATAGTCAGTATTATACAGAAAAAGTTTATCCATATTAACTATTGATAGCATGAAACTATAAAATTGGTGTAAGTCACAACTGGGTGCTGCCAAGGTGAAAGGTTAGTTGGAGGACAGAATTGAAGCGAGATAGCATCCATCTTTCCATCGAATAATAATGACTTACATGTCAATAACACCTTTAATGCAATAAAATGTTCAAGGCACTTTGCAGGAGTATTTTAAAGAAAATTTGAATGAGTCACATAAGACAACTTTGGGACAGATTATCAAATGTTTGGTCAAAGAGGTATGATTTAAAAGAGCCTTAAAGGAGGAAGGAATGATATAGGGGTGGAGAGGTTTGGGAGGGATTCCAGAGGTTTAGGCCTATAGGCCACCAATGATGAAGCAATTAAAATTGTGGCTACTTTAAAGGCTAGAATTAAATGAAAGCAGATATTTTGGAGGCTTATGGGGTTGGAGAAGGTGACACAGAAAGGGAAAGCAAAGCTAGGAAGGGATTTGAAAACAAGGATCATCTTTTGCTTCACTAGGAACCAGAGTGAATGGGGCTGATGTGAGTAAAGGAACAGGCAGCAGAGGTTTGGATGACCTCAAATTTGTTTAGGGTATAATTTTAGAGACCAGCCAGAAGTGCATTGGGGTAGTCAAGTTTAGAGGTAACAAAACAGACAAATAAGGTTTTCAATATCTGATGAGCTAGTGCAGAAGTAAAATTGGACAGAGGTAGAATAGACAGCCTTAGTGATGGCCTTGGTATGTTGTTGGAAGCTTATCTCAGGGCCAAATAGGATTGCAAGTAGCAAGATTTAGTCTCAGACAGTTGCCAAGGAGACAAATGGAGTCATTATCTGTGGAACAGAATTTGGAGCAGCAATAATGCTTCTGAGAGCCAGCATGTAAGTGAAATATAGGAAGAAACCTAGTGTAGATATTTGGGGAAATGGGAAGAGAAATAATAGAAAGTGATACCCCACCTGCAGATACTTTCTAATCAATCTGCTCAGAGGTGTCATTATACATCTCTAGAAGACGTGGGACTTGAATCCAGGTCTATCTGGTTTAGAGGTAGGAACACTACCAATATGCCACAATAGGCTTTCCGTGTGTTATCTATAATTTGTTTTTTATTAACCTATATTTCTAATCAACCTGTTCAGAGATGTTATTATATACCCTCTGGGGCAGGCGGGACTTGAAACCCAGACCTCTCAGTCCAAGGGTAGAGGTACCACTGTCCACAAGAGGGCCCTTGTATCCTTTCTATAATTAGTCAAACACAAATGCAATCAGGTAAGTGAAGCCCCAAACAGCGAGATGAATTTGAAATGGCACTCCAGGAAGATGACTTGGTCCATTGCATCAAAGGCTGCAGACAAGCTGAGAAAGAAGAGGAGCTGAAGGTTATCCATGTTGCAGTCACACTGCATGAAATTTGTAACTTTGGTAGGATTTGCTGAAATCCATATACACCACATCCATTGCTCCACCATCGTCGATCTGTCTTGACATCTCCTCAAAGAACTCAGTAAGATTTGTGAGGCATGCCCTGCCCCTCACAAAGCCATGCTGACTGCCTTTAATCACACTATGCTTTGCAAAATAGTCATAAATCCTATCCCTCAGAATTCTTTCCAAACCTTTGCTGACCACAGACGTAAGACTGACTGGTCTGTAATTGCCAGGGATTTCCCTATTACCCTTCTTGAAAAGAGGAACAACATTCGCCTCCTTTCAGTCCTCTGGTACGACTCCTGCTAATATCTGCTAACATGAAGACCAGGAGGGAAAGTTGGGTGATTTGCATTGTAATGGACGTAGGATCAGGATTTGGGTCTCAGGGACAAGTAGTGTTCACAGAGGTATGAGACAAGCTAAAAATGTAACTAGAGAAAGCTGTGAATTTAGGATGGGGAATGTGAGTAGTTTAGAGGATGTTTGGTTGAATGTGCCAATAGAACAGAGGGAAGCAGCAAAGGCAGCTGACTGGTCTCATTCCTATTGATAAAGACTTTCATCAGTTCCTCACATTTCTTGATAGAGGGAAGAATGGAGGAGAGAGGAGAGGGGTTTCAGAAGACCAATTGCAGAAGCAGGAAAAGAAATATCAGGGGTTATCATTGCATTCCATAATGATTCTTGAGAAGAAAACAGTGAAAACAGATGAAAACAGGACCCAATAGTGCATTACATGATCTGGACAAATGGATGGCAAAATCAATTTCTGCCCTACTCTTTCAAATCTGTGCCCCTTGGACCTAAGGGAGCATAAATGAAAGCAATATCAGTAGAACAGCCGTAGGTAAGAGAGAGAGTAATGATTTTATTGGGGACTAAGGTATCAAAGGTGAAAAGGGTGTGTTTGAGTAAATCAGTAACTGCAAAAATGTTGTGACAAATGGAGGGCTAAAGGTTAGTCAACTGCAGTTCAAATGAATTGGGGATAGCCAAAATGTGTTTTAGTAGTGAACACAATGCCAGCACCATGTCAGTTTTGGCAGGGTGACTGGTGAGAGGTATATTCAGGGAGGCTTCATTACATGTTACGGTATTATCACCACTCAGCCTGACTTCCATTCTGGCCATTATGATGATGCAATTATCCACAATAAGTTGATGAATGATAAAGGAACATTTGGAGTAAAGTCCAAATCATTGCCAAGGTCCAAATGAATTAAACACCTCCCAGCAGTTAATTGGCCCTTATTGGACCATCTCTCAGTGTAGAATTTTGGCAGCAGTAATTCTGACTCTAATTCTGACAACCAGAGGCCAGAAGATCTCAATTGCTGACAGGGTTACCAGGAACTGCTGGTGATTACAGGGTGCTACAGGTTCCTTATCAGGGACTAGATCCAGGGGCTCACATACAGGAAGGTAGATGGGTGTTATGATAGAGTGCAGAGAGGATTGGAGGTAAGAGTGGTGGTTTTCCGTGTTCTTCTTCTTCCCAATACGGAGTTCCTCAAATCGTCAGTGAGCCACTAGCTCATATGAAAGAGTTTTCTGGGAAGGTTTTGGGAGGCTTAGGCAGGTCATGTGACTCCTATCTGTTCTCTGAGCCATCACTTAATTAAATCCATGGAGTCACAGAATTTTACAGTATAGAAGGAGACCATTTGATCTACATAAGAGCTACTCAGCTATTCCCACTCCAGCCCCATTTCCATCAGACTCTCACTTCATCCCATAAATTCAGCTCTCTTTTGAAACCTCCTATGGAATCTGGTTCCACCACTCTCCCAGGAAGTGCATTCCAAATCCTAACAACTCTCTGAGTAAAGAGGTTTCTGCTTATCTCACTCCTAGCCCTCTTGCTAACAATCTTGAAATTTGTGACCCCCTAGTTACTGACATGCTGACTAGTGGAAATAGAATATCCTTTTTTACCCTGTCAAAAATGTTCATAATTTTGAACACCTTAAAAGGTCACCTCTTAATCTTCTCTGCTCCGAGGAGAACAAGCCCAGTCTCTCTAATCCTTCCTTGCATCTAAAATCCATCATTAGATTACTTACAGGGTGGAAATTAGCCCTTCAGCCAAAAAAGTCCACACTGACCCTCTGAAGAACAACCCACCCAGACCCATTCCCCTACATTTACCGCTTCACCTAACACTACGGGCAATTTAGCATGGCCAATTCACCTATTTTGCACAATTTTGGACTGTGGAAGGAAACTGGAGCACCGGAGGAAACCCACGCAGACACGGGGAGAATGTGCAAACTCCACACAGACAGTTGCCTGAGGCAGGAATTGAACCTGGGTCTCTGGCGCTGTGAGGCAGCAGTGCTAACCACTGTGCTGTCATTCCTGGTATCATTCTAGTAAATCTTCCTTGAACTCTCTCCAATGCTTGAACATTCTTCCTTAAATAAGGTGCCCAAAACGAAATACAATACTTCAAATGTGGCCTGAACAATGATTTGTAGAGGTTTATTATCACTTCCTTGCTTTTATGCTCTATGCCTCTATTTATAAACCCAAGGATCCTACAATCCTTCTTAACAATCACATTAATTTGCCTGGCTGCCTTCAGATAATCATGTATCTTGATGTGTCCCTCTGTTCATACATTTCACTCAAAGTTGCACCTTTGAGTCTCTATTGTCTCTCCATGTTTCTTATACCAAAATGTATTACCTCACATTTCTCTGCATTGAAATTCATCTGACCAGTGTCTTGTGGTGGGCACAGGGATAATTGGTATCCATTGTCTCATTAATAAGTGGATGAGTTTCCTAGAATGACCCCATTCCACCTCTGACTTAATTGCTAGAAGTTTTATCTCAGTCAGGAGACTGACACAATTTGTCCTCTGATTAAGTGAGCACGGTTGACACGTTTTCCATCATGCTCAGATTGGATTAATTTCCATCTGCTGAGAAAGAAACTCAATGAGAGTTAAGGATGGGGTAGCTGGTGTTCCTTTCATAATGAGCTAGCAACCAATGTCTCAATGAACATTTTGAGAGATGCTGAAAGAGGGAAAAAAAGCCAAGCTGTAGGTTTGCATAAAAGGAAGTCAAACCCGTGATGAAAACATGTATACAGGAGTGTCAAAGAGTACTGAAGGAAAAGAATTTGGGAGGACATTGCCACTGAGCTGGGACAGGTGGAAGGAAGCATGGTGATAGACGTCAGGGGACTATGAAGGATAAAGAGAAAAGAGGTTAAAAATAGAAAAAAACATTAAATAGAAACTATGATCATGGCTCCAAAGCAGAACATACAGCTTGTGCCAAAGAACTTGCATGACATGCTAGAGCTCTTGGTGGAGGGAGACAGGAACACAAAGTATATCATTCCTCAGGTCCCAAGACCTTTTCAACACATAATTAGAAATTCCTAGAAATAGGTAGTTGTGACAGCTAATGCCAGCAACATAGCCCTTTGAACCAGGTTGTAATTCCAAAAGACGTTTAAAGCCCTTCACACAAGTGGGCAAGGCTAGTGATCATTTTCTTACATGACATATTCTACTAACTAATCTTACATGTTGCTCCATTCTCCACACCTTCTGTACCACCCATCAATTACTATTAAACAAGTCAAACTCCATATTCATATACTCCATGTATTGTACCGGCCAAGAATTTGTAGTCAAATTTGAGAATAAAAAGCTAGTTCCAGTTCAAGCAGGTCTTTACCAGAGATTACAATACAGGGGTTAGGGTTGAACTAATTAGTATACTTAAAGTCTGGGTTAAAATTTACACACAATAAATTAGAATTGGGGAAATTATATAAAGGGAGGGTATTTATGGGGAGATATGTCAACAGATGACAGCAAATATCTAAGGGTAAACATACTCAGTGAGATACTTCCTAGGTCACTGGTCATAAACCATCCACCCCCTCAACTGCCTTCTGCTCCCCTACTCCTCCTCCACCCACCATCGCGTCCACCTCATACCCTCTGTTCAAACCTGGGACAGGAGAAGTTTAAAAAGAGCTAATAGTTTTTGGCACATGCAAAAACAGATATTTCTACTGAGTGTTTTCTCTGAAAAAAGTTGCATTTTAGAAATAAGTACTAAAACACAGCTTTGAAAAGGTTTTCACTTTTCAATAGAGCTTTTTGGCAATTCACTGTTGTTATCTAATATGTTTCAATGTACTGTTAAACTAGTTGCCATAATCGTTTTTTGAAATGGATGTGAAATATTAATTAGCTTTAGGAATTCTGTTACAACACTTGTGAAATTATTAGTGCTTGGAAATATAGAGTGCATTAGAAATACTGATAGGTTTTGTTTAATTTAATTATAGCAAAACTTCCATTTTTGATATTTTACTGCAGCAGTAATGTGATGTTTGACATGGACCTTGTCTTGTTTGTGTGTGTTACAGTGCCCTATCATGTTCTGTAATGAATAGCTGTTTACAGTGTTTTGTTTTATGGACTTAAGGGGCAAAAATGAGTTGTCTGAGTGTGGATCCTCATGGTGGACCCAGAAGGGATAGCATTTTTGTTGCAATAGATGGATTGCTAACTGCAATTATGCAGCAGCAGGCTAATGAATGTGGTGAAGGTATGGTGCCCAGCCAATTATATGGATCAAACCACTGTCAATTGATGGGGTCAGAGGTCTGGATGCCATTTCTATGTTGCCACAGGACATGGCTGCAGACATTACGAATAGCATATGAACAATAGAAAAAAAGGAGGCCACTCAGCCCTTCAAGCCTGGTTTGCCAATCAATAAGATTAATGGACCAGAGAAAGGGCTATGAAAGACAGAACCCAAAATAATAAAGTTGTTGCACCCAGTACACATCAAAGGTGCACTGCAGAAATTCATCAGGGCTCTTTAGATATCACCTTCCAAACCCACAAGCTCAACAAACTTGAAGGACAAGGACTGCATGGGAACAACATCACATGCAAGTATCCCTCCAAACGCTTCACCATTCTGATTTAGAAATATATTGCTGTTTCTTTACCGTCGCTTAGTTAAAAATCTTGGAACGCCTCTCAATTGGCATTGTGGACCGACCTACCCCAAAAGAACAGATTCAAGAAGACAGCCCACCATCATAGGGATCTGACCCTCCTTCCTTGCAAAGGAAGTTCGGATGGAGGAGGTAAGCAGCTGTGGAGTACAGCAAAAAAGACCAAGATTTAGTACAGTAAGAGAGGGAGTGGTCTACTCTACACTGTAAGGGTGAATTTGAATGAATGTTCACTGTGGGTGCAGGATGGGCCAGAAGTGAAGGGCTGATCACTTGGATTGTGAGGGTGAATATGCCTGTCCCCTGTTGCTGTATGTAAGTGACCTGCATTTGCATCTTGGTGGTAGTGTCTTCCAAGTTCCATGACAGGATGACAGACACAGAAAACCCATCATGGGCTTAAGGACTGCAGGTGATAAAAGGCCCATGCTCTGGAGACTCACTCTTTCCTTCTGACTGCACGAGGTCCCACAACATGTGGAAAAGGGTAAAGGCAGGGACAAGAGGCGATCATCTGATCTTTGACCCCCACTGAGATGGACACACTCAAGTTCATCAGGGACCAGGACAGTTGTACCATTTTCAATGTAGAGAACAGAATGTTGGGTGCAGAGACGGAGAAGGACCAGGTTTTGGCACCACCACTGGGCACAGATGAAGATCACTCCACCCATAGATAGGGGTAAGACCCTGGAGGACAGGGTGCTAACTGGCAGACTATTGATATAGCCAGAAGATCAATGCAAAAATTGCCCAACGTGATCTGTGCAATGTGCCTGGTTACATCTTCAGGTGTACCTTCCTCCTTAGAAGGCTGGAAGTTGCCAGTGCAAACAGAGAGGCCCAAGGTCCTGCAAGAGGTTCTCCAAAGGTGGAGCTCCACAGCCTTTCTATCAGTGATAGAAACTCCTTCAGCCGTAGCTGCCTACTGAGGAGGTTTCTGTACTGCTTCAGGCACCCCTCAGTTTTCCAGGACCTGCCAGGCCTCTGATAACCGGAGGATGGACCACAGACATTGCAATCCACCTCATCCACATCAGCTGCATATGCAAAGAATGCACATCATCACAGCACATGGTAAAACTTTAAAAAGAGCACTTAGACACACCATAGTAGCATGGTATCTACCTTTGATGTAATATATTGTTCATGTAGGAATAGCATGTGGAACTTCTCGGAGTTTGAGACATTTGAGGGCTGAACACAAGCCAGTGCAAACCATTGACGCATTCTCCCTATAAAATGTGTTTGTAAAAATGGTAATAATGCTTTCTCCCATCAGGTCTTAATCCCAGGTGTTCTGGCATCATCATGACAAATCTCCTGAGACACATGCTCGAGGCTATTATGAGTGTACTGGGTATAGTTAATCTTTTACTGCACTATTGGAGTTTGTGTATGATGAAACAGCGTTCGTACTTTCACTACTGCATCCTTCATTCATTGATTGGTGTTTGATGCCTGGCTTCTCTCTTGTTCATCTTGTTCTTT
Organism: Chiloscyllium plagiosum; assembly: GCF_037043375.1. NCBI lineage: Eukaryota > Metazoa > Chordata > Chondrichthyes > Orectolobiformes > Hemiscylliidae > Chiloscyllium > Chiloscyllium plagiosum. Next base: position 75,979,862 of record NW_028270140.1, read on the forward strand.
ATCTGGGGTGTCGTTAGTGTGCTTGGTTATGTTCTGCTAAGGCTACTACACAGTCTAAAGGTTTTTCTGCCAACAGGACAGGATACCATAGCCAATTGAGTTTTGGATAAATTGCTGGTTTGGGATTTGCTCTTCTTGCATTTTCTGTCTACTGATATGTAGGAGTTTTCAATGAGGCCACAAGGTATTTGCTTCTGGCAGGTGCAGTGATCCTGGGCAAGATTGGCCCAGGACTCAATGTCAACATCAAATTCCTAAGTGAAGCATTCCAAGTGTCCTTGGAGTGTTTCATTTCACAACCCTGTCCGTAAAATATTCTCATTGGTAAGCAAATGTCACACATTCTGACATGATCAGCCCAATTCAGTTGTGACTGCCTCAATATGCAATGAGCACTTGGCATATCAACTCGGTTGAATGCTTCAGTGGCAAGTCCTGTCATCTAATCTCCACAAGCTTTCAAAAAGACTGCTCTTTGGAATTAGATTGGTACACAGTCCAAGACTTGCATGCATTGAACAAAGTAGGCAGGATGATAGTTCTATACACTTTTAGATTGACAGGCAGACTTACTCCTGTTCATTCCCAGAATGATGCTTGAGGTCTGAAGGCCACACTTGCTTTGGCTCTTCTTGCATGTATTTCATCAATATAGACAGCTCAAGATGTTGTGCTCCTGAGATAAGTGCTCCTATGTATAATTAGCAGGTTCGGGTCACAAACAGACGTTTTGCTCTTAAGACAGGGCTTTTCTGGAGCAAGTTGATACATTCCTCAGTTTTCTTCATGCTGCTTAAGTTGCTGCATGCCTGAGATACATAGTTGTCAACTGTTAAATCTAAATCAGATTCCCAACTGCAACGTGAGTATCTGATTAAAATATCAGAAGTGAAGTATTCAACACTTTCACACCAGGACTCACATACCTTACTCAATCCATTTCTGTAAAACTGGAGGCAAGTGTTCATGTGACAAGTTAAGGCTACTTTTCACAACTGAACATTTTTAACCCTCCCTACCCCTTAACCCTGTCAGTAATGATGCCTATATGTTGGTTATTTGGTATTTTAAGACAGAGCGTTTCAAACATGGGTTATAAATTTATCATGGGCAGCAGTGCACAGAGGGCAGTGGCAGTTCAGCAGTCTATTTTACACTGTACAGAACCATAAACTAGTTACAACCCCAAAAAGATCCATTCAACCCAGTGTCTGTGCCTGTGTCTGTGTCTGTGCCTGTGTCTGTGTATGTGTCTGTGTTGGCTCCCCGAAAGAGCAATTCACATATTGCCACTCCCCTGCCTTTTGCTCACGTCCCTGTGCATGCCATTTTTCAGATATTCAGTATATTTAGAAAATGGAGAAACATTTACAGGAGAGAAGGAGGCCATTCTGTCCATGGTATCTGTGCCTTTGTAGATGGGAAGCACCAAGCCCAATCCCATTTCCAGCACTTTTACCATATCCCAGGAACTTCCAGGAATTCAGATGTACATCCAGGCACCTTTAAAATGAGTTGAGAAATTCTGCACCTATTAGCCTTTCAGACAATGAATTCCTGCTGAATTTTGGTTGAAAAGTAAAATCCTCATTTCCCCTCTTATTTTTCCACCAATCACTTTAAATTTAAACCCCTAGTCAAAGTGTGAACCACACAATGTATTGGCAGTGTTAGTTAAACCCAAAGCTTTAACTTACCCCATTTCCCACCCACCTCCCTAATGATCAGTACTTGGGACCTAATCTGCTTTGGTTTGTTAAGCCCCAAAAGAATATGAAAAACTCTGTCTTATTTGATTAGTCATCTGGAAGACTGCAATTTGAAGCATCACTTGAAAAAAAAACTAGTTTCGTATCTTTTGGTTCACCCAAAATTGGAATCTTGAGTGTTTTGTTTTCTGAATTTAATTGCTTTAATATTTTATTTGCACAATCATATTTCTGTGAGGATGTGGCCCAATTTATTGGGATGCTATTAACACTTTCCAAGTAAGTTAAACCAAAGTTAATCCTGACATTTTTTTGCTTAATCTCAAACCCTGTATATTTAAATATCTCAAAGCATGACTTCTAATTTTAAATTCCCTTTTTATTTTATGTACCATACATCAATCAAATATAAAATGTCCCCACACAAAATCATTGCATGGTGCCTGTCAGATTTGCTTTGTGATCAGAGTAAAACATTGCTGGGTCTGCTTTTAAGCTGAACGGAACTTAATTTCAACAAGAAGCACCTAACTGAGAAATCCCATATCTTTGTTGAATCATTCAACCTATAAGTGCATTTGTTTAGTTTCTATATTTTACCTATTTTTATTTTTTCATTTGTGGGGTGTGGATGTGACTGGCTGGCCAGCATTTATTAGCCATTCATAGTTGCCCTTGAGAAGGTTTGGTGAGCCGCCTTCTTGAACCGCTATAGTCCACCTGCTGTGAGTTGACCCACAACACCATTAGGGAGGGAATTCCAGGATTTTGACCCAGTGACAGTGAAGGACCAGTGATATATTTCCAAGTCAGGATGGTGAGTGGCTTGGAGATGAACTTGAAGATGGTGTGTTCCCATATATCTGTTGACCTTGTCCTTCTAGATGGAAGTGATTGTGCATTTAGAAGATATTGTCTGAGGATCTTTAGTGAATTTCTGCAGTGCATCTTGTAGCGAGTTCATACAGCTTCTATTGAGCGTTGGTGCTGGATGGAATGGATGCTCATGGGTGTAGTGCCAATCATGTGGGCTACTTTGTCCGGGGTAGTGTAAAGCTTCTTGAGAGCTGTTTGGGTTGCACTCATCCAGGCAAGTAGAGAGTATTACATTACACTTCTGACCTGTGCCTTGTAAACAGTGGGCAGGCTTTGTAGAGTCAGGAGGTGAGTTACCCACCACAGTATTCCTAGCCTCTGACATGCACCTATTGCCACTGTGTTTATTTAGTGAGTCCAGTTGAGTTTCTGGTCAATGCGAGCCCCCAGCATGTTGATATTGGGGGATTCAGTGCTGGTAACACCATTGAATGTCAAGGGGCAATGATTAGATTGTCATGGTGAATATCATAACCTGGTACTTGTGTGACACAAATGTTACTTGCCACTTGTCAGCCCAAGCCTGAATATTGTCCAGACCTTGTTGCATTTGAACATAGACTGCTTCAGTGTCTAAGGAGTCACAAATGGTGTTGAACATTATGCAACCTTTGGCAAACGTCCCCACATCTGACATTATGACAGAAGGAAGCAGCTGAAGATAGTTGGGCCTAGGAAACTATCCTGAGGAACTCCTGCAGTGATGTCCTGGAACTGAGATGACTGATGTGCAACAAGCACGACCATCTTCCTTTGTGTCAGGTATGACTCCAACCTCTAGAGAGTTTGCCCCAAGTTTTGCTAGGGCTCCATGATGTTGCACTCGGTTGAATGCAGCCTTAATTTGAAGAAGTGTCACTGTCACCTCATCTCTGGAATTTAGCTCTTTTGTCCATGTTTGAGCCAAGGCTGTAATGAGGTCAGGAGCTGAGTGGCCCTGGCAGAACTCAAACTGGGCGTCACTGAACAAGTTGTTGCTGCTTGATAGTCCATTTGAACACACGTTCCATTGCTTTACTGTTGATCGAGAATAGCTTGATTGAGCGCTAATTGGCCGGGTTGGCTTTGTCCAGCTTTGAGTCATACCTGACACAAAGGACAATGATTGTGGTTGTTGGAGGTCAGTCATCTCAGCTATAGGACATCTCTGCAGGATTTCCTCAGGATAGTGTTATCTATTTCTTTAGGTGGCTCAAAAAATACTTCACATTGAAAATTTTCACCCTGCCCTAGACTTTCAGCTCTAGAAGTATGTTGATGAAAGAGCTATAAAGGTCTAAACATTATTTTTCCTGCAGTACAGAAATCAACTCTAGCATTGCTTTGATCCCAGCTAATGATACTTCTAGACAGATTAGATCCAAAATGAAAACTGGCTTGAAAGATCATATGTTTTTTCTTGTTTAGTTAATTACATGGTGGTTAATCAACAAAACAAATTCACCCAAGGCTGTAGATCTTCCTTCAAAATAGAACAGACATTTATGACACAAAAAAGGATAAATAAAGCATAACAAGCTATTTAAATATAGAAGACAATTAGCAAGATCAAAAACACAAAGCAAAACAAGCTTTAATCTTTCACTGACACTCTCCATTATGGAGAGTTGAGATCAAAGAAATGACAATTCTGAAGAAGAGTCATAGAGTCATACAGCAAGGAAACAGACCCTTCAGTCCAACTAGTCCACGCGACCATGTTCCCAAACTAAACTAGTCTCGCTTGCCTGTGCTTGGTCCATGTTCCTCCAAACCTTTCCTATTCGTGAACTTAGCCAAATGTCTTTTAAATGTTGTCACTGTATCTACATCCACCACTTTCTCTGGCAGTTCATTTCACATGAACCACCCTGTGTAAAAAAAAGTTGCCCCTCATGTCTTTTAAAAATCTTTCTCCTCTCACCTTAAAAATATGCTCCCTAGTTTTGAACTCGCCCACTCCAGAGAAGAGACCCTTGTCATTCAACTTATCTATGACTCTCATTATTTTATAAGCCTCAATAACCTCGTCATTCAATTTTCTAAGCTCCAGTGAAATCCCAGTCTTTCAAGTCTATTTTTAAATCTCTAACCCTCCATTCCTGGCAACATCCTTTTCATATCGAACTCAAACCATTAGCTTTATTTCTCTCTACAGATGTGACCAGACCTACAGAGTCTCTGCAGCATTGTTTGTGTTTGTTTCAGAGAAATTACATCCTTATCTTAATCACTTGTGCAGCTAATTAAGTGACAGCTTACAGTTTTGTTTTTGTGGAGACCATTTGATGAGGTCAAATTCAATTCAACAAATCTGTCGATATAAACTTTTCATAAATCTCAGAGCCTAAACCTTCTCAATTCTAATAACCTGCAGATTGCTACTGAAATGTTCCTGCTCTCAAACTTTCAGAAACTAAACCCTTTTGCTGAGATGTCATGAACTGCTCTGAAATTCTCCTCGGAGAAAAAACAAGTTCACTCCTAAACATAACCCTGGTGTTTTCTGAATTGAATTTGTTTTTTTAAATATTGCTCAATCCCACATTCTTCTGAACTGCAAACAAGGCTAATACTCTTGAATCTGGATTAGTGGTGCTGGAAGAGCACAGCAGTTCAGGCAGCATCCAAGGAGCTTCGAAATCGATGTTTCGGGCAAAAGCCCTTCATCAGGAATAATAGCAGTGAGTCTGGAGCGTGGAGAGATAACCTAGAGGAAGGTGGGGGTGGGGAGAAAGTAGCATAGAGTACAATGGGTGAGTGGGGGAGGGGATGAAGGTGATAGGTCAGGGAGGAGAGGGTGGAGTGGATAGGTGGAAAAGGAGATAGGCAGGTAGGACAAGTCCGGACAAGTCATGGGGACAGTGCTGAGCTGGAAGTTTAGAACTAGGGTGAGGTGGGGGAAGGGGAAATGAGGAAACTGTTGAAGTCCACATTGATGCCCTGGGGTTGAAGTGTTCCGAGGCGGAAGATGAGGCGTTCTTCCTCCAGGCGTCTGGTGGTGAGGGAGCGGCGGTGAAGGAGTCCCAGGACCTCCATGTCCTCGGCAGAGTGGGAGGGGGAGTTGAAATGTTGGACCACGGTGTGGTTGATTGGTACGGGTGTCCCAGAGATGTTCTCTAAAGCGCTCTGCTACGAGGGCCCAGTCTCCCCAATGTAGAGGAAACTATTTATAGAAGTAACCAACATCTATATGCTTCTATTTTGAAATCCAAATTTCAACACTGTTATCAAAATATAAAATTTCATCACATTAAATACAACTGAAACATAATTTCAGAGAGCAGTTAAGGTTTATCTGCATTGCTCTGGACCTTGACATTAATGAACAAAATATTTTTTATGACAATCTTGTAATTTAATTTAGATTATTGATTCAGCATAAAGGAAGGGATTAAAAGAAATTTTGCCTTTGCAAAGTTCCAAATGCCTTGTTGCATGGAGGAAAGAACAAGTGCATCACAGAGCCAGCTGTAATGCTATTAGTGAATATCGCTGTAGTCACAACAGCAGGTATTATTCCTTGCCATAGGTAGACTCATGAGACATGTCATAAAAATCATTATGACATGAAGTGCCATGAGCTATGCAAGACATGTGGCATAACTGAGAATAAACTATACAATGACACAGAGACCAAATCCTTACTGTGCTGATTAGATAGGGTTGCCATTGCATTGACAGAACAGATGGTGTAGCTTGTGATTTGATATTTTTAGAATAATTTGTTTTCCTCTTTTTCTCCCGAGGGCAGTGACACATTCTGGGATGTGGCAGATGGTTTCATGGGCATTTACCTGGCAGATTCCTGATGGAGCACGTGTTCATCAACCAAACACTATCCATTTTAGCCTCTTAAAATGATAACCTGGGTTCCAACTGCATCACGAGGATCCTGAAATGCATTGGAAGGAGGCCTTTGTTTGTTCTGGGGAGGCACTAACACCAACCAGTCGTAGGTCATTGTGCAAAAAAATGAATTGAACAGAACTAACTTCAGCTACTGACCCCAGTTTTAAAACTACCACCCCATTATTACAAACTTTCCAAAGTAAGAATTGATCGCTTTATTTGTAAATTCAGGAAATGAGTGTCAGGACTTCATTTGATTTTTCATTTATGTGGTTGTCACAGCCAAGTACAACCATATTTTCACCGACTGTAAACATTTTCACACACTTAACTCTCAAAGGAGATACTGGAAACTGATCAAGAACTGTTTCTGAAGCTTTCTTTTCCACCTATCTGTGACGTACAAACATATGACACAGAAGTTTACAGCAGTCCAACCAGCACCACAATGACTGAAGCCAACAAATTTAAAATTGCCGTGAAATTATCTAATGCTGGATGACAAATTTAAATGGAGAAAGTGAGGACTGCAGATGCTGGAGATCAGAGCTGAAAATGTGTTGCTGGAAAAGCACAGCAGGTCAGGCAGCATCCAGGGAACAGGAGAATCGTCGTTTCGGGCATAAGCCCTTCTTCAGGAAATTCCTGAAGAAGGGCTTATGCCCGAAATGTCGATTCTCCTGTTCCCTGGATGCTGCCTGACATGCTGCGCTTTTCCAGCAACACATTTTCAGCTCTGACAAATTTAAATGCAAATGTAAGACATTGGGGAGCTCATAATTTCACAATTATCCCTGAAGGTCAATTATGATTCTCATTAAAGCTGTTCTATAGTTTATGTATTACAGTGCATCAGTAACATTTTAACTTATAATTTATTCAAATTTAATGCTTTTAAAGTAATGTTTAACAATAAAAAGTATTTTTTTCACTAATACTAGCTGTAGATAGTCATGTTGGAATCAATTATGTAAACAATGCCATCTGCTGAGCAATAATGAAAACATTTTGTTTTATTAAAATAAGAGCCATTGGCACCCTATTTATACAGTAGAAATCTTATTCTCTCCCTATTTAATATTCACTATTAAAGAACAAATTTAGTATGTAGCACTACTAAAACAAATTCTAACTGGTTTCAAATAATCATTCACTCTCCGGGCACTTTTCCCTACTCCCCACTTAATAATCATGCAGTGACCAAATTCTTCTCCTCCATTTACGGTGTCAGTTTCTAATGGAGTGAATCCAGTAGGAACTGCATTTTCAGAAAAGTTGACAGGAATAAAAATCCCCCTTCTGTGGTCCCAGGCTTAATAATAATCTAAATGTCCTTGTTTGAATGTACAATCTTGATGCCTTTATTATGGCTGAGGATACTTAACAGTGGCTCACTCCCAACTACTTAATTTCCTTTTGACTGCCTATGGGTCCAGTTTCTCCCAGGCTAGCAACAATGCATTTACAATTACAGAAAATTATCTTCTACATGACTGGTTTCCTGTTAAGAAGACAGAAACGTAATAATACCTTCAGGGGCTTAAGCTTTTAATCGATCTTTTCTCTGTTATTGGAGAATGTAGGAATTGTCGGTAAGTATGACTATGTTTCACTCTCTTCCTCTCAACCCATCATCTCCTTGACTATCTACCTTCCCGATCCCTCCCTCCCTTCCTTTACAACCAGAGAGAAACAGCAGATTATAACCTGGGTGTTGCTCATATTTGCAGCGACTGTCAGAGCAAGAATGACTTTTGCCAGTAGCACTGCTTCTGGCTATTATCAACAGGAAATTGCTCCCCACCTTAACAGTGAACAAGTCTACACTCAGGCATGAATAATGGCCGGCAGTGGAAGATACAAAAATGTTGCTAGCTGTTGTGAGCTGCAATCCGATGTGAATCACATTTTAGAAAAGAGAGGTAGGAAAAATAAACTGCTTATCAGGTGTGAACTTTGGGCTGTACTGAATTAGTTAACCTTAATGGGAAAACCATTAGGAATATTGCAATCCATCTCTGCGTTAAGGTGTAAGGGTTTAGGAGTTTAGCTGCTGTGAGTTGATGGTTGTGAATACATTCCAGTGACCTCTGATTGAAATGAATGGATGTGGAACTAAACAAAGGGGAGATTGGATACAGGCAAGATGCCCAATCACTTAAAAAAAAATCACATTTCATCATGTCTATCAAGGCTCCCTAAAGTTTAAATATGAGAAACATGTATGCCCACTCCTCAGGTTAAGAAATTTTGACCGGCTCAAAATTGGCATAAAACTAACAGAACAACGCCTTCTGGAGCAGGTGTGAAGGCCAAGCCAAATTGCAGTCGGCAATCTATGGATTGCAAATGTGCTTTGCTGATAAGAGAGAATGGGAAATCAGCTGGCTTCCATATTGAAGGAATCAGATCAGGTACAGAGAGAGAAGACCTTCAAAGCAGATCCTCGAATGCGATGGCAATATGCCAGACTTTTTCTGTGTATCCTGGAGAAGTAACTCCTCACTCTCCTCTTGGCCCTGCAAAGATAGGCCTGAAACCAAAGAAACATTTTTTTTTCCATGGCATCCAGTGCTCCTTTTGAAGGACAACTTAATGGATTATATGTGACACAAGCATTCTTTATAGTTCATGAATAACTAAAAGTCACCTTACCCAGTATAGCTTTGAGAGCAAAAAATCATGATGTGAAACATAAAGATCTACCACCCATTTTACACTGGAAGTGTGGGAGGCTGGGAGTCGAATTCCACCCATAGTTTTCCACTTGGCATATTCTTAGATATCAAAGCAAAGTTTATATGAGCAAGAAAGTCTTGTTGCTGCTTGATGGGAAAACTGAAACTGAGCAAGGTCAGAGCAGAATATAGCCCAAAGCATCCAGCACTGCGGAAGAGAGTTATTGATGTTTACTTGCACTGTTGATTTGCCCCCAGCCATGTTAGTTCTGCCAAACGCACCTCTAGAAGCAGTAGTGCTGCCTCATTTCTGCTGTTTCAGCATGTTTCAGCATTGTGATATAGATGCCTATATTTAACTTAGTGTTTTCCTCCTAATCTGAAATTATGTAGGATACCAGAAGTTGCCCGAATTTCCATTGATTGCCATAAAATGGGAAGCACTTTTGCTTAAACATGTGCTCGCAAATATACAAATCTTTCTTCACCGTGAAAACCTCTTCTGTTATTGCATGTCATGTTCTCTGTGACCTAGTGACAGGCAAAATTTGCAGTCTTGACGTAACTGTTATGGTATTAGTAAAGATTGATCAAGCCAAAACATACATTACTGTTTGTAAGCTAGCAGCAGCCTGTGGCCAGGGATATTGCATTCACTAGTCATGACAAGCAATCCCTGGAGTGAAATGCAACCATCATTAAAGCCTTGTTCAGTGTATGAAATGTTATTTTTTAATATTTTACATAGTGTATAATTTTTAAAGTAACAAAGGGTTAAGGAGATAGATTTCTTCAACCATTTTTATTGGAGAAATGGGGTTTCAAGTTATTTCAATTCATGGAAAAATCGTGAAGTCATGCAGAATAATTTGTCCTTAAAGTGATAGTAACCTACTGCAGCTCTGAGCCTGTCTGCTTGCTAGTGATTTTCCCCATTGCAGAGAAAAACAAATTGGTGAGTAACTGAGGATATATAAAGACATAACATGTCTATGATTCAACTGTTATACAAAAACTTCAATTTTAAATGATTTACTGTCAAGCAGTACTTTCTGACAGTGTTGTAGCCTCTTTAAGGCAAATCCTGTGAATAACCCAGGTCACACCACTCTTGGCACGTCTTTATCCATAGAGAACATAGAGCTGTGCTCGTCTTCAAACATTATTTCAAAGCCATGCAATCACAGGAAGTCAAGATAAAAAGCTCAATATCTGAAAGACTTCTGTGTGCCAGAGATCTAGTGAAGATTATTCAGAGGTGAATGTTTTTGTTTGGCTAAAATAAAACATTTTTTTCCAAGCTACAAAATGATGGCATTGCTATTTCGGTCGCGCCAACCTGAAGCTAATGACAATAGTGTTGCATACAAAGAATTTGCTCATATTTTCAGTTATGTTTTCTGGACAATTTTCAAGTGCTGAGAAAAACCGCTGGAAGACAATTGCAAACCTTGTGGGTGGTGGAATATATCAGCCACACATTTATGTCAAAGTTTTGCCTTATGCAAGTGTAATGGCATTTCTAGCAGCAAGTGACAAAAATGGTGAGGGAGGACACTGAGCAGGGGAACCTGTCAAGTAGATCCTCTCAACAGGCAAGGGTGTTTTTCTGAAAAAGAGGCCTCATTGAGAGAGGAAATGACCAAATCTTTCCTCAACCACATATGAACTACAGGCTTAATTCCATGTAAATACTCTGTTTTACTTTTACTATCTGATACTAATGGAAGAAAGAATCTATTTCATGTTCTTTATTTGTCCAAATACTTAAATCTCTCAATATATTTCTGGTATATTCAGCAGAATTCCACAGCATAAGCATCAATCATGGTGGATGAGCTTGAAGGGTGTCTGTTAGAGATAGAGTGGATGGTGTAGAGTTGAAACTGGCAATCATCACAAAGGACGCTAAAGTTGCTCCGGAATGTTGGATACTTAGGCATTGGAGGAGATTGGACCTGTTGGCATAATTCAAGCAATAGCTCCCTGTGTGAAGTCCTTTAATATTGTGGAGGAAGAAGATGGTACTTCTAGTCAGGTACTATTTCACTTGTCAATGTGTAGAAAGCTGGATTGGATACACATGATGATCCAGTGATGGAAGACTAGGTTGAGGATGTCTGGCTGGATATGGCAGTTGCCATTCCTGATGGAGTATCTGTACCTGAGAGCCCATCAGGAGACACTGGAAAGAAGTACTGATGTTCAAAGAAGTCTGCAGTGCTTATTTGGAGTACTGACAGGGGATTTTGGTCACAGGCATAACAATTACAGCTATAGTCTTTGTAATGGATTTTCTGGCCCTTGACCTCAACAATAAGATGATCAAACATGTCCTCATGATCACAGATGGGGTCTTCATTAAGCTCACGCATGTCATTCCCACCAGTGATTAAAAGGCCTCAACATAGATTCAATTAGACTGCCTGTTTTGGTGTTCCTTGTCAGATTCACCACTTCAAGAGCGAGATTGTACAGAAGCTTTGCAAGACCCATGGCAATGTCAAAAGCCACATCACGTCTTCTCATCTAATGTGAGCAGTTCAACCTTCATTACGTTTTGCATGATTGACTGCATGCCCTAGAATGAAAGTAAATAAAAGTAGCCTGACTAGCTTCCAGAGCTTATTAATGCATTCCATACTCATCCACAAGCTGTTCTCCACACTCTCCCCTTTTTGCACAAAGAACAATCCTTGCTGGTGCCATCTCATTGAGCTCAATGCACCTTCTGAAGGGTATGGCCATATCAGTGAGTGGCTAGCCGAGCATCACAGAGTCTAAGCCAGGCATTCGAGATGGTGTCCAAGAGGATCGAAAGAGAAATGCTGAAAAGAAGGCAATGACCAATTGCAAGGTTGACAGGACTGACCTTCCGATCTATGCAAGGTTGTTCCTCCTAAGTTGGTGTATCAGGCAGAAGGTACAGGATGTCTGGGATCCTGAACACTGCAGGATCAACAAGCAGCTGGACTCAAGTGGACACACCTACTTTGTTGAATCAGTAGCTGGAGGACAGCCTTGGAAGGAGTGACTAAACAACCTTTGCTTCCAGATCCTTGGACTCTCTGTGTGCTTAAAGCTTTTATTACACAAGTTTCAAACAAGTCTGTAAATGGACCGGTAGCACTTGGCCATCTGCACAAGTTGGGCATTCTGAAATATGCATTATCTGAAATAATCTGACTGTAAGTCACTTCTTATAATTTTCGGACAAAAAATGAGCATAGGCATGGACAGGTTGGACTCTATGACTCTAAGATGCTGTGAACACTCTGTTCATTTATAAAGATGTTAATTTATGAGCAGAACTGAAATAGGTTAATAGAGGCCAAACAGAAATTAAGATGGGAGGGGTTTCATTGGAGATTAATGCACAGACTGCAATTTTAACCTCAGACCGAGCATCATGTGTTAGAAGCTTGATGAAGTATCATGGTGCATCAGAAGCAGAAATTCTCAATCAAACCCAACATGGACCCTTCCTGGCTGATCCAACCACACTTCTGCATGTTCAACTATACCCTTCTTAAGCATTTACTGACCACCATTCTTGTGAGTCCTCTGGTTGGCCAGACAGTAATGTCGACTGTGTTCAAGCAGGCTACCTAGAGGCTAGAACCTTTTCCAGTTTTTGATTTCCAAGTTGGTTGTTTAGCTCCTGCTATACATTTTCCCACTATAAGTTAAAGTCAATGTCAATGAATCATATATAAAATTCCAAGTTTTGAGAATATTAAACAGGGATAAATTTCCAACTGAGTTATGATTAGAAGTCAATTCCTCCATGTCTTAAAGCTCACTAATGTGATAAGTCAATATAAGTGTGGTCACCACTCCAAACTCAGTTCCTTTACTATTGACTCCATCGCTCTCCTCAGTAATAAGTTGAGATTAAGCCATTCTGCTCACAAACTTGGTATCATTTTCAAACTATCCTCATGAATTAACATCCTCACTCATACCATTCTTACCTCTAGAATTAACTTTTCAAACATATTGCAGGCTAGTATGCCAAATTCTATGATGCCTAAAGTTGAAATTGTTCAGACTTTTGCTGTTCTTATTTTAATTCTCACTGAGTCCCGTTCCACTAACAGTCTGCTCACCTAGATCGGCTCCCGTGTAAGCAACATTTACATTTTAAAACTCTGACGTGTCTTTGTCCTCAATGGTCTCATTGTAGTAAATGTAAATGGTGATGTGACTAGCAATGTTACTCTGACATCAGAAAAGTGAAGGACGTGACAAGAAGGACTTCAATACTACACTAGATTTAGGGCAAAGGATGTTGGAAATTAAGACAACTGGAGACCTAGAGAAAAGGAAACCAATCTCTAAGAGTGTATATGTAGACACCCAAATTCTGGAGATGCATAGAAATGGATTTCAAATCATTACAATAGCATACTGAACAATGTTGAAAACTATTAAAGTACTCAACCCACCTTATTATTGTAACCTTCCCCAGCCTTCGAGATATCTGTATTACTGATCTCACATATGCATGTATTTAAATTGCTTCACATTTGGTGGTGTCTTCATTTGTTTATTTCCAAAGTTCTGGACTATTGTTCCTACCTCTTACCTCACTTTGCTTCTTTAAGACATTCCTTAAGATACTTCTCTTTGACTAAACATTCTAACCATTTCTTCATCTAATATCTCCCTGTGTGACTCATTTCTCATTTTGATTTGCACTGATCCTGTGAAAACACATGTAGTGTCCTGTGGGGCACATGCTGAAAGTACTATATAAATGTGGTACCGTTGCATAACATTTTAACTTTTTAACATTAATAAAGCATTTTTAACAGAATCCAAGTTTAACTCTAGGGCCAAGCTAAACTTGTCAGTCGTTAGCAAATAAAATGTTTTAAAGTTTTAAAAGCAGTTAAAAGATTAACATACAAATTTGCCTCTGATTGATTTCAATTCAACACTGTTAAACGTCTCGTGATAAATATGGCAATGGAAGAGGCAATCCAGCACAGAACAAAAAGTGATGCAAAGTAACTTTACTGGCAAAATGTACAAAATTATGTTGGCAAGGTAATAAATTATTGGGGCAGGTAGTAGAATAAGAGGACAGGATTATATTACCTTTTAAATTTAGCTGTTACCGAGAGGTACAAAGCATCCCTTAGTTTGCCTTTCTTTTGATTTGGCTTCTAAATCTGTTCCCTCGAGAGAGTAAACAGCAAAAGAAACAATGCAATATCTATTGTTCAATTGTCTAACTGAAAGCTGGAGTTCAGGGTCCCCTGTTAATCTCTGCCTCCATCAAAGCTGAACTGAGCCATGTCAAGGTGAGATCGGTTTCTGAGCAAATGTTCTAAAGAAAACATTGTGGGTGGCAGCAGTAACAAGGCAACCGCAGCCAGCTCCCTTAGGTCCTATAAATAGTCACCTGAAAGAAAGGTCGACTGACCTCTTCCTCTACTTTCAACGAACAGTTCTTTCATATTATCATTTGCTACCATAAATACAAATTCCCATGACAATACATTTGTATGTTTCTCAGTGGTATGAAACCAGCTGTTATTGTCATTAGCTCACTTAAAAAGATATGATATTTGTCACTGAGGGACTCCAGGGTTATTTTCTAACTGCCAATTTAAAAGTTAAAAATCACACAACACCGGGTTATAGTCCGACTGGTTTATTTGGAAGCACTAGCTTTCGAGAGGCGTGCTCCTTCATCAGGTGGTTCTGGAGTATAACACCATAAGACACAGATTTTATAGCAGAAGATTACAGTGTCATACTGTGATATATTGGACAAACTTGGATTGAACAAACCACCCCAGTCCAACAGTAGCTCCTCCACATCATGGCCAATTTAAAAGCCTATGGCATTGTATGTAAGAGGCTGTGGGGATGAAATTGTTTTGGGTGGGAAAGTAGCTTCAATGGAGAAGGCAATCAAGTGAGTTATAAAACCATCTGCCATTTCATTATTGCACATCATGTACTTTGCCAAGACCAATTTTCAATCTTCTGCTTTTATTGTTTATTGAAAGTATTGATAGTTTCAATCCGAGGGAAAGCGCTTCCATATCATTCTCAACAGAGTGCACTAGTCTCCAGCCTAAAGCGGACAAAAGAAATTTCTCAAAATATATTGCCTATGCATGATTTATATAACATGTTGACTTAAAATAGTGCAGTTATTTAGTCTATTTAGAAATGAAAGCACCAACTCCCTCTCCTTGACCTTAATATTAGTTTGAAATATAAAACTGCAGATTAACATCAGGCTTGTGCAAAGTCCTATTGCAAATCTGTTGTTTTCCACCAGAAACGAAAGGTCATTACATGCACCTAGCTGGGTATTCAAATATAATTCAGTACAGAAACCGAATCCGGCTAAAGTAATTTCAGACTTTCATTGAACCATCCTGATTCAAATTGATCATGATGTATACAGGGTTCAGCAGTATAGTTAATGCATATCCAGACAAAATATATTCCTCTCTTTTGTTAAGAATCCTGATTGCTGTCTTAGTTGAAAAAGGAACAGCTAAATTTTATTCGAGTTTGATAAGAATTTTGTTCCCCATATTGTGCTGCATATTTTCAAACAGTAAAGAGACTTTTATGTTTTCTGGCTTTAAAACTCTAGAATTGTTTTGCAGAGTCATAGAGTAATAGAGAGTTCCAGCCCAGGAAGAGACCCTTCAGTTCAACTCGTCCACGCCAACAAGATATCCCAACCTAATCTAGTCCCATTTGCCAGCACTTCACCCATATCCCTCTAAACCCTTCCTATTCATATACCCATCCAGATGCCTTTTAAATGTTGTAATTGTACCAGCCTCCTCCATTTCCTCTGGCAGGTCATTCCATACATGCACCACCCTCTGTGTAAAAGAGTTGCCCCTTAGGTCCCTTTTAAATTTTTGCCCTCTCACCCTAAACCTATGCCTTATAGTTCCGGACTCTCCTACCCCAGGGAAAAGACCTTGTCTATCTAGATTCAAGATTAGAGTGGTGCTGGAAAAGCACAGCAGGTCAGGCAGCATCCTAGGATGCTGCCTGACCTGCTGTGCTTTTCCAGCACCCTCTGATCTTAACTCTAATCTCCAGCATTTGTAGTACCCACCTCCACCACCTTGCCTATTTATCCTATCCATGCCCCTCATGATTTTATAAACCTCTATAAGGTCACTCCTCAGCCTCCGACACTCCAAGGAAAGCAGCCCCAGCCTATTCAGCCTCTCCCTTTAGCTCAAATCCTCTAACCCTGGCAACATCCTTGTAAATCTTTTCTGAACACTTTCAAGTTTCACAACATCCTTCCAATAGAAGGGAGACCAGAATTGCACATAATATTCCAAAAGTGGCCTAGCCAATGTCCTGTACAGCCTTAACATGACTTGCCAACTCCTATATTCAATGCTCTGACAAATGAAAGAAAGCATACCAAACACCTTCTTCACTATCCTATCTACCTGCGACTCCACTTTCAAGGAACAATGAACCTGCACTCCAAGCTCTCTTTGATCAGCAACACTCCCCAGGACCTTACCATTACATGTATACGTCCTGTTCTGATTTGCCTTTGCAAAATGCAGCACCTCACATTTATCTAATTTAAACTCTATCCTCAACCCATGTTGCAAGCTCTCACCACAAGGTAGTCTTTATGATGCAAATAAAGCACAGCATGACAATGGCAACATGGATATGAGTTTCATGAAAAAAACATTTGTTAAATTTTATTTGTCTTTTGGCTTTAGAAGAACCAAAAATTATGTGTCCTCATTAGTGTGATGGTGTCAACTGTGACTGACATAAATAGAATTCAATGCACATGAAAGCCGTAGATGTAGCATCCACTAGAGTGATAAGAACCGTAAACTGTAATTTCTATTTGCCCAGTTTAAGGACATGACATTCAGTTTTAATTTGTGAGTTGTTTCTCATTAACTACAGATTTACCCCCCAAAACAAATTGAATCTAACACTGAATTATCTCACCAGAAAAAAGTTTCTCATTAATTGCACTATTGATATCTTTTATCATTTTAACCATCTCAATAGGTTACCATTCAGTCTTCTATTTTGAAAGGGTTTATTCCAAAAAATGCTGTTTTCATAAAAAAATTATAAAATTACATTCTGTAACATTTTAAATTGGACATTACTTAAATTGTACTAGAGTTCATGTTCTTTCTGTAAAGTTGGGTAATCTTACATACAGATTGCAATTTCACATGGTATTTACAATATACAATTCATGACAATGACATGGCCCAAGGAGTCTTACACATTTTCCAGCTCCTTGGTGTCTTATGGCATGTGGACCTTAGACAAGGTTCTTTCCCCAAGGAATCTTTGTAATGGCTGCCCCAAGCATTAGTGCATCCCCTAACAACTGGTCTAGACCTTGGAATGTGCTAGACTGGAACACTTGGTCATGGACAACTCTTTGTACTGGAAGACCAACAGGTTTTGGACAGAAAAATAGCATCTTTCACCAAGTTGATGGTTGTCCAGCAGCAGTGATGTTTCTTTTAGAGTGTATCTCTGGGAACAGCACATCAAACACAAAATATTACATCATAAAGGTATTCAGGTGAACCTTAACAGAACCATTGCATCTTTTCCAGACAAGCTTTTCAGAGACATTCCAGAGTGGACAATGATCTCTTTCCCACCTCAACCAACTTGATCTGGTGGTGAAACTCCAGGATGCACATAAAGATCTGACAAGGTGTGCTCTTGCCATCACTAGCCCAACTATGTCTTGGCTCTTCTTTGAAATTTCTGAAAATGGGTTATTCTAGCAAATTGCTTTAACTATTGACTCACCATACAATAGGATTCATTACTAAATGCTCTTACAGGGCCACAAAGACAGTGGGATACAAAGATTACATAGAGACCCATTGCCTGATAGACTTGTGGTTTCCCACAAGGAATCGGTTCAGTTGAATGCTTTGTTCCATTATAATGGGGCCAGACTCTTGGCTCATCAGTGACGGGTAGAATCTCTGCACTTGGTATTTATATACCAAAGAACTATGCAAAGTTTGACGTAGTCACACAAAGCTGACAATCAGGAGATGGGTGGTTTGGGTTTTCTTTCCCTTTTTGTATATAGACTTTTATATTATGTCCCTGTGAACACAATCCATTTTCAGTCTGCAGTAAAAGTGAAAGGTAGCTCAGGTGATTGCTTAAAGCAAGAGTGACGTGGGGTAAGACCTGTAGTGCACACAGCAATGCCAAGACATACTCATTGCAATACAAGTCAAATCTATAAATGATGTCCTCATAATTTTTTTTTAGATTAGATTCCTTACAGTGTGGAAACAGGCCCTTCGGCCCAACAAGTCCACACCGACCCGCCGAAGCGTAACCCACCCATACCCCTACATTTACCCCTTTACCTAACACTACGGGCAATTTAGCATGGCCAATTCACCTGACTTGCACATCTTTGGAGTGTGGGAGGAAACCGGAACACCCGGAGGAAACCCACGCAGACACGGGGAGAATGTGCAAACTCCACACAGTCAGTTGCCTGAGGCGGGAATTGAACCCGGGTCTCTGGCGCTGTGAGGCAGCAGTGCTAACCACTGTGCCACCGTGCCGCCCACTATTATTCCAATACTATTGTTCTGTATCTCTCCTAGGGTTAATGTAACATCTCAAGTTAGACTTTCTCATTTACAGGATATGCTTTAATGATGTAGGTCCTACATTGGGCTCTCATGTTGTCATTGTGGCCTGACAGAAAGTTCCACATAAATTTCCATTTGGCTTCTCTGCAAGGCCAATTGACAGCAATTGGACCCAGAATCAGAAGTGTTTTATAAATGTGGCTCTCTCGAGGCTCAGTTTGGATAGGTATACTTTTCTGGACCTCTCAAGAGTATCTTGAGTGAACCCATTCTGAATATAACTGACTATCCATCGCAACTGCGATTCCATCTGCATTCCCCCCTCTTCTCTCCCTCCTGTTCTCTTAACTTGACTGCTGGAGGCAGCTCCTGCCCTGCTACACAGTTCCCCACACAACTGGCATTCCTTTTCAGGTTTGGTCTACCAGTGTTGAGAGGAGATCCCTAAATACACCTGAGCCTCATGCTGTGAGGCTGCAGCAGTTTGGGTGGGGCAACCATCCCAACCTGCACAATGTCGTCTGGGAATTAAAACCTAAGCTTTGATTTTATCTCTTTTTCTCTTTATTTATTTTGAGATGTTGATGTACAAAGAACAGGATCAGCCCGAAGGGAAGATAGAAATGTTGAAATTAGAAACTGGGGTCAATACACTGTGCTTCTTCTCAAACAGGTGAATCTTCAGAAGTTGCCTGAATGTCAGAAGAATAAGGGAAACATGGTGTTCAATACTTCAGAGAGCTCTGTTTAATCATTGGTTGTTTCAATGTTTGAGGTAAATTATACCTCTGTATTAGCCTTCAGTGCCTTCAATCTACTCGTAACAAAGTGCAGTTGTCAGAGTCATTATGTCGTCTGTGAAAGAGAGTAATTACATCTTTTCTTCTCCCTTTGTATCCCACTATCTCCACACTGGTGGGCTGAAATAAAACACCACACAGGGACTCCAGTGAACTCTGCAGCAGGGAAACAGTTGGTGATTAGTGAAGATTTCTTTGAACAAGAAATCAAAGGTTTGCTGTTTCTCTTCAGCTTGCGAGAAAAACAAAGGTGTGTGTGGTTAGATCACATATCACCTGTCTGCCACAAGGCAAAACAAAAGAGGAAGTTAAAGAGCAAATCAAAAAGATTATTATTTTATTATAAAGGCACAAAACTTCAGGATTGGGAAACTTCATTTAAGCTTATTCCTCAGTATCTGTTGTTGTGCTACCCTTGAATATATATGCTCGTGAGATTAGCCCAGACCCCAACTTTTATTTCTCATTGGCTCAGCTGGTCTGATCATGTGGTCCTTCATGGTATATAGGAGAGTTACTTGGGAGCAGTACCCACATTTTTTGTTATGTTCAGGAAGTCTGTGCCCTTATCCTCTGTGGATAACGATGGTTTGTTGTGCAGTATAGGGAGAAATTCCTCTTTGGTAGTGCCAGAGCAGTTCACTTTATTGATGTCCTTGGTATTGAATTTGGATTCAATGATCTGCAAACTAAAAAACTTAATTTGGCAGCCCCACAAGACCTTCTTCTAGTATGAATCAAAACATGTGGCACTGGAAAAAGCATAGCAGGTCAGGCAGCATTCGAGGAGCAGGAGAGACGATGTTTTGGGCAAAAGCCCTTCATCAGAAATTCTGAGTCCACTGATTTTTGTCATTTATGTAAAATGATTTGGATGTGAACACAGGAGATTTGGTTGGTAAGTTTGCAGAAGACAGCAAAATTAGTGGTGTAGTGGAAAGCCAGGAAGGTTACTTAAGAGTACAATGACACCTTGATCAGATGGGCCAAGGAGTGGCAAATGGAGTTTAATTTAATTTAGATAAATGTGAGGTGCTGTATTTTGGAAAGACCAATCAGGTCAAGACTATACACTTACTGGTAAGATCCTAAGAAATCTTACTGAACAAAGAGACTTTAGAGTGCAGGTTCATAGTTCCTTGAAAGTAGAGTTGCAGGTAGACAGAATAGTAAAGAAGGCATTTGGTATGCTTGCCTTTATTGGTCAGTGCATTGTGTATTGGGAGGTCATGTTGAGGCTGTACAGGGCATTGGTTAGGCCACTTCTGTTATACTGAGTTCAGTTCTGGTCTCCCTGCTATAGGAAGGATGTTGTGAAACTTGAAAGGCTTTAGAAAAGACTTACAAGCATGTTGCCAGGGTTAAGCAATAGGAAGAGGCTGAATAGGCTGGAGCTATTTTCTCTCGAGCTTCAGAGGTTGAGGAGTGACCTTATAGAAGTTAATAAAATCATAAGTCGCATAGATAAGGTGATTAGCCAAGGTATTTTCCACAGGGGTGGGGGAGTCCAAAATTAGTGGGCATGGGTTTAAGGTGAAAGGGGAAAGACTTAAAAGGGAACTGAGGAGCAATTTTTTTCATGCAGATGGTGGTGGTGTATGTATGGAATGAGCTGTCAGCAAAAGTGGTGGAGGCTGTTACAATATTTAAAAGGCATCTGGATAGTATATGAGTAGAAAGGGTTTAGAGGGATATGGGCTAAATGCTGGCAAATGGGACTAGATTAGGTTAGGATATCTGGTCGGCTTGGAGGAGTTGGACCGAAGGATCTATTTCGATGCTGTACAGCTCTATGACTCTATATGACTCTCTGAAAGGACTGTGGATGCTGAAAATCAAAAACAAAATCAGAAATTGCTAGAAAAACTCAGTAGGTTGGGCAGCATCTGAGGGAGAAAGCAGAGTTAATGTTTTGAGTTAACGTTTTTTCAAAAATATAATTTATTCATAAACTTTGAAACCAAAAAAAAATTTGATTTCAACATTGCAGGACCTACAAGATAATTTATCTTGTATGATTGCAATAAATCTTCATTTAGCAAATGCACCAGCCCAAGGACAAGACATTCTGTATTTAGTTCAGTCATCTCAATTGTTAACACATAATTTAACATAATGCCAACAACATGGACTCAATTTCCATTCTGTCTCAGATAGACTGGCCTCCTTTCCTGCCCCTCAGAATTGATGGCACAAGCAAACCCCCACTGGCAAAAAACAAACTACCAAGAGAAATAGCGCAGGATGAAGCATCAGCAGGCGATGAGCTATTTATTTGAAATGACTTCATGATTCTGTCATTACAACAAACTATAGAATTAAATGCAAATTTGTTCAGTATACATACACTTAATCCTCTGCAGTCAGGGTCATTTCAAGGTCTAGTTAATGGAAGTTTCTCCATAATAAAATAGCTAGATACAACAAACTGTTCTCTAAAAAGAGGATGGGAACTCCAGGAGTCAGTAAACACAAAAGTTAATGGAAGTATCAGTTTGCACCTCTTTACATATGCCATACATTGTCGCCCAATTCCTTGCATTTGATGAAATACAGTGCTCCATGAAGATGTCTGTAATTATGCATAAATACATGAATATATGAGTTGATATTAAACCATGGGGAATGTTTAAAGAGCTTCCCATACCTTACACTTCCCTCTGCAGATACCATCCCTCATCAAGAGTTCACATTTAAAGATTATCGCACTTCAATGGAGTACTTGAGGTAGATTTGATAAATGATCAAATGCAGATTAGGACAAGTCATGTTAAATTTATGAGAGTTACCTGATAATAAAATCTTATTATCAGAAATATTTATAATTACTTGAAATTGCACTTTTCTCTCAAACCTCTGGCTAAAAATTTGCACTGGACAGAAAATGGATTTCCAGAATACAAATCACTACAATAAATCTTCATCTAAACTGGAATTTATTCATGAAAAGAGTATCAGAAAATTACTTTTTGAAAAATGGACCAAAAAGGGATGGTTAAAAATGTCATTATAGTGGAAGTATTTAATGAAATGCAAACTTCTCTTATGGTATAATTTGTGCAATGGAGTTTCTCCTTCTAATGGTTGACAGGCTGTCAAATGCTATTTGTGTATTAATAATTAGTATGATAGCATATCCTATGATAACACATGCAGCTGTTGAGTCCCCCTTTTCTTATTAATTTTATGTTTCATATTTGTACATGTGAAATTACAAATGATATATTTAATGGTATAAACATTCCTTGCGTATAGAAATATGAGGTGTTGCTTGAGTAAAAACTGTTGGAAAATAATTCAATACATAGATACAAATACACTGTTAGCTTCAGTAAGGCAGTCAAGAACCAAATAAGAACCAGGACATTCAAGAGTGAAATCAGGCAGCACCTTTTCACACAAAACGCAGTATAACTCCAGAGAATGTTTGGAATCTGATGACAGCTATACTTGGAGATCAGTTAACTCAGTTGGCTGGATACTCAGAGCTGATGCCAAAAGTGTGAGTTCAATTCTCACACCTTGCCTGAGGCGTAGTGATCGATAGGTTAAGTTACTGCCAGTTGTTTCTCTCTCTGGTGAGAAAGTAGCCTCACGGTCCAGTAAGGCTATGGTTACTTTACTTTTAGTGTAAATTCACAACTATCTCACCAATAGCTGACAATATTGCAACTATTGGAGCCTTCAAGATTAACATCAATAAACTTTGTTAGGTATCAAGGAGAATATTTCAGGAAATCAGGATCAACTCAGATATCAGTGATGTAGTGTACTTCAACCACAATTTGGAGAAAGTGAGGACTGCAGATGCTGGAGTACCAGAGTTGAAAAATGTGGTGCTGGAAAAACACAGCAGGCCAGGCAGCATCTGAGGAGCAGGAGAATCGACGTTTCGGGCATAAGCCTTTCTTCAGGAGTGAGGCTGGTGTGCCAAGCGGGCTGAGATAAAAGGTAGGGGGGAGGGAATTTGGGGGAGGAGCGCTGGGAATACGATAGGTGGAAGGAGGTGAGGGTGAGGGTGATAGGCCGGAGAGGGGGTGGGGGCGGAGAGATTAGATTACTTACAGTGTGGAAACAGGCCCTTCGGCCCAACAAGTCCACACCGACCCGCCGAAGCGCACCCACCCAGACCCATTCCCCTACATATACCCCTGCACCTAACACTATGGGCAATTTAGCATGGCCAATTCACCTAACCTGCACATCTTTGGACTGTGGGAGGAAACCGGAGCACCCGGAGGAAACCCACGCAGACACAGGGAGAATGTGCAAACTCCACACAGTCAGTCGCCTGAGGCGGGAATTGAACCCAGGTCTCTGGCGCTGTGAGGCAGCAGTGCTAACCACTGTGCCACCGTGCCGCCCGAACAGAGGTCGGGAAGAAGATTGCAGGTCAAGAGGGCGGTGCTGAATCAGAGGGTTGGGACTGAGATAAGGTGGGGGGAGGGGAAATGAGGAAGCTGGAGAAATCTACATTCATCCCGTGTGGTTGGAGGGTTGCTAGGCGGAAGATGAGGTGCTCTTCCTCCAAGTGTCGTGTGGCCACGGTCTGGCAATGGAGGAGGTCAAAGACCTGTACGTCATTGGCGGAGTGGGAGGGGGAGTTAAAGTGTTCAGCCACCGGGCGGTTGGGTTGGTTGGTGCGGGTGTCCCAGAGGTGTTCCCTGAAATGTTCTGCAAGTAGACGGCCTGTCTCCCCAATGTAGAGGAGACCACATCGGGTGCAGCGGATACAGTAAATGGTGTGTGCGGAGGTGCAGGTGAATTTGCGACGGATATAGACGGATCTATTGGGGCCTTGGAGGGAGGTGAGGGGGGAGGTGTGGGCGCAAGTTTTGCACTTCTTGCGGTTGCAGGGGAAGGTGCCGGGAGTGGAGGTTGGGTTGGTGTGGGGTGTGGACCTGACGAGGGAGTCGCAGAGGGAGTGGTCTCTCCTGATTCAACCACAATTCACACATTTAACTCGTCTTTCGCAGGAAACAGATGCAGAGATTCTTCTTTACCTTCTTTCCTCTCGCACCAAAAACAAATTCTTCCATCTGTTTCCATAGCTGGAATTTCTTGAAACTAGTTGCCAACCTATTGCCAAATGAGGGAAGCACTGTCATTTAACAAACCCATCTGAAATTATATAGGTTGAGCCTTAGGTATCAATCAATTAACAGAGGCACAGGTTCTGTCTTCTATTGTCAACTGATATCAACTGCTTTTAGACAAGGAGCGTTTAGTGTGCAGTTAAAGAATGACATGCTGCTTTTGGGCCTCACTCTTTTCCTCAAAGTACAATCTTAAGCTTTTTAAAAATTGAGCTTGGCAGAGTTTAACTGCACCTTGTTGCTTATCTTCTTTTTTCTCTTTTACACCAAGTACTTACCTGCCATTGACATGTAATCACATTTTTCCATTCGTAAAAATGCTAAGAAAGTGCCATTAATGCTATTATGACTTTTATAGTATTGTGAAAGGTAAGGATTTCTGTAAATTAATGTATGGTTATAAGTGATAAACCACATTGTATTTTCCTCTGCTGATTTTGATGAAAAGATAATGTGCATGCTGTTCTTTGCTTCATAGATTCTACAGAGAGTTGTGAACGTAGCTCAGTCCATCATGTAAGCCAACCTTCCATCCATTGACTCCATCTATACTTCCCGTTGCCTTGGAAAGGCAGCCATCATAATCAAAGATTTCTCACTCTAATTATAACCTCTTCCGACCTCTTCTGTTGGGCAGGAGATACAAAAGCTTAAACACACGTATCGATTCAAGAACAACTTCTTCCCCACTGTATTCAGACTTCTGAATTGACCTCTCAAAATTTAAATTTAAATGTTGATCCACTCTTTGAGCACCTTCTCTGCAGCCGTGACATTGTGTTCTTCGCTCTGTTCTATTACTCTAATGCACTTCATGTGGTAAGATCTGCTTGTACTGCATGCAAAAGAAAATGTTTCACTGTGCCTAGGTACATGTGACAATAATAAATCAAATCAAATCTTATATTGAGGCATCCGCATTATCCATATACAAAACACAAAGGAAAAAGAACAGTTTTACTATTAAAATTAACAAATGAAATAGCCATATAGTTGTTCATTTTTTCCACAGTTTTAACAAGTTTTACCGACAATTTGGAGAGCTTAAAATGTGTATGCAAGAAAACGTGCAGTTAAACACACTAACTTCCAGACTTTAGTTTTCAGGTCGCCAGGCCGTTTATTTGTTATCTGAATCTAATGAATATCTCCATCATATTGTGTTTTATTTCAGATTTCTACAGCATTCTGCTTTTAAAGTTAGTTCTGACTTCTTTTAACTGAATAGAAATTTAATGACAAACAATTATATTAAATCTCAAAAGATTGTTTTAAAAGATTTTACTGCACTATATTACAAAATAATAGACCATGTTGAATATTTTTCTGTAAAATATCTCTGGTTTGTTATAGAAAATAGGCGCTGAATATTGTTGTACATTGTTAACAATGGTTAATCATTATATGTCTCTCACGCTATCATTTGAGCTGGATGTGCTCAAGGAAAATCTTTGTTGTGGATATTCAAGGACAGCTCTGAAGCCAAAATAACATATTACTGTTACTTACGGTTGTTTTCTGTACTATGTAGCCATGGCAACATAATAAAACATTAATCAAAAGGCCACATCATTTTGTTGCTTGAAAATCAGATTGTACTTTATAATCCACTACATTGTACTGCTGGTCCTGTGATTGTAAAACTGCTAGTGGAGTGGGCGCAAAGAATTTATGCAATCATCTGCCTTTCCAGTTAAGCCTGTCCATGAACACTTAGAGTGAGATTGCTGCTTTTAAAAAACTTGTCCATGGGATGTGAATGTTGCTGGCTAGGCCAGTATTTATTGCAAATCCATAATTGCCCTGGGTAAAATGAGTTGCATCCTTGAACTGCTGCAGTCCTTAGAGTGTAGCAACAACCATAATGGAAGGGAGTTCCAGAGTTTTGATCCATTAACTCTGAAAGAAGACCAATATATTTCCAACTCAGGATGGTATGTGGTTTGCAGAATGACTTATAAGTGGTATTGTTCCTGTATATTTGCTGCCCGTGGCCTTCTAGATGAGAGAGATTGCAGGTGGAGAATGTGTTGTTGGAGGAGCCTGAGTGAGTTACTGCAGTCCTGCGAACACAGTTGCTGGCACCATGCATCAATGGTTAAGGAAATGAATGTTGAAAGTTTTGGATGGGTGCCAATCAAGCAGCTGCTTTACCCTGGATGGTGTCAAACTTCTTGAGTGTCGTTGAAGCTGCATCCATCCAGGAGAGTATTTGCTTTATGAATTGTGGATAGGCTATGAGGAAATAGGAGGTGAATAACTCACCATATAATTCATAGTTTCTTACCTGCTCCTGTAGCCACAGTATTTATGTGGCTAGTCCAATTCAGTTAATTGTCAATGGTAAGCCCCCAGGATGTTGATAATGGGGGATTCAGTGATGGTAATGTCATTGAACATCAAAGAGAAATGGTTGGATTCTCTCATCATTGGAGAGGTCATTGTGTAGCACTACGTTACTTGCCATATATCAACCCAATTTCTGGATTAGTGGTGCTGGAAGAGCACAGCAATTCAGGCAGCATCCGAGGACAGGCAAAATCGACGTTTCGGGCAAAAGCCCTTCATCTGATGAAGGGCTTTTGCCCGAAACGTCGATTTTGCCTGTCCTCGGATGCTGCCTGAATTGCTGTGCTCTTCCAGCACCACTAATCCAGAATCTGGTTTCCAGCATCTGCAGTCATTGTTTTTACCTCCCTTATATCAACCCAAGCGTGGAAGATGTCCAGGTCTTGCTGCATTTGGACACTGACTGCTTCAGCTTCTGAAGAGTCATGAATGGTGTTGAACATTGTGCAGACATCAGTGCAAGTTTCTAATTCTGGTCTTACAATGGCAGGAAGGTCATTGATAAAGAAGTTGAAGATGTTTGGGCCTAGGACACCACCCCAAGAAACTCCAGCAGAGTTGTCCTGGGGCTGAGATGATTGACCTTCAACAAACATAGCATCTTCCCTTGTGCTTGGCATGACTGTAACCAGTTGCGCGTTTTCCCCCTTATTCCCAGGAAGTTCAGTTTTATTAGGTCTCCTTGAAGCCTTACATGCTCATGTGCTGTCTTGATATGAAGGGCAGTCACTCTCACCTCACTGGTTCAGCTCTTTTATAGAGGTTTGCACAAAGGGTGCAATGAGGTCAGAAGCTGTGGTTCTGGCAGGACCTAAATTGGATGTCAGTGAGCAGATTATTGCCTTGCAATGCTGCTTAATAGCACTCTTGAGGACCCTTTCTCTCTTTTTGCTGATGTTTTAGAATAGACTATAGGGCAATTATTGGCTAGGTTGGATTTCTGTGTATCGAACATTTCTGGACAATGTTGGGTGCATGTTAGTATTGTAGGCTGTACTGGAATTGTTTGGCTAGTGCTCCAGCAAGTTCTGGAGCACAAGCCTTCAGTACTATTGCCAGATGTTGTCAGAATTAATAACCTTTGTAGTATCCAGTGCCTTCCGCATTTCTTGATCTCAAGATTGTGGAGTGAATCAAATTGGTTGAAGTCTGGAATCTGTGATGTTAGGTACCTCAGGAGAGTGGTGAGTTGGCACATACTTCAGCCATGACTTTTTCAATGATGTGCTGTGTCTCACATTGTTGAGGATTGTGTCCTTTGTTGAGTCTCCAAGTCCTGTTAGTATTTAGTTGTCTGGCACCATTCATGGCGGGATGTGATAGGATTGCAAAGTTTAGTTGTAATCTGTTGGCTGTGGGATTGCTTAGCCCATTATTCATAATGCAAAGAGTCCTGTGTTGGGCTTCACTAGACTAACACCTCATTTTTAAAATAGTTGTTCCTGGCATGCTGTCCTGTCCTCTTTAATGAGTCAGAGTTTATCCTCTGGCTTAATGATAATAATAGAGTGGGGATATACAATGAGATTATTGATTGTCCTGGACTACAATTCTGCTGCTGCTGATGGTCCACAGTTCCCAGTTTGGAGCTGCAAGATCTGTTCATAGGCTGATCCACTTAGCACAGTGCTACTGCCACATACCCCAGTGGAGGGTTTTCTCAATGTAAGGTGTGGCACTGGAAAAACACAGCAGGTCAGACAGGATCTGAGAATCAGGAGAAATCAACCTTTCGGGCATAAACCCTTCATCAGGAATGACATTCCCAATTAAGGGTACATGTCCAAAAAGTCGATTCTCATGCTTCTTGGATGCTACCTGACCTGCTGTGCTTTGCCAGCACCACACTTTTCGACTCTGATCTCCAGTATCTGCAGTCCTCACTTTCTTGTCAAAACTGTCAAGAACAGACCCATCTGTGATAGCTAGATTACTGAGGATGAGATCAAGTAGATTTTTCCCCCATCAACTAACTCATACACAGTCTCACAGCTATGTCCTTTTGTACTTGACCATCTCGGTCAGTAGTGGTGCTGCCAAGCCACTGTTGCTATTGGACGTGCAAACTCACCGCCTAGAGTACATGCTATGCCATCACCACCAAGTGGTGTTCAACAGGGAGGAATACTGATATTGATCAGCCAACGGAGGGTAGTAGGAAGTTTCTTTGCCCATGTTTGACATTATGTCATAAGATTTTATGGCATCAGGAATCAATGTTGAGAACTCCTAGGGTAATTCTTCCCTGACTGTATATGTCTGTGCCACCATCTGTAGTCGCTAGACAAGCAGGAGCCTGGAAGAACACAGCAAGCCAGGCAGCATCAAGTGGTGGATGCTGCCTGGCTTGCTTGTCTACCTTGGATTCCAGTATCTGCAGTTTTTTTAAATCTCTAACCTTCTGTAGTGGGCTTGGTCTGTTCGTGGGACAAGACATTTTCAGGGATGATGTTGGTGGTGTCTGGGATATTAATTGGAATGATTCAGTGACTATGACTAATGTTAAGACTGTCATTATTTTTCTTTTATTTTTCTCATCTTGTTTTGGAACTGTGAGCTGCAGTTGAGAATTTAACTTTGAACCTTGATTAGCAGCTCACTTTTATGGAAACGAGAGGACAAATGACTGATGTTTATAAAATTGACAAACAACAGTGGACCCGAAACAGATCCTTGCAGTACCCCAAAAGTAACTGACCTCCAGGTTGAATATTTCCCATCAACTATCACCCTCTGTCTTCTTTCAGCTAGCAAATTTCTGATCTAAACCATTAAATTCCTCTCAATCCCATGCCTCTGTATTTTGTGCAATAGCCTACCATGAGGAACCTTAACAAATGCCTTACTGAAATCCAAATACACCACATCAACCACTTTATCCTCATCTACCTGCTTGGTCACCTTCTCAAAGAACTCAATAAGGTTTGTGAGGCATGACCTACCCTTTACAAAACCATGTTGACCATCCCTAATCAACTTATTTCTCTCTATATGATTATAAATCCTATCTCTTATAACCCTTTCAAACATTTGCTATCCTCCGGTCTTCTGGCACTATTCCTGTAGACAATGATGGCATAAAGATCAAAGCCAAAGGCTCTGCAATCTCCTCCTGGGTTTCCCAGGGAATCTCAGGAGACTTATCTATGTTTACACTTTCCAAAATTGCTATCATCTCTTCCTTATACACCTCAATCCCATCTAGTCTAGTAGCCTCTATATCAGTTTTCTCCTTTACCACATTATCTTTTTCTAGTGTGAATACCAATGAAAAGTATTCATTTAGCACTTCCCCCATCTCTTCTGACTCCACTCACAACTTCTCACTACTATGCTTGATTGGCCCTAATCTTACTCTAGTCATTCTTTTATTCCTGATATACCGATAGAAAGCCTTAGGATTTTCCTTGATCCTATCTGCCGATGGCTTCTCATGTCCCCTCCTAGCTCCTCTTAGCTGTCTCTTTAACTCCATATTCCACTTACCCCAACAATTTTTTACTCCTTTGTTTAACAAGAATCCATTGACCTCTATCTTAAAGATACTCACACAACACCAGGTTATAATCCAGTAGGAATATATGTGATTTTTAACACCCTAGTCTAACACCAGCACTACCACATTAAAGATATTCAAAAACTCTGCTTCCACTGCCTTTTGAGGAAGACAGTTCCAAAGATTCACAACCATCTAATTCAGAAAAAAAACACTTCATCTTTGTCTTAATTTCAGATAGTAGCTCCTAGTTTTGTCATGTTAAAGAGATCACTGAAAGGAACTGGTAGGTACAGAACTGGGATGACTGTTAAGATCCCAATCCCATGCACATATATAGGAGAGTAGATAAGAAGTGCAAGAAATAGGAATTGAATTCACTTGAGAGAGATTGTGGCTTCATTGTGTGTTGTTCTTTTGATGCTCTTAAAAAGCTATGAAGTTTAAGGAAAGAGTTAATGGCTTACACTAGTCACGCATGCTTTCCTGTATACAACACAGAAATAGTCCTGACCTGTTTTAAATTGAAGGAATACGGGCACAGTGACAGACATGTTAACGTTGTTCCATATATTGATTGTCATGTACTATACATCAGGCAGCTGGATTATGTTGCACTCGTGAAACCCTTTGAAAATATGAGCATGCCAAACAATTCAGCTGAACAACAGCATAATAGGTGTCCAATGAGTATGCATGTTCAGCAAAGTGAGCATTGGCTTAATAGTTTCTAAAGTCTTTATGTGGGCCATTATGAAACATGCAATAGATTGTTCAGCAACATTTTGTGACATACCTACCATATACCAATGCTTCAAATCCAGAAACTGTCAAAAAGTAGGGTTGAATGTTATATTTCATGTCAAACTGACATACTCTATTTCCTGCCTCATAGGATCTTTGTAAAGGTTCATTTATTGCCTTTAGGGTCAAAAAGTGTGGTGCTGGAAAAGCACAGCAGGTCAGGCAGCATCCGAGGAGCAAGAGAGTCAGTGTTTCGGGCATAAACCCGTCACACTTTTCGACTCTGATCTCCAGCATCTGCAGTTCTCACTTTCTCCTCATATGTGCCTTTATAAAAGCTCATTCCCCCCCCCCCTCCCCCCGGACAAATGGCTGTGTTTCTTCACATAATCAAACTATCTTTTATCCTCAAAATGTTGCAAATATTATGGATGTTCATCCTTCATAGTTTGCGAGTCCTTAGCATCAAATCCAAGATAATAACACTTGTGGGACTGAATTTTATTGGAAATCAGCAATGAATCAATTTTGGCAAGATTCACTGAGGGCTTCACTTTGCAAGGCCTGAAAAGTTTTCTCAAGCTATCGCAATCACCTCATTACTTATGCATGAAGCCCCTGTGTCATCCCGCTCATCATATCCTCCTTCTTATCCATGGTATCTCCATAGATTCACTTATTAACAACAATAGAAGAGCTTGTTCTCTGTTTTCTTGAGGACAGTAAATACTATCTCCAACACTTGCCACTGCTGTGACCTCCCAAGATTCCCAACCCCAAATTTAAAGTGCCAACTTTAAAGCCCAACCATGCCTGAGTTAAAGCGCTGTCAGTCTGGAGCTGACCTGCTGTCATATTTTCACAGATCTATGAGACAAATGGAAATTGATGCCCACTTTGCTGTTAGGGACCTGGAGGCGTTGGTGGATGGAACACTGCAGAGGAAGGTTGTCCACTTCCCTCTGGATCAACAGAGGAGACCACTTCACCAGATGCTGCTTCCCTAGTATGTGGTTTCCACCAGGTCAGTGATGTTCGCACAGTCTGGGGGAATGCTCAGCATTGGAGGAAAAATGACCATAACCTACCCTGCTCCACAAGAGTAAGTGCCACCATTTTCTTTCTGCTTTTGGATGTATATAAATATCAGCCAACGTGCTGCAGTCAAAATTCTGGAATTCTTAGCATTGTGGGAGTACCCTGTTCTTACATTCTTTAGCAATTTTTAAAAATTATTATTTCCCAGGATGATTGTAAAGGCCAACATTTGATGCCCGTTCCTAATTGCCCTTGGTCATGGTGATTCGGTTTCTGGAATGCAACTGAATGGTTGGTCAGACCCTGTCAGAGGGCAATTCAAGGCCAAGTCACATCGGCTAGGCTAGGTATGGACAGGTGAATTTCTTTATTAAAGGGCCTCAAGGAACCGCTAAGCATATTATAATCTAGCAGTTGCATGGTGGCATTACTGAGGCTGGTCTTTTTAAAAAAAGAAAATCCAGATTTATTTAGTTTAAATTCCACAGCTGTTTTGTTGAGATTTGAACTCATATCTGTGTAGGATTGCAGGATTCCTAATCCAGTAACACAACCACTCTGCTATCATAAACCTGCAAAAAGAGCTTATAACCCGCTTTCATAATAGGAATTAGACTTGAAAATCGATAACAGACTAGCATGAAGAAAAACTCATCTAGTGATTTGACACAGAGACCCAAAGTTTGGCACCAAATATTTTGTATGTGTTGTTACGACCAGTTTCCAAGGAGGAGTCCTCAATTCTTTACGATTCCAGATGGGGTACTCCAAAATGTTTAATCTTCCATGATCACAATAAAGTTAATTTAGAAAAAAAAATCCCTTCCTTCATGCATACCTCTCCCCAGCACAAATCTTCAAAGAAGCTAGTTTAACCAGGCTTTCTTGAGTTAAATACAGAGAAGGTTTATTAGCTTGTAAAATGTGAGAACATTTTACAAAATGTGACACAAATGAGAGGTGTGTCCAAACAAAAAAAGTAAAAAAAAACACATCAGTTTTTGGCTAGTGCATAACAAATGAATTATGAATCGTTGTCATCATCGTGGCTATCCCTTGAGGTCAAGGATGATGGCCTTCATCCCGTTGATCTATTTATGGCCTCTCAGGTGGCTCATGAGTCCAGTCTTGGCTTTGAAAGTTCTTCCGTATTCAGGCCAAGTATTTCCAGATGGCAGATCCGGCTTTGGTTGTTGCTGCCTCAGTTTCCATTTTCTTCTCTTTCCTTCTAGTTCTGCACATCTGTTGGCTTGTTCTTTCTGTTGCTGTTCTATCTTGGATGATGATTTGTCAGAGTTTACTGTCCTTGGCATTCATTTCCCAATTGTTGATATCAATTTTACATTTCTTCATGTTGGCTTTAAAACATCTTTGAATTTCTTCTGTTGTCTGCCTCTTTTCCATTTGCTTTCTTTAAGCTGGGAGTAGAAGATTTGTTTTGGCAGACGGTCATCTTTCATCCGAACAATATGACCGCTCCATCTTAGTTGGTTCTTGATGATGTAGGCTTCAATGCTTTTGTTTTTGTTTCATTCAGCACACTGACATTGGATCTTCTATGGTCCCAGCTGTAATTCAAGATGTTTCAAAGTCAGCATTGATGGAATGTTTCAAGTGCCTTCAGATATTGTTGGTATGTTGGCCACGTTTCTGATGCATACAGGAGTGTTGGGGTCATCACTGCTTTGTACATTAACATTTTGGTGTCTGTCTGGATGTCACGATCATGAAAGATTTTTGTTTGGACACGTCCAAAAACTGTTCCAGTGCATTGAAGATGATGTTGGATCTCGTCATTAAGGTCGACATTGGAGGAGGGATGACTTCCAAGATAGAAAATGGTCCACATTTTCCAGGGTTGTTTTGCCAATTTGTCTCAGTTGGTGACAATTGTTAGATGATCTGAGTCTTCTTGGAATTGAGGTGAAGTCCAAGTTTTGTGTATGCATGGTTGCATATTTCAGTAAGAGGCCCAGCAATCATTTCCCTAGGCTCCCACAGAGTTCTAGGGTACACCTGATAAGGCCTTGGGTTTTATCCAAAATTGGTGCATTTCCAAGACATCCAGCACTTCCTCCTCTGTAATATGGACATTTTGCAAGGTGTCAACCATCTATTTCCCTACATTCTATATCTTCCATATCCTTTTCCACAGTAAATACTGATGCAAAATACTCGTTTAGTATCTCCCCCATTTTCTGCGGCTCCACACAAAGGCTGATCTTTAAGGGGCTCTGTTTTCTCCCAGTTACCCTTTTGTCCTTAATGTAGTTGTAAAAACTCTTTGGATTCTCCTTAATTCTATTTGCCAAAACTATCTCATGTCCCCTTTTTGCCCTCCTGATTTCCCTCTTAAGTATACTCCTACTGCCTTTATACTCTTCTAAGGATTCACTCGATCTATCCTGTCTATACCTGACATATGCTTCCTTCTGTTTCTTAACCAAACCCTCAATTTCTTTAATCATCCAGCATTCCCTATACCTACTACCCTTCCCTTTCCTCCTAACAGGAATATATTTTCTCTGGACTCTCATTATCTCATTTCTGAAGGCTTCCCATTTTCCAGCCATCCCTTTACCTGTGAACATTTGCCCCCAATCAGCTTTTGAAAGTTCTTGCCTAATACCATCAAAATTGGCCTTCCTCCAATTTAGAACTTCAACTTTTAGATCTGGTCTATCCTTTTCCAACATTATTTTAAAACTAATAGAATTATGGTTGCTGGCCCCAAAGTGCTCCCCCACTGACACTCTCAGCTAAAGGCTTGAGCCAGTTGTTCATGATGCAGATGAGGATCTTTCCTGTTGTTGCTCACAGGGAAATTCCACAATAGCTTACGCATTCAGCTCGATCACCTTTCCTTTTGTAGATGGTAACGATTGCTGAGTCTCCAAGGTCTGCTAGTACGTTTTCATTTATCTAGATCTTGATGAGAAGCGATGCAGTTGGTCATGAAGCAGGCTAGCTCCAATTTTGTACAACTTGGCTGGTATTCCATCGAGGTAAAAACAATGACTGCAGATGCTGGAAACCAGATTCTGGATCAGTGGTGCTGGAAGAGCACAGCAATTCAGACAGCATCCGACGAGCAGCAAAATCGACGTTTCGGGCAAAAGCCCTTCATCAGGAATAAAGTTTGTAAGTTTGTTCATTGAGCTGAAAAGTTCATTTTTAGACGTTTCAGCACCATATTAGGTAACATCATTAGTGAGTCTCTAGTGAAGCACTGGTGGTATGGCCTGCTTTTTATTTATGTATTTAGGTTTCCTTGGGGTGTTGACATCATTTCCTGTGACGATGTCATTTCTGTGGTGATGTCATTTCCTGTGGCAATGTCATTTCCTCTTCTTTTTCTCAGGGGGGTGGTAAATGGGATCCAAGTCAATGTGTTTGTTGATAATGTTTCAGTTGAAATGGCATGCTTCTAGGAATTATCATCATGTCTCTGTTTGGCTTGTCCTAGGATGGATGCATTGTCCCAGTCGAAGTAATGTCCTTCATCATCTATATCTAAAGATACTAGTGAGTGTGGGTCATGTCTTTTTGTGGCCAGTTGATGTTCATGTACCCTTGTAGCTAGTTTTCTGCCTGTTTGTCCAATGCAGTGTTTGTTACAGTTCTTGCAAGGTATTTTGTAAAAGACATTAGTTTTGCTTGTTGTCTGTATGGAGTCTTTCAAGTTCATTAGCTGCTGTTTTAGTGTGTTGATGGGTTTGTGGGTTACCATGGCACCAAGTAATCTGGCAGTCATTTCTGAAATGTCTTTGCTGTAGGGGAGAGAGGCTGGATTTCTGGATGTGTTCTGTCAACTTGATTGGGTTTGTAGCTGAGAAATCGGCAGACTGTGTTCATTGGCTATCGGTTCTTTTTGAATACACTGTATAAGTGATTTTCCTCTGCTCTGTGCAGTTCTGCTGTGCTGTGGTATGTCTTGGATCATTGAAACGATGTTCTAATGCAGCTTCATTTGTGGACGTTGGGATGATTGCTTCTGTAGCTCAGTATTTGGTCCATATGTGTTGTTTTCCTGTAGACGCTGGTTTGAAGTTCCCATTGGTTGTTCCCTCTACCGCAACATCTAGGAATGCTATTTGTTGTTGTTTTCTTCCTCTTTAGTGAATTTTATTCCAGTAACTGTATTATTGATAGTCTAGAAGGTTTCCTCTAAATTGTTTTGTTTAATGATGACAAAGGTGTCATCCACGTAGCAGACCCAAAGTTTGGGTTGCATGGTTTGCAGAGCTGTCTGTTCAAGTCTCTGCATTACTGCCTCTGTTAAGAACCCTGATATTGGAGATCCTATGGGGTTTCCGTTGGTTTGTCTGTAGGTTTTGTTGTTGAAGGTAAATTGGGTGGTAAGGTATAGGTCTACTAGTATGATGATATTGTCCTTGCTGATGAAGTTGGTGGTGTTTGGTGTATGTGTCTTAGGTTCTTCTAATAATGTACTCAGTGTTTCCTTGGCCAGGTTGATGTTGCTGGATGTTAACATGGCTGTTACATCAATGGAGTCCATTATTTCATCCCCTTCGGTCTTTGTGTCTATGATGGTCTTCAGGCATTCTTGGGTAGAGTGGATGAAGTGGCGTGAGTCTTCTATTAAGTGTTTTAGTCTTTGGTGTAGTTCCTTGGCCAATCTGTAAGTTGGTCTTCTGGGTAGCAAGACTATGGGTCTGAAGGGGGATCCTGGTTTGTGAATTTTGGGTCATCCGAAGAAGCATGGTGTGTTGGATCCGCCTGGTTTCATTTTTTGGAAGTTGGTCTTATTATTTCTCCAGATTTCTGAAGTTTCTTGAGTAGTTTCCCAGTTGTATTTATGGAATCTGTTTTGAGCATCATTAATCATTTCTCTCAGCATTCTGTGGCCATTTTGCGCTGCTATTCTTTTTGCTAGTGTGGTGTTAAGGGGAGATTTGTATTTAAGACATTTGGGTGGTACCTGTTTCCTTAGGCATTTGTGTAGGAGGTACAGGTATATTCGTGGATGGCATTTGTAAATGCCAATTCGACAGCTGGCATTGGTTTCCTATTTCTGGGCCAGTTTTAGCGTATTGCACCCACAGATGAAGCTGCATTAGAACATTATTTCAATGAGCCAACACACACCCTGCAGCACAAAAGAACTATGAAGAGCAGAGGAAAATCACCTATGCTATCACAAAGCTGGTCCCTTTTCTTTCTAAAAGCTGTTCCTTGGCGCAAGAATACTCTATCCTTGATATTTTTCAGAGGGGTAATAAACTAGACCGGTCTCAGATCAGTCTGCTTTGGTACAGAGATGAAAAGAATTTTGAGAGGCTTTTTGTTTATATGTAAACACCTGAAACTTCAGGCCAAAGTGGTCATGTTTTAGAAGTGATCTGTATAATAGAAGGGGAGAGGTCAGCTCTCTAGCTCAGCAGTTTAGTTCAATCCTGAACTAGTGAGGAGTTCAACAGTGTGATATGTAGAAAACCTCTCTCTCTCTTTCTGCCCTTCAACTTCAACCTGTAAATGTCTATTCCATTTAAACTGGTTTAAAAGGGAGTTTGCTTATTGGGAGTGTTGTGTATAATCTGAACAGCATACTTAAGTCTAGTTTGGATAGACTGAGTTCTATAGGGGTTCGTTATTCTGTTCTTTGTGTTTCATTGTGTAATTTTGTTAATAAATTTTTGTCTGTTTTAAAATCTGGTAGTCAACTTAGCTAACTTACTCTGGGTAATTTTCATTGTACACTTACTGAAACAAATTGCAAAGTTATGGTCTGGGCTGCCTGCTTAAGAATATTTTGAGTGGTCTGGCCTAGTCCATAAAAAACTGGGGAATCTTTGCGGGATTTTAACCAGCAAGTGGTAGGTGCCAGTGTCTTTATTTTGGGTGTTGGTTTGGTTGGGTAGACAAAGCTTGGGATAGGAATGGCTCTTTCAGTCACCAAAACGTTTCTGGATGTGGATGGGGTGACTTTGGAAGGTTTGCAAAAGCTGAGTAAGGCTGAGCTGCAAGAGTTAGTAGAGAAGCTGGAATTGGAACTGCCTGCTTCTGTGAGGTTAAAAATCACACAACACCAGGTTATAGTCCAACAGGTTTGATTGGAAGCACACTAGCTTTCGGAGCGACACTCCTTCATCAGGTGGTAGTGGAGGGCTCAATCCTAACACACAGAATTTATAGCAAAAATTTACAGTGTGATGTAACTGAAATTATACATTATTATACAATAATATTACACAAAATAAATTATACAAAAATTTTCAATGTATAACTTCAGTTACATCACACTGTAAATTTTTGCTATAAATTCTGTGTGTTAGGATTGAGCCCTCCACTACCACCTGATGGAGCGTCGCTCCGAAAGCTAGTGTGCTTCCAATTAAACCTGTTGGACTATAACCTGGTGTTGTGTGATTTTTAACTTTGTACACCCCAGTCCAACCCCGGCATCTCCAAATCATGACTGCTTTTGTGAGGAAAGCAGAGATAATTACAGCAGTAGCTCAGCATTTCAACTTGCTGGAGAAACCATCAGAATCTATAGAGATGGCAAGAATTCAATTGCAAACAAAGCAGCTTGAGTTAGAGGTGAGAGATAAGGAAAGGGCAGCAGAAATGAAACAGATTGAATTATGATTAAAAGCCAAAGAGAGGGAAAAAGAGAGAGCAACAGAACAGAGACAAAAAAAGAACAGCAGTAGAGAGGGAAAAAGAGAGAGCAAAGAAAGAAAAAGAGAGAGCTTTTGAACTTCAAAAACTGACACTTAAAAAAAGGAAAGTCAGCTTAAAAGGCTGGAGAAAAAGGCTGAGGGTAGGCTCAGTGAGGAAGGGAGTGAGGAGGATCAAACCCCTGGTGGTCAGAAGCCTAGTAAGAAACTGTTTAAGTATGTTCAAGCATTACCTAAACTTGATGAGAAGGATGTGGAAGCCTTTTTCATCTCATTTGAAAAAGTGGCTAAACAAATGCAGTGGCCAGTGGCAATGTGGGTTTGTTGATCCAAATGAAACGTACAGGTAGGTCTAGTGAGGTATTCGCATCATTATCAGAGGAGATATCTGGGGAGTATAAGGAGGTGAAAAAAGCCATTTTACATGAATACAAGCTTGTACCAGTAGCCTACAGACAATGTTTCAGGAATCTAAGGAGGGACCCTGGTCAAACCTAAATTGAGTTTGAAAGGATCAAACTGAGAAATTTTGATAAATGGAAAAGAGCTTTAAAAATCAAGCAAACCTATGATGCCCTTAGAGAGTTAATTATTTTGGAGGAGTTCATAAATTCACTGCCTGAAGTAGTGCAAGCTCATGTGGAAGAGGAGAGAGTTAAAACATCAAGGTTAGCAGCTGAAGTGGCTGGTGATTATAAGCTGGTCCATAAAACACAGTTTGGCTTCCAGAATCAAGTTCAGTCCATGAGGGATAGAAACTAGGACAAAGAGAAATCCCCACATGGAAAGGTAAAGGTAGATCTCAGTGAAGATCATAAAGATAACTTACCACAGGGTAAAAATGAAATGTTCAAGGGGGACAAAGAAGTTAAAAGGCTCCGATGTTGTTATTGTAATAAAGTGGGCCACACAATATCACAGTGTTGGTGGGCTAGGAAAAAGCCAGAAGGAGATCTAGGGCGGTACGGTGGCACAGTGTTTAGCACTATTGCCTCACAGCGCCAGAGACTGGGGTTCAATTCTCCCCGTGTCTTCGTGGGTTTCCTCCGGGTGCTCCAGTTTCTTCCCACAGTCCAAAGATGTGCAGGTTAGGTGAATTGGCCATGCTAAATTGCCTATAGTGTTAGGTGGAGGGGTAAATGTAGGGCTGCTCTTTGGACTTGTTTCCACACTGTAAGTAATCTAATCTAATCTAAAAACCAGACAAGCCTGGGAGTTTTGTTGGACTAGTAACAAAAAGCACAAGGGAAGTTAGACAACTGTCTCAGAATGTACAAGATAATCAGAGGTTGATTAAGAAGGAAATGCCAGATCTGCTTAAAAAATATACAAGTAAGGGTAAAGCTTATTCACATAGACCAGAAACTATAGGTTAGGATGTTACAATATGAAAGGACACAAGATCCTCAGTCTGTGATGCTGAAGGATGAGGATATATGTACTCCTGACTATTGCCAGAGAAGGTACTGGTAACAGGAATTCATGGTGAGACAAAATGTGCTCAGTTATGTAAAGTGAGGCTAGACAGTCCCGAGAAGAGTGGAGAATTTGTGGTAGGAGTATTGGACAAACTCACAGCACCAGGAATACAATATGTCCTTGCAAATGATATATCAGATTCACCGGTAGGCGTGCTACCTACTCTAGTTGAAAAGCCAGTGGAGATGCAGGCAACTTAAGACATGAAGAATGTTTATCCAGGAAATTTCCCTGATTGTGTGATCACAAGATCACAGAGGCACAAGCTGAAGCAGGAGGGAACAAAAGGCACAGATAAGGAAGCTGACATAGCTTTATCAGAAACTTACTTTGATCAGATAAGTGGAACAAAGAAGGAGCAAATAGGTAAACATGCAAGTATCTTTAACTCTGCTAAGCTGATTGAATTACACCTGAAAGATGAGTTAAAACAGTTATATCACAAGGCATTTATAGAGAAAGAGAGTGAATGCTTTGCTGTGTGTTATTACTTAACAAATGATGTCTTAATGAGGAAATGGAGACCATCTCCTATTCAAGCAGATGAAAAATGGGCAGAGAATCATCAAATTGTTTTGCCAGTAAGGTATAGAAAGGAGGTGCTGTGAGTGGCGCATGAGCTACCACTTTGGGGTCATTTAGGGGTGAGGAAAACAGGCTAAAATACAAAGGCATTTTTACTGGTCTGGACTACACAAGGATGTAGTTGAATTTTGCCAGGTGTGTCATGCATGTCAGCTAATCAGAAAATCACAGGCAGTAATTAAACCTGCACCTTTAATACGTATTCCAGCATTTGAGGAACCTTTTACAAGAGTCTTGATTGATTGGATAGGTCCCCTACCTTAAACAAAAAGTGGGAATAAATATTTATTAACAATAATAGATGATTTGACTAGATTTCCAGAGGCAATCCCATTACGCAGCATCACAGCTAAATGGGTTGTAGAAGAACTATTTTTTTATAACTAGATACAGACTGCCATTAGAGATCCAGTCAGATCAAGGATCAAACTTCACATCCAAACTATTCAAGGAAGTTA
Source organism: Chiloscyllium plagiosum (assembly GCF_037043375.1). Classification (NCBI taxonomy): domain Eukaryota; kingdom Metazoa; phylum Chordata; class Chondrichthyes; order Orectolobiformes; family Hemiscylliidae; genus Chiloscyllium; species Chiloscyllium plagiosum. Next base: position 76,021,277 of record NW_028270140.1, read on the forward strand.
TGGATAACTTGGGAATAAAGCGATTAAAATCTACTGCATACCATCCAGAATCACAGGGAGCACTCGAGACCATGTTGAGAGCTTATGGTCAGGATTATCCAGATGATTGGGATAGGGGAGTTCATTTGAACGTTTTGCAATCAGAGATGCACTGAATTAATCAACCAAATTCAGCCCATGTGAATTAATGTTTGGGTATGAAGTCAGAAGACCATTGAAATTGATGAACGAAAATTAGTAAGTCAGAATTCAGAGACCACCCATTTGGACAATGTGTCAAATTTTAGAGAACAATTAAATAGAGCTGGAGAGTTGGCTAGACGGCATTTAAAATTATCACAGCATACAATGAAACAAGAGGAGGATAAGAAATCACAAATTCGCAATTTTGCAATTGGGGATAAGGGGCTGTCACAAAGCTAGTCCCTTTTCTTTCCAAAAGCTGTTCCTTGGCTCAAGGATATTTGTCCTTTTTTTAGAGGGGTAATAAACCAGGCTGGGCACATAGATGCTCATCCTTCAGCATCACAGACTGAGGATCTTGTGTCCCTTCATATTGTAACATCCTAACCTATAGTTTCTGGTCTATGTGAATAAGCTTTACCCTTGCTTGTATATGTGCCATACCCTTGCTATGGTACATAGATGAAACAGATTTTGAGAGGCCTTTTGTTTAAATGTAAACACATGAGACTTCAGGCCAAAATGATCATATTTTAGAAGTGACCTGTATAATGAAAGGGGAGTGGTCAGCGCTCGAGTTGAGCAGTTTAGTTCAATCCTGAACTGGTGAGGGGTTCATGAGGGAGTTATATGGAAACTCTCTCTGTCTGCCCTTCAATTTCAACCTGTAAGCATGTGTTTCATTTAAACTGGTTTTTAAAGGGAGTTTGCTTATTGAGACTGTTGTGTATATTTGGAACAAGATACTTAAGTCTAGTTTGGATAGTCTGAGTTCTGTAGGAGTTCTTTATTCTGTTCTTTGTGTTTCATTGTGTAATTGTTTGAATAAACATTTTGTCTGTTTTAAAATCTAGTAGTCAACCTACTAACTTACTCCAGGTAATTTTTACTATACACTTACTGAAACAAATTGCAAAGTTATGGTCTGGGCTACCTGCTTAAGAATGTTTTGAGTGGTCTGGCCTAGTCCATAACAATACAGTTTATACAAGAAGAATGAATACTGAATGAACACAGCCCGCCGATTTCTCAGCAATAAACCTGAACAAGCAGACAAAATGCATCCAGAAACCCGAACCACTCTCCCCTACATCAAAGACATCTTGGAAATGATTGCCAGACTACTCAGACCTCTTGGCATCATGGTAGCCCACAAACCCATCAAGACACTATAACAGCAGTTAATGAACTTGGAAGTCCCTATACTGACCACAAGCAAAATTAATGTCATTTACAAAATACCTTGCCAGAACTGTAACAAACACCACATTGGACAAACAGGCAGAAAACTAGCTACGAAGATACATGAACATCAACTGGCCACAAAAAGACATGACCCACTCTCACCACAGAGTGGGGTATTTACATACAGATGAGGAAGGACACCACTTTGACTGGAACAACACATCCATCCTCGGACAAGCCAAACAGAAACATGCATGAGAATTCCTAGAAGCATGGCATTCCAACCAGTACTCTATCAACACATGCATTGACTTGGATCCCATTTATCACCCCTTGAGAAAAAGAACAGGAAATGACATCACCAAATCCAAGGAAACCCAAATACATAAATGAGAAGCAGGCCGTACCACCACTGCTTCACTGGCATTCACTGATGATGTTACCTAGTATGGTGACGAAAAGTCTGAAAATGAACCTTCCTGCTCAGCGAGCAAACTTACATCCAGAACCCCAACCTGAGCTACATGTCTTCTTTGTAAATAAAACACATGTCGTTCTCAACAGTTCAATATATCTGTAAGTAGTTTGAGGTCATTTTCATGATAATGTGATATAATAATAGCAAAAGGAAAGCTTGCATTTATATAGCTCATTATCTTATCTCTTCAAATAATCTGAAAGTTCTTCCCACATTGTTTAGATATTGTTGTTATCTAGATACATATATAATACATTTTCATACATATTATGTCCTCAAACCACAATGGAATTGATGACCAGCCATTCTGTTTTGATTGGTGTGGGAGAAATATGATTGTTGGCTAGAACACTTTCTGCTTTTCTTAAGTACTCCCACAGAGAGTTTAGTATTCAACTGAAAGGCAAATGAGAACTTTGTTGGTAGATTTAAAATCATTTGTAGTATGTTATCTCCAGCAACACAATATTCTCTCAGTATTATACTGGATTAGTTTCAATTGTGTGTTCAAGTATTGGAGTAAGGATGCTCTGTAAAATACTGCACATCACTAACATATAACAAAATGTATTATATACAGATAAAATGGCCTTTTTAATCAATGTAGTCACTTTAATATGACTCATCTCTGACACAATGAACTGACTGCTGATCTGAGATACTCAAACTACTGTTGCTTCACATAAAGGCATGACACATTGCAGAAATTCCTGATATTCGAGCATCCGGAAATTGCAATGATGTATGCATTTCTATTGACCCTGCAAGGTCCTCCTTACTAACTTTTTTTTAATATTCATTCATGGGATGTCAACATGTCTGGCTGAGTTAGCGTTAATTGACCATTCTGGTTCCCTAGAGAAGCTGCCTACCCAACTAATACAATCCATGTGATGTAAATAGACCTACAATATCTTCAGGAAGGGAGTTCCAGCATTTTGACCCAGTAACAATTAAAGATTAGGTAACATATTTCCAAGACTGATAGCGTGTGGCTTGGAGGGAGACTTGCAAGTAGTGGTGTTGCCATGGTGCTCTTGTACTTTGACATGGTGGTGGTCATGAGTTTGGAAGGTGCTGTCTATGGAGCCTAAGTGCGTACTGTTAATACTGAGCGATGCTGATGGAGGGAGTGAATGGTTGTGGATGTAGTGCCAATCAAGCGGGCTGCTTTGTACTGGATGATGTCAAGATTCTTGAGTGTTATTGGAGCTGTTTTTATCCAAGCAAGTAGGAATCTCATTTCACTACAGTGCAGCCCCAAGTTTTTCACTACTTTGTCTACATTATTCCATTACTTTCATTTACATAGTTATTGTAAACATTAACAGCGTTATTAACATCATCATTATCGTTATCACCATTTCCGCCCACAAAGTCTGAATCTCACAAGTCCAGATGATCTGGAACAATAAAAAAGTCCAGTCTGGTTTGGTTATGCGCCGCACTAGGGTAATAGTGTTGTACCATTTCTGGAATAGTTGTGCTAATCTGTGTCAAGATTAGAGTGGTGCTGGAAAAGCACAGTAGGTCAGGCAGCATCCGAGGAGCAGAAAAATCGATGTTTCGGGCAAAAGCCCTTCACCTGTGCTAACCTGTGTACTGTTTGTTATAGGATCAGTACGGTTGCCCCATGTAATCACAGCCCCACTCATAGTTAGAATAAGATCAATGCCTTCTTATTCCTCCTGTATGTCCCTTTAGGCTTTCTGCCAATATCAAAATCTCAATTGATTTGTTTGTTTAATGACTGTGGGTTTTGACTTTCTGTACCTTAACCAGATCGTCTGCCCTTGCTTTAAAGTTGACATTTGTCGAGGTGGTTTACATTTTGTGGTTTTGAGAGGTTATGTTTGATTTGAGGTTGCATTCTGAAACTGGTAAATCTGTTTTCAACTTGCTCCACATTAACCATCTCGCTGGTGAGTAATTCTGACCCGTTCCCTAGCTTGTGATGTGCGGTTGCAACTTTATCTTTACAGGGTAAGCCCTTGCAAATTCAGATATGAAAACCATGAATATTTACATTTTTAAAACATCTGGCTCCCATGCCTTGGCCCTGATTTGGTCCATGTCTGTTTTCTGAGATTCTGAGGAAGGGTCGCTGGACCTGAAATGTTAACTCTGATTTATCGCCACAGACACTGCCAGACCTGCTTTTCCAGCAATTTCTGTTTCTGTTTTCAGCTAGTCAGATTCAGAGAGCAGATGAACACTGGCTGTTGCTAGGAAAATGTTTCTAGGACAGTGTTTTAACGAGCCAATTTAGGAATGCAGTAAGTTTGAAGTCACTGTATTATTGTTGACACCAGAAAGAGGCATCCAACTTCATGATTTTGCCACCATCTTTTCCAGGGATCAGCTTCTGTTCCAGCCCATCACAGATGGTGAAAATCCAGCCCCAAGGTCAATTCAGCATTTCAAAAGAGAAGTTTATGAATTTTGTTATTGCAAACAATATGAGGATTTTGCAAGGACAAGAGCAATGTGCATTTAGTTAACAGATTTGACGTAGTCAGCTTCCCAAGGTCCTTCACAGGGATGTTATCAAACAAAACTTGACACCAAGCCAGGAGATATTAGAACAGAAAGGAGGTAAGTTTTAAGGAGTATTTTCAAGAGAAATGTTTTCTGGAATGATGAAGCGATTTAGTGTGGGAAGTTCAGAGCTCAGGGAAGATGCAGCAGGTAGCACGGCAGGTAATGGTGGAACGATGAAATTCATGGATGCACAAGAAGTCAGAATTCAAGGGAAGCAGAACATTTTGTGGGTCAACACAGGGATTATTGTGGTCAAGGAGGGATATAATCAATGAGAATTTTGAAAACAAAGACAAGAATTTTAAAATTAAGGAATTTCTCAATCAGGACCCGACATAGGTTAGCATACACAGGGATAATGAGTGAATAAGTTTTAAAATTATTATATATTTATGGAAATTCAAAAGATGGGACATTAATCTGGAGAGCATTCAAATATCCAAGTCTAAGTAACAAAAGCATGGATGAGATTCTCAACAGTAGATGAGGAGAAGCAATGTCAAAACGAACAAGATTCAAGTAATAGAAATAGGTAATAGAAAATTCAAGTAAATGGAAGTCAATCATGATCTAATCGAAAGGTGAACAGGCCCAAAGCACTGAAAGGCTTCATTCTGTAATCAATCAAGGAGGCTAATGGAGCGCTATCCTTTATTACACGAGGAATTGAACATAAAAATAAAGATGTCATTCTTCAGTTATGCAGGCATTGGTGCGACCACACGTAGAATATTGTGTGTTGTTTTACTCTCTTTATTTAAAGAAGGATGTAAATATTTTGGTTAGAGACAAAAAAAGCTGCAGATGCTGGAATCCAAGATGGAGAAAGTGAGGACTGCAGATGCTGGAGATCAGAGTCAAGAGTGTAGTGCTTGAAAAGCACAGAAGGTCAGGCAGCATCCGAGGAGCAGGAGAATCGATGTTTCAGGCAGAATCCCTTCATCAGGAATCAGATTTCCCAATGATGAGCTTATGCCCGAAATGTTGATTCTCCTGCTCCTCGGATGCTGCCTGACCTGCTGTGCTTTTCCAGAACCACAGTCTCTACTGGAATCCAAGGTAGACAAGCAGGAGGCTGGAAGAACACAGCAAGCCAGGCAGCATCAGGAGGTGGAGAAGTCAACATGTTGGATATAACCTTTCTTCAGGACTGGGTGTAGGGGTAGGGGGAAGCATATTTGGGATGAGGAGAGTAGCATCCCACCCCAAAATCCCATCCTGCTTATCTGTAGCTCCCCCTACCCTGACCTCCAGTATGTACATAATGTTAACTTCTCCACCTCCTGATGCTGCCTGGCTTGCTGTGTTCTTCCAGCTTCCTGTAAATACTTTGGAGCAGGTTCAGAGGAGGTCAACTAGATTTATGTAAAATAAAAGAAAGTTTACAGATGTTGGAAATCTGAAACAAAAACAGAAATTGCTGAAGGAACTCAGCAGGTCTGGCAGCATCTGTGGAGAGAAAGGTCCTGGAGAAGGGTGCACTAGACCTGAGACTTTCACTCTGTTTTCTCTCCACAGATGCTGCCAGACCTGCTGGTTTCTCCAGCAATTTCTGTTTCTAAATGAGGTTTATACCTGAGATGAACAGGTTGTCTTATGAGGATAGGTTAGACAGATTGGGCTTGTTTTCCCTGGAGTGAGTGAGTGACTTGATTAAGTATATAAGATTCTGAATGGCCTTGATAAGATGGACATGGAAAGGATGGTTTCCTGTTGTGCGTGAGTCCAGAACTAGGGAGCACTATTTAAAAATTCTGGATTGCCCTATTGGAATATTGAAGAGGAGAATGTTTTTCTCTCAGAGGATTGTATAATTTTGGAACTCCCTGTCGCAGAAGGCCATGGAAGGAGGGTCATTAATTATTTTTAGGGTGGAGCTATATAGACTCTTGTTAGGTAAGGGAATTAAAGGTTATCAGGATGGGTGGGAATGTGGAATTTCAAACATAAACAGATGAGCAATGACCTTATTGACTGATGAAGCAAGCTTGAGAAGTTGAATAGGTGACTTCTGCTCCTATTTTGTATGTTTGTAGAAAAGTGCTGGAAAGAATCCCATAGCATATCAGTCAGAAAATAACAGATAAATTAATCTCAATTAACCCCTTTATCCAAACTAAAAAATAAGAGTTGAGAAACACTTGAACGGTGGAGGAGGTCTGAAGTATTGAATGGAATCTTCAGGTTCTTGTGCTTTGAATCAGATCAGTTTGAATTTGTAATAGACAGGAGTAGATGCAAGTAACAAAGTATATGTGAGTGACTGAGGAAGTGAGAATCTTGGTAGAAAAGAGAGAATGGGGCAATAGAAAATATATACAGACATGCAATTAAATGATGTTTAGAAATAACAATGACTAAAGTCATTTCTGAGGAGCTTTTGTCAAGTAATGGCAATGGGAAATTGGAGAAACCTTCACAATCAAAGGGCCACTTTTCCACCCCATATATTGTTAACTCCAACACGTTAACTGAGATCTATCAATCCTTTACTGAAACAAAAGTCAAGCATATGATGGTGAGAAAGTTGTGAAAGTTGCAGCAAAAAGCAACTGTGGGTTTAAAGCTCTTCGAAACAACCACAGAAATTCCAGTGGGATGACACACCATCTGCTCACCCTCTACAGGACAGCTCAGAGAAGCAGGGCGTTGCTCTTCTTACTGGGTGGTCCTTTTGGACTGCCATTGGTATAGGAACCTGCTTCCTTTGTGGTAATGGCTCTATCCTTGACATTTAGGAAATGGCTGGGGTGGGGGGGCGGGGGGGGGGGGGGCAAGTGTTGCTTAAAGTCACATGCTTAAAGCAGCAGTTCTGTCCCTAGCTCTAATGACACTGTAGCAATTTATCCAGATTTAGGTATGTAATTATCCCAAAATAAACTTCAGTAAACATGAAAAACTGAAAAATACTTCATTGACTGTGAATGCTTTAAGATGTCTATTGCTGTGGAAAAGTACTCAATTAATGCAATTTTTTAATTAACTTCCTAAATCAGTTATCAGCTTGACTGAGTAGTAACATGCTAACCTTCAAATCAGAAACTGTAGATTCAATCCCGACTTCTTAATTTGAACATAATCTGATCTAATATTTACGTACAAAACTTCCACATCAAAATTTGGGAAAACAAATCCGAATGAGAGCAGAGACATTTTCTGGTTAAACGTTATCCCAAACCAAAACCCTTGAAATAGATTAGTTATTGTTCAATTAAATTGATGTATGTGAAACGTCTATGAAAACTTTCCTAAATATAATGGTGTAACTATACAATCAAAACTTGGTGTTAAATGTTTTGCTCATTTTTAGGCAACTCATCTAGTAGTTTAGTGAGAATATTTTGTCAGATGACACCCCTATAAAGGACCCTGGAATATTTTCTTATATCAGTAGTGTTACATTAATTTTTTTTAGCATTTCTTTTTTCTTCTCGGGATGTCAAAGGATGTGAAACACCCTAAATGAAGGCAATCAAATTGGATTAAAATCCCTCCTGGCATTTGTTCCAGAAAGCAGGTGTGTGCTTACATTCTGTTTAAAGCAGGTCTATGTTAATAGCCCACAGTGGTGTCTTTGTCAGGGAGAACTGTTTTTCTATGTTTACCAGCTGTTGGTAACCAGGTGGCTCCCTCAGCAGCAATAACAGCAGAAGAATGTCAACTGAAGGATTCCCATCCAAACACCTCTCCACTTTTCAGCACAGCATATATAAACAGTACAATACCTCCCAACATTCCTTGTGAAATACTTTCTGAATTATTCATTTTTCAAATGCACAATTCAGATAGAAATGAATTTATTTTAAAACACTTTGTGTCCATGTCTATTATTTATCATTAACTGGTGTAGATGGAGAACAATAGGCTGGACAAACAGGCGAAGAGCTTCCAGGCAACGTTTGCACCTTGTCTATGATTTTACTTCATATTTGAACAGACAATGAAAACTCTTTCCATAGATAAGCAGAGGAATCATTCTAATACTTCCATTTTTTTTTCTCCTCCAAGCGGCACGGTGGCACAGTGGTTAGCACTGCTGTCTCACAGCGCCAGAGACCCGGGTTCAATACCCGCCTCAGGCGACTGACTGTGTGGAGTTTGCACGTTCTCCCCGTGTCTGCGTGGGTTTCCTCCGGGTGATCCGGTTTCCTCCCACAGTCCAAAGATGTGCAGGTCAGGTGAATTGGCCAAGTTAAATTGCCCGTAGTGTTAGGTAAGGGGTAAATGTAGGGGTATGGGTGGGTTGTGCTTCGGCAGGGCGGTGTGGACTTGTTGGGCCGAAGGGCCTGTTTCCACACTGTAAGTAACCTAATCTACTCAAATGGTCTGGATCACCACTTTGTTAATTTGTATTTGTTGGTCAGGAAGCCTAAGGAGCACAGTTCAGTTGGAACAAATATCAATGAATTGTCAGCAAATGCATTTTCAGCTTTTTTTTGGTCAAGTTTTCAGTTTTTTATGCTAAATTGTTGTATTTTAAACATATGTGGGTGGAATTTCTCCTCCCGGGTGTCACATGAGTAATAGCCAGAAAGTGAAAATGAACTAATCTTATTCTCTGCATTAAGAATGATTTTTTCGATTTTCCCCTCAAGCTGTAAATGGCGAAATTTTGAATCTTACCACGGAGCAATGACTTAGAGCGACTAAGTCATAGAGATGTACAGCACGGGCCTACTGCATCCAGAGGTCCAAGCTCCACTGCCAGACCAGGCTGTTTTCTCACCACTCCAGCTGCCCACCTTCCAGATGTTGCCTTGCTGGCATCACCACCATTGCACCGTCTCTGTACACTAGCGTAGAAACAAAAGCACAAGGACTGTAATGATCTAAAAAGATGGACGTCTTGAAAGACAAAAATGAGTGAAGTAAAAGTCATGATCGAAGAATTCCATGTTTTCTGAATGGAATTTGAATCGGAAGAAAAGGCACCTATTTCCTCACAAGTGAGCAACACATAGGGCAAATGTTGGATGAGATGCTTAGTCAGACATCCAGGACTTACTGAACACTCCAGACTCAATAGCAAGTCTCATATAGAATGTATAACTTCCCTGGTGACCCTCCCATTCATACATCCTTTCAGTATTTATGTAACCTGGATGTTTATTGTGTCCCAGAATACACTTCTGAGCACAATGAAGGCTGTCCACTTCTTGGAGTTATGCCTGACACAAAGGAACTTGGTTGCGGTTGTTAGATATCAGTTGACGCAGCTCCAGGATGTGCCTGTAGGAGTTCCACTGGGTAGCATCCTGGGCCCAACCACCTTCAGCTGCTTCATCAATGACCTTCCCTCCGTCATAAGGTGAGAAATGGGGATCTTTCTGATGAGTACACAATGTTCAGCACCAAACCAGCATGATGGCTAGAGCAGGCCATGTGCAGAACAGAGGCTTCTGCCGGTGATCTCCTCTGCTTTTTTCTCACACCATCTGTTCTTGTTATTATTTGTTTTGTTTGTATTACTGCTTTTTGGATGCCTAGTGGACTGTTGGTTTTCTTATGGTGAATTTTCAAGTCTGTGAAGGCTATGTGCTTATGTTTAATTCAATTTTGCTCAAGTTAATCACAATGACAGAAATGTGGAGGACATATTGTTAAGGTGAACTTTATGTATTGAAACACTCCTAATTTAACTAATTTTGAGTGGGACAGACTTTTAGCTTCTCCTTCAGGCAATATTTAGGTTTAGTCCATCCCCTGTTTTCATTATATTGATATGAACAGAATAAAGTGGGAATGGTGAACTACTCTTTATGTTTAAATCCTGTTGAACAACGGTTAAAAAAAATCCTGATACTGAAAATTTGAAATGGATCAGGAAATTCTGGAAATGTGTAGCAAGTCAGACATTACCTTTGGAGAGGATAAAGAAATTAATGATTTGGGTGGAGATGGGGGTTGTAACTGGAATATATTATAACATTTCAAACAGGAACATAACTAGACAGAAGAGGCAAAAAAAGGTACTAAAATATGCATGCAGGAAAATTGGAATAGAATAATATGAAGTATGTAATTGGAGGACAGGAGATGGTCTGTTGGATGATGGGAGCTTAGTAGATCACAACAGAAGATAAAATGGGAGTAATCTAACAATAGAATATAGACAAGTGACAGAGGACATTTAAACTGGTAAAAAAGATGAAAACTCAACAGGTGGAAATGGAAGCATGAGAGTAGTCTAGGAACATGATAAAAGAGAGCAAGATGAGCCTCAGTTATTTGAGCAATTCTATCATGTCAGGTCAAGGTAATTGTCATCCATATTTTGAAACCTGATACTCAGATCATAGGTGCCAAATACAAACTTATAAGAAAATATAAAATACATTCTATGTAACATGCATAAATCTTATGTAAGTAAAGACCAGAGCTGAAAGAGAAGACATTTAGAAATTCATTAAATTTTTAAAAAGTCCTTGCTGTGTCCTCAAAGGTTCAGCATGTAAACAAAGTAACTTTTCTCCTTATGTTTGACAATAAATTATATATCAGAGAAGTTATTCCAGTGTGCTGTTTTCTCCCGCAGCAGCATCACATGGAGCATGGCCAAGGGGTCTTGATGCCAAGAGTCGTAGAACTCATTTGATGACTCATTGCCCACTTCTGGCAATAAATCTCTCTTTTGTTTTGCACCACCTGCTCACTGTGTTGTTAAACACAATTAACTATCTCTTCTGGAGAAGCAATCAACTGTTTGAACACTTTTATCTTACACGTTTGAAATATTTCTAACATTCTTGAAATGAGTTAGATCCTCTAGTTCAAACAAGTGTAATTAAACAAATAAATAAAAAAAGTTCAAAAGGCACAGCAGATCTATAGACAAAAAGAGGATTAGAAAATGGAAAGATTAGAGAAAGGATAGGAAAGTGTTTTGAGATTGGAAGCATTGATGAAGACATGTTCTTTGACAAACGCTGCCTGAAGTCTCAATATTTTCAGCCCTTATTGTTGGCTTTTTGATATTTGTTGCAGATGAGCAACAGGCAAGTGAAATAGACATAAAATCAAATGACTGGAAAACTCAGGCAACATCTGTGGGGCGAAACAAAATGAACATTACTGATCTGGTAATCTTTCATCAGAAAAGAAGCAAGATGGAAATGTAAGAATTTTTACATCAGTGCAAGGAGGCAGGAAAAGCAAAGGAGGAGATTTGTGAGGGGGTGGAGTGCAGGGGTGATTAAGAAAGCCTGAATGTAACATATAGGAATACAGACAAAAACAAAATATGACCATCGAATCCAGAGAAAAACAGAAGCAAAAAGCACAGAACAATTTAAAGGCAGAGGTTATAATCTGAGGATAGTGAACTCGATATTGAGTCCAGAAAGGAAGATTGAACCAGGCTATAGATAGAAATTGAGATCAGTGTGGGAGACTTAAAGTGGAGAATTAAGTGATAAGCAACGGAAGCGCGGGTTTCTGATTGTGGACTGAACTGAGGTGTTATCAGTATGCATTTGGTTTACCTAGTGTGGAGGAAATCATATTTTGATCAGTAAATACAATATAGTAAATTGCAAAAAGAACAAGTAAATCATGTTTCACTTGGAAGAATGCTTGCGGCCTTGGATAATTGAGAAGGCTGTAGATGAAAGAACATCTCCTGTGCTTGCGCAGAAAGGTGCCTTGACAATGGGAGAGTATTGGAGTGAAGGAGAGGGCTAGTGTTTCTCAGAAGGAATACCTCATACTGAACGCTGCAAGGAGAACCCAGGGGAAGATGTATGTGGTAGTGGGATCATGCTGAAGCTGACAGAAAGGGTGGAGGATGATATTTTGAATACAGAGGTTAGTGAGGTTTCATGAGGACAAGGGGAAGCCCTCCATCTGTTCTTGTTATTATTTGGAGCTCCATATCATGGAGCTCACTTGTAAGGGATTGCATTTTGCTTTAGGTGGATGGGATCCCAATCAAAGGGACCATTTTCCTTGGATGATGTTGAGCTTCCTGACTGTTGGTGGAGTTGCATTCATCCAGGCAAGTGAAGAATATTCCATCACACCCCTGACTTGTGCCTTCTAGGTGGTGGACAGATTTGCAGAGCTAGGAGGTGTGTTACTTGCTGCAGGATTCCTAGCTTCTAACCTGGTCTTGTGTCCACCTGAAGAACATAAAATGTTGCTTAACTTATCCTCTTCTGGCCACTTTGCTGCATCCATTCTCTAACACCAAACAATTCCCTCATCCTCATAATTGCTGGTTAAAATCACATTGAAACATGAGTAGCATCAATAAATCATAACTTTTAGATTTAAATTAGCAAAAGGACACTTATCCAACTTCAAAGATGACAAAGATAAATGGCATGGTAATATCTCTAAGGTGCATTGGGAAATCCAATTCCAATATTGTGCCGGAAATCCCAAAATAAGTTCAATGTAATTGCCATTGACTTTTTTATTTAACTAGTTCATTTGTTTTTATCTTCAGGTTTGTTGGCCAATTCTTGGTAGCATTTGACTTGCAGACCTGAATAATGCAAATCTAGGGTTTAAAGAGTCAAACCAATGCTAACATGAGGAGGAGTTGAGAGTTGGAACATAGACAGCAAACCCCTATAAGCTGAAAGCAGGAAATTGATTGTTAGCACCCCTCTTTAATAACATCTCTTCTCATGTTCTGCTGGTGGCTGTAAAGTAAACCACAGCAAAATGTTGCTCCTCAACAAAGCAAGAGAAAAACCTAAAGATATAGTGCAGGCATCTCAGAAGGACAGCAGTCTCTTTTTGAAGGATTCAGTGCTTTAATGGTGTAAATACATATGAAATTCAAGTATAGTTACACATTTGGTTATGTTCATCTGAAAGCTTCACTCTCCCTTCTCAGATCTTTTGTCCACTCATATTCCTCTTTCATTGCACTCCCTTCAGATGTCCATCACATCTTCCACTCACACCCATGCTTAAACTGTTTCCAATCTCCCCCTCTCCCAACTGCCTCATGGTTGATCTGGCAATTTTTGGATTGCCACCTGCACAGGCAATGCCACACGGCACCTGTGGCAAACCAACCAAAATCACAAGCTGAGTGCCTAATCATGGTCATCACAAGTTAGTTGATATCCCTTTGTGAGTTGACATAATTGCTGACATTAGTAAACAAGTCATCAGCTGACTGTCAACGGACCACTGGCTGGGAGACTCTGAACATTTCTGCACAGGAAAAGGACACAAAGACAAAAGAGTTTGAGTAATGGAGTCTTTGATAGCCACTGGAAACACACGGTCACAAGGTCCAGCAGGAAACCAGTCGTCTTTGAGAAAGCTGCTGATGTTTGTGGCCATGTGATATAAGATTCCAAGCCTGCTGAGGAATTACTGTTTGAACTCATCAAGAAAGCTAAGCTTGTGCCCATGCACCCTATTTTCCTGGGGTGGGGGGTTGGGGAGGGGGGGGGAAATGGTCCTGAAAGCTACGCTTCCCTGCTGTTCTCCCTGCTGCAGCTATAGGTGTCTGAACACAAGCCTGCTTCTGCTTCTGCTGCTCCATGTTTGATTGTTCCTTATCAAGGTTCAATCTAAAATAGGCAGAGCACCACCCATTCTGATGGGATGCATCAAGCATCCAAAAGGTAGAAAATTGTCTCTTAGTAAAAGTATTATGGACATCACCAGCTGATGATAAAACAGCCACATGAGAATTGGTGATTTGTTTCAGTATTTCCACATTTTGAATTGGTTCCTTCATTGCTACTGTGTTCTTGTCTTGTCACTGGTGAGTCCCAGTAAGCCCAGTAAATCTCTGCATGGTCAGTTAAACGTTAAAGTCAGTTGAAACATTACACCAGTTAAACATTTGACACAAGCAATCTGCTCTTCCTGAATTTGTTTTATATGAGCTTCCTAATGCACTGCAGGTAGGAGCTGCTTCCAAAGTGCTGATGTTTTGCTGGATTTAAGTTTTACTGCTGTCTGCGCCTAAACCCAAGCACTTTGCCAGATTAAATGCACCGTGCCAGCACTGGTTCTACCAGGCACAGTTGAAATTGAACCCTACATCTCCTCAGCTTTATCAGGGACAATAGCTCCTCTAATTATACAATGTCATGAGTCTTGCAATTATATAATTAATGTTTCCATTGCTTCACAATTCTGCCCAAGTTGGAGTCAGTCCAATATGTTAACCTGCCTTTCATTTTAAAGCACATGTGCTCAAACAGAAAAATTTGGAAAGACCTGTTAAATTATAATGGGAAGGTATGATTGGATTTTTCAGGTTGATGCCTCCACATATTAGGATAGGAGAAATGAAATTAATTTGCACACAAAACCAAAACAAAAACGATGCTCATGTTACTGCTGCAGCAAAGGTTTAAACAATAAACTCAAATGTTGGGAGATTGAAGCATATCATCCATGCTAATACTCTCTAGATTGTAATTAAATAGCTTGTCTCCTAATTACTTTTGCTGTAGTTTCATTCCTATTCAATAGTTAGATTCTGAGAGTTTTCTTTTTTTCCTGTGTGATCATTAGGATGCATTATGATCTCTTTTCCATCCTATTTACGTATTTCACTTACATGGTTGATGTATGCACAAAGCAGTGTAAAGTGCAGCAAATTGGAAAACTGAATTAATTAATGCTTTAAAATGTGGTCAATATATATCAGCATCAAAGATATAGATCATTTTATTTCAGATAAAGGTTACACACTTCCAGTGCATAATAAAAGAGTATAGTAATATTCAGGTGGTATCTTGCACTTTGTGCCAATAAATTGCGGATCATTCATGAATCATTATATCCATAATTCATTAGAAGAGTTTGTTCACATACAGATGCATAAAACAACATCAAACTTATATCGGATGCAATTACATTATGAGAGGATATCCAGTCAAATTATTAGCATACGTCATCTGGACAAAGCACATAACAAACATTTGAGTAAATGGAGTAGAGGAGAGCAATCAAACTTAAACACTTCACCCAGTCAAAAATGGGATAGGTGCAATTTAAAACAGCGACACGAATACTCACTGCAAGGTTCCTGTTCCATTAGTGCCCATCATAAACTTAGCTGGATATTTAGTTTAAGTAGATGAGGCACTCACTAAAGTGGGTAGTAATCTCACGGTATATTTTAATTAGGGTCTAATGCAGTCTATAGAACTCTAATATTATTTTAGCAGCCCTTTAATCAAGTCTCTTTTTGTTGTTTGACAAGGTCAGTCAATCACTAGGACGTAAATGAGACCCAACTATTAAGGTCAGCAGAAACTGCCAGGTGTAAGACTGACAAACAACTTCTGGATTTGAACTAAAAACCGTCCTTTCAGGGAACGATTCAGAGCTCTCCAGTCAAGAGTCATAGAGGTACACAGAAAGGATACTGATCCTTCAGTCCAATTTGTCCATGCTAACCAGATATCCTAAACTGATCTAGCCCCATTTGCCAGCATTTGGCCCATACCCCTCTAAACCTTTCCTACTCATGTACCCTTCCAGATGCCTTTTAAATGTTATAATTGTACCAGCCTTCACTCACTTCCTCTGGCAGCACATTCCATACACGCAGCACTCACTACCCCTTAGATCTCTTTTAAATCTTTCCTCTCTGACCTCTCACCTAATTTCATTGTTATGTTTGTCCTTTAAACAAACAACACAATCCACACCCGGTGGTGCACAATGTGCTTCTGCTCCTGTGCTTGAATGCAGCCACAAACATAAGCATACACACAGAAGCAGGCAGACATACCCAGGTACTTGCAGCAAGTAGTCTCTCTCTCTCTCTCTTTCTCTCACACACACACATACACGTACATACACACGTACACACACATACACATTCACTCATGCACTCACGTCATGGAGGCAGTAACAAAGGACTTGCAAACCTTACGCTACTACTCTGAGGGGATGAATTCAAATCCTACTATTCAGCTGAGGAATTTTAAATAAAAATAATAAATTAAACTTGGGCAAAATGCTATTCTCATTAATAATTATCAGGAAACTGCTGGATTGTCTTAAAAATAATCCATCTGGTCCACTAATGCCCTTTAAGGGTGGAAATCGGCCACGCGTTCCCTCTAAGGGCAACATGTGACTTCAAACCCACAGCCATATAGTTGATTCATTGCATTCGGAAAAGGCCCAGTAAGCCAATGAATTCTATCAAACATACACAGGATAAAGCATTGCAAATGTATCTAGCCTGTAGGGAAGTGATGGTCTCGTAGTATTGTTGCTAGAGCAAGTAATCCAGACACGTGTAATACTCTGTGGACTTGGCTTTAAATCCCATCATGGGAGATAAAGGTTTGAACTAAATCAAAATCTGGAATTAACAGCCTGATGAAACCATTCCTTTAGGGAAGGAAACTGACAACCTTGCCTACATGTGACTCCAGATCTGCAGCAGTGTGGTTGACTCCTAACTGTCCTCTGAAATGACCGAGCAATCCATTCAGTTATATCCAAGGGCAAGTAGTGATGTTGAATTAATGCTGGCCTAGGCAACAATGTTTACGTTCAGTGAGGGAATTAAAAAATAAATTGAAGCAGAGAAAAGATATCACCTTCTCAAGAAGATGTAGGGGTGGTCAATAAATGCTGGCCTTGTCTCTGACAGTCACATCCCAAAAACACATTGTTAAAAATCTTGCATTCAAACTTACAATCACAATCACACAGATTCCCATGCACCCATATGTGTCTGATCACTCACATACATACATATGGGGGATACGTTTCCTCAGGGTTTCCTTTGCCCCTCTGTTGTAATTGCAGAGGAAGACTCACCAAAATCCTGGAAGAAAACAGCATTACTCTGTTTTGCCTGGATTTCTGTGGTTCTCCTGTTTAGGTTTTGAGTGAATTCTGGCAGAAAACCAGCCCCATGAGTAAATACAAATACATGCAGGCAAGCAAAAACTCACAGCCGAAACACAAACACAATTCATAACCCAATATACACAAATGTGCAAACATACACATAAGTACAAAGAAGGAATACTGGCTAGGACGCCAACAGAAATTCCGTCTACATCAAAGACTCTCATGCAAGAGATTTTGATATTTTTGGTACAATGGTCTGAGCTTTATATTAAAGTATGTGCAGATTTGTTCAAAGGTGTCACTTCCACTTCGGCCTGTGGTGGGCTTTCTTGCATGACTACACACTTTTCAACTCATCACATATGCAAGTATCCTGGAAAGTTAATTACATAATGAATCCCACGTGACTAGTGGGTGAAAGTTCTTGTCCCTGTCAGGACTTTCTTGGCTTGAAGGGTCTGAAATGGGCTACTCTGCACTCACTGCACCACAGGAACATCAGAGGTTGTTCTGTTACACCTTAGTCAGAACCAGTGAGAACAGTTGCAAAAGGAAATTGCCAAAGATGACCACAATAAGAGTTGCAAAAGACCATGATCCAGGAATGAGAGTATTAAAGACGTTACTTTGAATGTTTGTTCATTTTGGTCGCACAGAATAATTTTCGCAACAAGTAATTTTCAAGGGCAAACATGCCCCAATACTAAAAACGTTACGATGAATATCATGTTGATGTTCCCAGATACAGGGTATTGAACTCACCAGACAACCAGCAAGTGAGTCTGTGCACTGGCCAGGATATTCAACAACTCGAGAAAGATTGTGATGCATGCCAACTATAACAACACAAGCAAAGGCTGCCTTTACAACTATATGATGTCCCATCAACTCTTTGAATGAATATAGCAACAGGCCTATTCACAGTATGAGGGGAAGATTACTCCATTGTTATGAATTACTTCTCCAAATATCCCATTGTTCGAAGGCTTGGCAACACATTGAGTGCAACCATCACTAACACAATGACCACTATTTTGAGTTTATTCTGCATCTCAGAACGGATAGTATCTGACAATGGACCACAACTCATGTTGAGACATATATTAAGTATGAATGATCCCCACAAACCTCACTCAAATGATCTAGCAGAATGTATGGTACTTAGTATCAATTCAATGATCATCTGATGGCGAGCACAAAGCAAGATTTTCACACTGCATTGCTATAATTTTGTGCAGGACAAATTACCATCCCCAGCAGTATGCTTGAAGATAAGTGTGAACAACAGTGCCCAGCAACAAACTGTTCTAACCATTCAGAGACACAGGACATTCATTTTCAAGGACAGAGGAGAATAAAAAAGATAAATAACAATTCAGAAGATAGAGAACTACCAAAACCGAGAATTGGACAGAGAATATATAGAGGAAATACAAACATAAATACATGGATACCAGCAATTATAAAATGTGTAACCAGTCCAGATTATGCACATTTATTAGTTATCATTGTACTACACTGTGAAAAACAGAAACCAGTTCAGACCAATCAGCATTGCACTAATCAGACATGAAGAAAGTGAGAGAGGAATCTGTGATGATAATAAGTGTGTTAATGTTGAGTAATAGCGAGCAGAAAGAAAATGTCTAGGTTGTCAAACATGTGCAACAGAGAATAGAATGTCCCTCTTCAGATAGATGCTACAATCACTAAAATCGGATGATTTATCAAGCTTCCAAATTGTGATTTGAATAGTTAATCTGCTCCCTGTTTGTCATATGCTATTGGACTTGGTGATATTCCTAGTAGACAGTGTGCTAACTGCTTGGATGTATTGATTGCACATTGGTAGCACAAGTGAGGAGTGGGAGAATGAGATAGGAACGGGTGGGAGTATACATAAAATTGGGTGACATGGCAGGAACCATTATACCTGGTGCCTTCCTGCCTTTGTTGATCCATCCCCACTCATGGACAGGACCAACCCCTCACTCCACCGACTGGACCCACGCTGACAGCAGCTAACTATTCCCTGATCCAGGGACCTGAATTCTCGAGCTATTCTAAGGACACCTCCACTTACCTGACACACTATCTCTTCAGCCACCTGGAACCCTATCACCTGACCCTCCACAGCCACCTGCAACCTTACTCTCAGTTACCAGCCTTCCACCCCCATGCTTACCTTCCACACTTACGTTCTCTCAGTGGTTTGCAAATTAACTGCAGGACCTTGAAATCTGCTGTAAAAAAAAGGGGGGGGGCCTGGGTGATGTGTCAGAGTGGGGTAGCTGAGGGTGGTTTCCACATTGATCCACTCAACCCCTGTCCAATTGTCTTTGCTGCTTTCAGTTAGAAGGCTCCTGGCCAGAAGCTAGTGAGCAGGACTCCTCTAAAGGCGAGGAATTTTTTTGTCTGATCAGGATTGGAATTAGTGGGTGGAATTTTCTATGCCTTCCTGAAGCTGTTGGAATGGCAGCTGAGGGGCTTGTTTCTCTTGGTCAGATAATCTAAAACAAGGGAGGACAATTTCACCAAAATAATTGTTTAGAATTAAGATGTATTGAATTCTTTTCGTTTAAGTGCGCTGAATCTATGAAATTCAATCCCCAGACAGTACAGTCGCACTGTCATTAAATATAGTTAAGGCTATGAAGTGCCTAGAGATGTCCTGAGATCATAAAGGCTCCATATCAATGCAATTATTCCTTTTATAACTTATTGTGTTACATGATAACAATGCTGTCATTTGAGAAGGATGAAAAAATGATCTGAACAAGTGTATCATTTCATAAGGGATACACCAGGAACTGCTTGAGTGGTGGACATGTATTTTGCTCATCCCTGTTTATCAACATCATGCCTAAAGTACCAATACCACCTAGTGGCAAATACCCCTGACTAACTCCACTTGTACTTCTAGGCACTATTAATTCCATCCTAAAAGCATTTACATTGTCATCTACAAGGTTTGTGTATCTACACATGAATTAATAACAAAAGGGAGAGTGTAAACTAGTATTTTAAAAAAATCTTCCGGGAGGAATCAGACAGCAAGATAATCGATCATTCAGATAATGAAAGGGAGGTTCTGATTTTCCCTACTCTTTTTTTCCCTCCTGCAAGTCTTGCTCACAACTTCCATCCTACAAAATGCCTTCTTGCAATGGGTCTCAGATGTTATGAGTTTAAAGTAGCATGTATACAAATACACATATAAAAAATAAAATACTGTGGATGTGGAAATCTGAACTAAGTACAAGAATGTGCTAGAGAAACTTAGCAGATCTGCCAGTGTTTGTAGAGAGTGAAATGTTTTGAGTCTGAGTGACTCTTCTTCAGCACTGTTATTGTGAATTGAAGTATAGGATTGAGCATTCTTCCAGTGTTTGAAAGACTGTTCTCTCATGGAATGAAAACTGTGTAAGTTGTCGGTGTTTTCTCCTGATAGCTAGAGAGCCAGTGAGAGAGCTGTGCTGCATTTTCAAGTGAAAATTGTCAAGCCAAGTGCATTGGTGAGGAGGAGATTGGCAGGCCATTCACTGGAAACAAGACCAGGGAAAGGGGGGGGTACACAGTCATCCCGCCCAGAAAGAGTTGTCTGTCAATCAGAGAGTACCTGCATGCTGCATGACGGATGGGGTTGTGTCTGCTGGCAAAAGAACTATTTTCCAAACCCTTCAAGTCCCAGAGCAAGTTAAATAATGTAGTACAGCTAGGGAATATTGTCATGTGGGGTTCACTGCTGAGGAGGCAGGTGAGTCAGTAACAGGTTCTGGATTAGTGGTGCTGGAAGAGCACAGCAGCTCAGGCAGCATCCAAGGAGCAGTAAAATCGAAGTCTCGGGCAAAAGCCCTTCATCAGGAATAAAGGCAGAGAGCCTGAAGGGTGGAGAGATAAGCTGGAGGAGGGTGGGGGTGGGGAGAAAGTAGCATAGAGTACAATAGGTGAGTGGGGGAGGGGATGAAGGTGATAGGTCATGGAGGATGGTGGAGTGGATAGGTGGAAAAGAAAGTAGGCAGGTAGGACAGTGCTGAGCTGGAAGTTTGGAACTAGAGTGAGGTGGGGGAAGGGGAAATGAGGAAACTGTTGAAGTCCACATTGATGCCCTGGGGTTGATGTGTTCCGAGGCGGAAGATGAGGCGTTCTTTTTGACTCCCACAGCTACCTGGATTACACCTCTTCCCACCCTACCTCTTGCAAAAATGCCATCCCGTATTCCCAATGCCTCCGCCTCCGCCATATCTGCTCCCAGGAGGTCCAATTCCACCACAGAACACACCAGATGGCCTCCTTCTTTAGAGACCGCAATTTCCCTTCCCACGTGGTTAAAGATGCCCTTCAACGCATCTCGTCCACATCCCACACCTCCGCCCTCAGACCCCACCCCTCCAACCGTAACAAGGACAGAATGCCCTTGTGGGCGGCACGGTGGCACAGTGGTTAGCACTGCTGCCTCACAGCGCCAGAGACCCGGGTTCAATTCCCGCCTCAGACGACTGACTGTGTGGAGTTTGCACGTTCTCCCCGTGTCTGCGTGGGTTTCCTCCAGGTGCTCCGGTTTCCTCCCACAGTCCAAAGATGTGCAGTGCCAGGTGAATTGGCCAAGTTAAATTGCCCGTAGTGTTAGGTAAGGGGTAAATATAGGGGTATGGGTGGATTTCGCTTCGGCGGGGCGGTGTGGACTTGTTGGGCCGAAGGGCCTGTTTCCACACTGTAATGTAATGTAATGTAATCTAATCTAATCTAATGCCCCTGGTGCTTACCTTCCACCCTACCAACCTTCGCATAAACCAAATCATCCACTGACATTTCTGCCACCTCCAAAAAGACCCCACCACCAGGGATATATTTCCCTCCCACCCCTTTCCACCTTCTGCAAAGACCGTTCCCTCCGTGACTACTGGGTCAGGTCCACGCCCCCCTACAACCCACCCTCCCATCCTGGCACCTTCCCCTGCCACCGCAGGAATTGCAAAACCTGCACCAACACCTCCTCCCTCACCTCCATCCAAAGCCCTAAAGGAGCCTTCCACATCCATCAAAGTTTTACCTGCACATCCACCAATATAATTTATTGTATCCGTTGCTCCCGATGCGGTCTCCTCTACATTGGGGAGACTGGATGCCTCCTAGCAGAGCACTTTAGGGAACATCTCCGGACACCCGCACCAATCAACCACACCACCCTGTGGCCCAGCATTTCAACTCCCCCTCCCACTCTGCCGAGGACATGGCAGTCCTGGGCCTCCTTCACCGCCGCTCCCTCACCACCAGATGCCTGGAGGAAGAATGCCTCATCTTCCGCCTCGGAACACTTCAACCCCAGGGCATCAATGTGGACTTCAACAGTTTCCTCATTTCCCCTTCCCCCACCTCACCCTAGTTCCAAACTTCCAGCTCAGCACTGTCCCCATGACTTGTCCTACCTGCCTATCTCCTTTTCCACTTATCCACTCCACCCTCCTCCCTGACCTATCACCTTCATCCCCTCCCCCACTCACCTATTGTACTCTATGCTACTTTCTCCCCACCCCCACCCTCCTCTAGCATATCTCTCCACCCTTCAGGCTCTCTGCCTTTATTCCTGATGAAGGGCTTTTGCCTGAAACATCGATTTTATTGCTCCTTGGATGCTGCCTGAGCTTCTGTGCTCTTCCAGCACCACTAATCCAGAATCTGTTTTCCAGCATCTGCATTCATTGTTTTTACCAAGTCAGAAACAGGGTCAACCACCAGCAAACCACCTCCTCCCGGCCCAACGTCCAGACCTCTGATCAGGTACTGAGTGCATTTGATCGAGGATTTTCACTCCCGCCTCCCCCTACCCCCGCAAGGTAAGAGGCTGCTGCATGTGAGCAGCTGCTACATGTGCTGAATGTGAGGCTAAACCCAGTGGTGGCAGGTCGAGAACCCTTAACCAGCCCTTCATTGGCCATTAAAGGACCTTAGATGCTGGAAGGGTGGGAAAATCAATATGGGCCTTCCCCCATAGAACATAATTCTGGAGGAAGTGGGAAGACGGTGGCATTTGGATATACCATCCACCCTCCCTAAACTAAGTGACCTTCCTGTTGTTAATCTCACTGCCTCTGGGATTCCATTCAAGATTTTCTGGGAGTGGGAAGGCTGTAGGCCAACTGGAATACAATTATTGAAGAGTAGTAGATAATGAATGCAGAGGCAGGCTGAATTTCAGTGTGAGGCACTGATTATAAATTATTTCATATAATCCATGTAAAAGCTGCACGTATGTTTAGTGTTCTATGCTCATTCTTATTAGGTACAGGTCTTTGAGATTTGGCAGCTCTGAGGTACAACCTAGAAGTAATAATAAATAACTTTTGCATTGGTAGGGTAGAGCCAGAGAATGGGCCCAATGCCCAATGGAGTTGATTTCAGGATCTGCCCCACTTCTGATCCCAGCATTGTCAGGGACTGTAACTCCAGCCACAAGAATCTGCTTAATAAAACACATGAATGATAATTACACATTATTTGCTTCCAAAATAGTTTAGAAACTGCACCCTCCCTAAAGCTCCTGGATATTTCCAATTACATTCAATTAGGATGTACAAACCTACCATTGTCTGGGTTAGTAGCAGTTTCCTGAACATTTGAGGACTTGCCAAAGTCTAAATTTAGTTGTGAAGCTATTTTCCCTGTGTTTTACATAGACCAGAATTGAATTCCTTCCCAACTTAAAACATATTTATCATCTGCATCCTGTTTCTTGGAGACATCATCCAAAAATATGATGTCAGGCTTTACTTGTACACTGACATCACCCAGCTAAACCTTACCATGACCTCTCTACTCTTCCACAACATCTTTATTGCCATATTAAATAAAAGTCATTCAGAGAATGTGGGTGTCACTGACCAGGCCAGCAGTTATTGCTCGTTCCTACTTTGAGACTGTGGTGATGAGCTAACTACTTGAACTGTTGTAGTCCATGTGGTGTCAAGGGAGGAGTTCCAGGATTTTGACCTAGCATCAGTGAAGTCAGGTTTATGTGTGGCTTGCAGTGCGATTTGCAGGTGATGGCATTCCATATATTTACTCCACCTGTCCTTTGGGGTCATAGAGATTACAGGTTTGGAAGACACTGCTGAAGAAGCCTTGGTGAGGTGATGGAGTGTATCTTACAGATGTTATACACACTGCTGCCACTGTGCATTAGTGGGGAAGGGTGTGAGTTTGAAGGTATTAAAGGGAGTGTCAACAACAGATTGCTTTGTCCTGGGTGGTGTTTAGTTGCTTGAATGCTGTGCATGCTGCACTCATCCAGGCAAGTGGGGAGTGTTCCAGTACACTCCTGACATGAGTCTTGTCAGTGTTAGACAGGTTTTGAAGATCCATGGAGGTAATTTAATTGCTGCAGAATTGCCAGTCTCTGATGTGCTTTTACTGGTACAGTCCAGTGGCAAGTCCAGTTTGGTGTCTGGTTAATAATAACCATGAAATATTCATATTGGGAATTCAGCGATGATAAAGCCACAGAACATCAAGGGGCAATGGTCAGATTCTCCCTTTTCAGAGATGGTCATTCCTGCCATTTGTGTGGCATTAATGTTATTTGTTACTTATTAATCCAATCCTAGACGTTTTCCAGATGTGGCTGCATTTGTCCAATAACCAATCCTGGATGAGTAGCAATTTCCTCCAACTAAACACTTTGAAGATCAACTGTCTTCAGATTTAACCACAAACTTCAATGTTTGTATTTGATGCCATCACTTTGTCAGACTACTGAAGTAGGTTGTTTGAAATCTTGATAATCTTAGCCTCCAAACTCATATTTACTATCTTACAAAAATCTGCCTGCTTCTGTAATATCTTCTATCCTTAGCTTTCTGCATCCATGCTTATATTACCGCCATACTTAATGACTCCAATGTTCTCCTAAATAGCACCTCATCATCCACACTCTTTCGGCTTGAACTCAACCAAATCCTTGCTATTGCATGTTCTATTTTCCATCGAGTATGACCCATTACCATTGTGCTTCAGAAAATTAGATGAGTTCATCATGGCTGTTTGTGCTGAGAGCCCAGGCTCGGGAGAGAATCTTTTTCAGCAAAATCACTTCCATCACTTAAGAAAATAGGAACATACAAGCATGATAGGAAATAGGAACAGAAGTAGACCTTTTAGCTCTTCAAATCTGCTATGAAATTCAATAATATCATTATTGATCTTTTACCTCAATGCCATTTTCCAACACTATCATATCACTGCATGAATATATTGAAAGCTTTCAGTTTCTGCCTTGAATGCATTTAATATCTGAACTTACTCAGCCCTCTGGGGTAGAGGATTCTCATGTTTCACCATCTGAGTGAAGAAGTTCCTCCTCATCTCTGTCCAAAAATAGCCTGCTTCTTATTCTGACACTGTGTCAAGTGGTTCTAGGTCCCACAGACTAGGGAACTATCCATCCTGTCGACCCCATATGAATTTTGCATGTTTGAATGATATGATCTCTCATTTTTCTCATCACAGTCTCCTCAATCTCTCCTCGTAGGAATATTCCACCATCGCAGGGATCCATCTTGTGAGCATTTATTGCACTCCATCTATGCTAAGTATATCCTTCTTTCGGTAATGCGACCAAAACAGTACATAATACTCTAAACTATACACAATGCATGAGATACAGTTTTAACAATGTGGTGAACAGCAGTGCAGATTTCAACTTGACAGTGCAAGCCCAAAGAAACCACTTCCACGAACATTATTGACATCTGATGAGAAGAAACTGGAATAAAAACTCGAGTCAAAATATTGTGAGCGCATCTTCCAAGTCAGCAACTTAAAGGGGCAGATTTTAAAGTGAAAGGAGAAAATTTTGAAAAAGACATGAGGGGCAATTTTTTTTTAACGCAGAGCACGGTTCATCTTTGGAATGAACTTCCAGAGGAGGACGTGGATGCGGGTACAGTTGTGCCTGTTGATGCCTGCATGAGTCCAGCAACCATCAGCTGCTGTCTGAGTCCAGCAATTACCGGCTGCAGCTGCTGGTGTGTGCAGAGAGGAGAAGAATTTACAAGTTACTTTATTAACATACACTTACCTCTTATATATTCTCTTCCAAACTAGAGCTTATATATTTTCCCACAAACAGAATTAAAAACCTATTTATACACCCACTCAAGTCCCCTGACACTCCTTGAGTAGTCATAGAACACAAAATATAAAACTGGATCTGGTTAACTATTTTGTTGCTGCTGAGGATGGCTGATGTTGGCCACAACCTGTTTTCTCTCTCTTCATGTCCCTGACGTAACATCTTACTTCTGTGATGGTGAGTCTCCAGTGTTGTCACTGCCTGTGTGCCTTGAGGGTCTTCTTTCATCCTCTCTCCTTATCTTTCTCTAGTTGTGGTGTCTTTTCACCGTTGGCCCAGGCTCATCTGCTTATCGCAAGTCTTTATCTTATTGGCTCTGGATCAAGGAGCTAGATAACATTACCTCATTGCCACTCGACCAAATAAGAGTTCTGCATTACCTCATCTTTCTTATTTTTTTCTGAAGAATATGGTTGGTACAAGAGCACCTAGACTCCAGTCATTCTCAGTTTACAAGCTGGTTTCCAAGAGGGTCAACAGTTTTTGAGCATTCCTAGCCCCCGTCAGTGACTGGTACCTCTCGGTAGCCTCCAGGATAACATTTCATTTTCAGGACCATGTCTCTGATTGGTCCCCTGTCTCTCCCTCTGCAGCAGCCTGGCTAAAAGACAGTAAAAGACATTTGATAAGTACTTGAATAAGAAAGGCTTAGAAGGATATGGACCAAGTGTAGGACCAAGTGGGTAGGACTAGTTTAGTTTGGGATTATGGTTGTCATGGACTGTTTGGACGGAAGGGCCTGTTTCTATACTGTATGACTCTATGACTCTATGAATCTACTCAGACCCTGTGAATGGAAAGACTGCAGGAACTATAGAAGTTTTAAGCTGACCTGTGAATGCTCAAATAAGCCAGAAGCAGTGCAAAATATTTTAAAAGCTGGTGAGCACCAAGCAGAGTCTTATAAAAGTTGCAAGGGGGACAAAATTGTTATTGCAATCCTGATTACAGCAGTCAACAATAAACATGTAATTTGAGTTAAGTTGCCCAGTGGAAGGGTGAAACAATTTGTATTTAAAAGGAAAATTCAGACGGAAAGGCTGAAAGGAATACTTAATGTGCTTTAAATAGAAAATTAGCTTTGTTTTAGTGCCTTTTTTTAAAAAATTGGGAAACATTGCTAGAAAAGCCATTGTGAGAAACACATACTTGTTGAGAAAATTTCCAAAATAGCAATATTAATAACTGTTGAATATCGAAAAATTGAAAACAGGAGTTCAGTTAAAACAATGGTTTGAAGTGAAATGATTGTTCAACTGAAATTACTGCTTAAGATGCAAGATCAATCCAAAGTCATTCTCTTTAATGTAAAATTGTGTGAAAAACTGGGAAAAGAAGCAAGAAGCATGTGAATTCTGCATTGTGCTAAAAAAGGCAGGAAACTCAGAGAGGAGAAGTGGAAGACAATACTCAGCTACTGGTTTTCCACCATTTTATACAAAACTTAAAATGCAGTTTCTCTTCACTTTAGTATTTCAATGATATTTAAATGTTGGAAAATAATTTTTACAACAAAACAGGAGGTTAATTCTGAAACATAGAAGTTTTCCAACTTTAAAGAACAGAAATTAAGGAGAATTTCTGATAAGGAAATCAGGGAGATCTTAACAATCTTAAAAGTCAGCAAAGCTCTTAAAAACAAAGTGCTATTAATCTTCATTATCCAGCAATTAAAGGAAATAATGACTGTATTTGAATGTGATAATTTTGCTGAAGACTGAACATTTAATACAATTTAACTAATTGTAACAATTTAAAATACTGAAGTGTAAAATGAGTTGTATTTGCAAAGTATTTTTTTAAATTCTGCAATTGCTTTCAAACAAATCATTTTAAACCAAATTAGCAACAATAGTTAAATATACGAGCAGCCCTGAATTGTGAATGGGTTCCATTCTGGAGTTATTTTGCAAGTCAGTTTGTATACAAATAAGAACACAATGCAGGGCAGGAAATGTTCATATGTGTTGGACATTTAAAATTACACCCTCCACTCCCATATGGGATAGCATTCATAAGTCGGATATATGCAAATTGGGGACCTTCTGTAATAACAGTGGAGAAAGATATGATACCTCCAAGCAGATTTTAAATCACAAGTACTTCAAATAGGGAATTAAACTGGATTGTACAAAATAAAAACACTTCACAAGATACGAAATTGCTTCAGAATTTCAGAAGAAACCCTGAGCAGATCAGGTGAGCACATTTTCTTACTCTGTATATCTGATAGCCCAGCACATTTTAAAATGACAAAATATACAAAAAGTGAGGTACCTCTGAAAATATTCTAACAGCATTTGAAAATTAGGTTAAATCACCACCACTGTATCATGGAGAGAGTAAGATTGAAAGCAAGAGTACATGGAGAACCTGTGGACATCATTGAATTCAGGTTGCACTGTTCGAAGAAAATATTCCCAAAAAGCGAATGAACTTCTAGGCTACTCATGTCATCTGCTTTTCCAGCTTGTATGTTGATTAAATTCTGCACGATTATCACTGAGCCTTCCTTAATGCTTCATCCTACTGGTTGCTTACTGTTTGGAGGGAAGAGGGATGGGGCGAGTTAGAGTATGTTCACCGCTCCCACAAGTGACTTCTTGCCATTCTGGCTAAGCTGTTGGCATCAGAATTAAAACTCAATCGCATGCAATTTCAGATCCTGCAAGCAAGCAATAACTTGTCAAACTGTGGTGCTCACCACTGATGTTAGAAGATGTTGCAAAGGAAAGTCCTACTCCCTATTTTTAAGACAGGGATGTGGAGCTTCTGGTGGATACATTGATGGAGAGGAGGGCAGTCCTGACAGTGCCAAGTGCCTGGACCCAAATAGCAACACAGATCAGTGTTGTGTCCTTCATCAAGTGGGATGTTCATGCTGACCCATGCCGACCAGATATTCTAACTTAATCTCGTCCCATTTGCCAGCACTTGGCCCATATCTCTCGAAATCCTTCCTATTCATATACCCATCAAGATGGCTTTTAAATGTTGTAACACTTCCTCTGGCTGTTCATTCCATACATGCACCACCCTCTGTGTGAAAACCTGTCCCTGAGGTCTCTTTTAAATCTTTCCGCTCTCACCCTAAACCTATGCCCTCTAGTTCTGGACTTCCCCACTCTAGGGAAAAAAACTTGTCTATTTACCGTATCCATGTCCCTCATGATTTTATAAACCTCTATAAGGTCACCTGTCAGCCTCCGACAGTCCAGGGAAAACAGCTCCAAACTATTCAGCCTCTCCCCATAGCTCAAATTCTCCAATCTGGCAACATCCTTGTAAATCTTTTCTGAACCCTTTCAAGTTTCACAACATTCTTCCTGTAAGAGGGAGACCAGAATTGCACATTGTATTCCAAAAGTGGCTTAACCAACGACCTCCTAACTACGATATCAATGCTCTGACTAATTAAGGAAAGCATACCAAATGCCTTCTTCACTATCCTATCTATCTGAGACTCCAATTTCAAGGAGCTATGAACCTGCACTCCAAGGTCTCTTTGTTCAGCAACACTCCTCAGGCCCTTATCATTAAGTGTATAAGTCCTGCTCTGATTTGATGTTCCGAAATGCAGCACCTCACATTTATCTGAATTAAACTCCATCTGCCACTTCTCAGCCCATTGGCCCATCTGATCAAGTTCCTGTTGTAATCTGAGGTAACCTTCTTCACTGTTCACTACACCTCCAATTTGGTGTCATCTGCAAACTTACTAACTGTACCTCTTATGTACACATCCAAATCATTTATATAAATGGTGAAAAGCAGTAGACCCAGCTCCAATCCTTGTGGCACACCACTGGTCACAGGTCTCCAGTCTGAAAAAAGCTCTCCATCACCACCCTCTGCTTTTTGCCTTTGAACCAGAGTTGTATCCAAATGGCTAGTTCTCCTTGTATTCCATGAGATCTAATCTTGCTAACCAGTCTGCCGTGAGGAACCTTGTCAAACACCTTACGGAAGTCCATATAGATCACATCCACCGCTCTGCCCTCATTAATCCTCTTCATTACTTCTCCAAAAAACTCAATGATGTGTGAGAGAAAATACCCAATTGAACAGAGAACACATAAGCACAGATCGGGTGAAATTGACAAGCTGTTTATTACAAGTGATATCGCTGGAAGAGAAATTGACGAAGCTGACACAGAACTGACAGTCCGTAGGCGTACAGCAAGGATTCTCTTCCTCAGCAGTGGGCACAGGCAGATTTATAGGGGTACAGTAATGTGGTGTGAACTACAATACAATCAAGTGGAAAACATAATCAATGGGAGGACAATCAACTGTCTGGGTAGCAACAATCAGTCCGTGGTTGAGTTAGGCAAAAGTAATGCTGCAGCTGCTGGAGATTAGAGCCAATAGTGTGGTGCTGGAAAAAACACAGCAGGTCAGGCAGCATCCAAGGAGCAGGAAAATTGACTTTTCAGCAAAAGCTTTTCAGCAGGAATCATGATTGAGTTAGGAGATTGCAATCCTCTGTGAGAGTGGGTGCTAATATCTCTCATCCTGGCATCAATGGGTTTCCATTGTGGTTAGTCTGCAATTTAGGTACGTTGGTGCCTTTCAGTCTGAGCATCTTTTGTGGAGTTCCAGTCTGTGTGAGGAGTGAGGCTGCCCTTAGGGCTTCAGGAACAGTTGTACTTACTGAGGGCTGGGAAGTCTATCATCAGGCTGCCTCGGGAAGTCTATTCCCCAGTCTGGAAGTGGCTTGAGTCATCTCCGGTTTGCTGCCTAGTATCTTTGCCTGTTTGGTCAAGGCTGAGGAACTCTGGGTAGTTTCTATTGTGGCTTAGGCAGACATAGTTCCTTATGTTCTTTGTGGCCATGCTGTGGGTGGACAGGGAAGCAGATATTCTCCCACATCATGTTAGTGAAACATGATTTCCCATGCACAAAACCATATTGACTATCCCTAATCAGTCCTTGCCTTTCCAAATACATGTACATCCAGCCCCTCAGGATTCCCTCCAACAACTTGCCCACCACAGACGTCAGGTTCACTCGTCTATAGTTCCCTGACTTTTCCTTATCATCTTTCTTAAATAGTGGCACCATGTTAGTCAACTTCCAGTCTTCCGGCACCTCACCTGTGACTATCGATGATACAAATATCTTAGCAAAGGGTCCAGCAATCACTTCCTTAGCTTTCCACAGATCTCGAGTGTACACCTGATGAGGGCCTGGGGATTTATCCACCTTAATACATGTTACGACATCCAACATCTCTTCCTCTGTAATATGGAAAGTTTTAAATATGTCACCATCTATTTCCTCACATTCTGTATCTTTCATGTCCTTCTCCACAGTAAACACTGATGCAAAATGCATGTTTAGTATCTCCCCATCACCTGTGGTTCCACACATAGGCTGCCTTGCTGATCTTTGAGGGGCCATGTTCTCTCCCTTGTTATCCGTTGATCCTTAATGTATTTATAGAATCCCTTTGGAATCTCCTTAATCCTACTTGCCAAAGCTATCGCATATCCCCTTTTTGCCCTCCTGATATGCCTCTTAAGTATACTCCTACTGCTTTAATACTCTAAGGATTCACTCGATCTCTCCTGTCTATACCTGACATATGCTTCCTTCTTTTTCTTGACCAAATGTACCGTTCCCAACACCTACCAGTCTTGCCTTTCAACCTAACAGGAATATACTGTCTCTGGACTCTTGTTGTCTATTTTTGAAGGCTTCCCATTTTCCAGCCGTCCCTTTACCTGCAAACACCTGCCCCCAATCAACTTTTGAAAGTTCTTGCCTAATACCATCAAAATTAGCCTTCCTCCACTTTAGAACTTCAACTTTTAGAACCAGTCTATCCTTTTCCATCACTATTTTAAAATATTAGAATTATGGTCGCTGCCCCAAAGCGCTCCCCCACTGACACTTCAGTGACTTGCCCTGCCTTATTTCCCAAGAGTAGGTCAAGTTTTGCACCTTCTCTAGTAGGTACATCCACATAGTGAATCAGAACATTTTCTTGTACACACTTAACAAATTCCTCTCCATCAAAATCCTTAACACTATGGCACTCCCAGTTTATGTTCAGAAAGTTAAAATCCCTTACCATAACCACCCTATTATTCTTCACAATCTCTTTACAAATTTGTTTCTCAATTTCCCGCTATCTATTGGGGGGTAGGAGTAAGGGCCACCATTTTCTTTCTAGTATTTCTTCACACTCAGAGTGACACCATTCACTCCAACACAGTTACTGTGCACACATCTCAACAAGGTTTATGGACCCCAACTCACTTGCATGCATCGTATTCATTCAATGGCTGTCATCCACCACATCGTCTCACTCAATCTACTACTTCATTTTATTAAAATGATATCAAAATTAGGTTCACTACTGACCCCTCTCTTGTAGGACTTTCTACATGCTGACTTAAAAAAACCTCCTCAGCACATTTTAAGATTTCTGTCCTTCTCAAGCTTTTACACATGTTTTTCTCAGTTAATAATGAAGTTGAAATCCCCTACTATTATGAACCTATTCATTTTACACTTCCCTGAGACTTGCCTGAGTAGCTACCCTTCCATTCCAACCTCAGTGTTTAAGGGTCTATAGTAAACTCCAAGCAATGTGATTACCCCCTTATTATTTTTAAGTTTCACCCATAAGGCCTAATTTGAGGAACTTCTATAACATCATCCCTCCCTCTTGCAGTTAGATTAGATTAGATTCCCTACAGTGTGCAAACAGGCCCTTCAGCCCAACAAGTCCACACCGACCCTCTGAAGAGTAAACCACCCAGTCCCATTTCCCTCTCACTAATGCACCTAACACTATGGGCAATTTAGCATGGCCAATTCACCTGACCTGCATATCTTTGGACTGTGGTAGGAAACCGGAGCACCCGGAGGAAACCCACGCAGACACAGGGAGAATGTGGAAACTCCACACAGTCGCCCGAGGCCGGAACCGAACCTGGGACTCTGGTGCTGTGAGGCAGCAGTACTAACCACTGAGCCACCATGCCACCATGATTCCTTGATCAATACTGTCACCTCCTCACTTACACCCATTCCTTCTCCAATGTGCTATTTGAAGATTGTATATCTTGGAATGATGAGCTGCCAGTCCTGTCCCTCCCACATCCATATCTCTGTGATAGCACTGATGTCAGATTTCCGTGCAATAATCAGCACTCTTGACTCATCTCCCTCATTTGCAAGACTTCTTGCATTAAAATATTTACATCCAGCTATGCTCCCTTATTCATTAACTTCACCATTATGCTCTGCCTTCCAGACTGACTTGATTGTTCCTCTATACTTGACTGACCATCACCCCTTATTGTATCTTCATTCTACATCCCATTCCCCAAATAGCTCAAACACCAACCAACAGCACCAGCAATCATCCCCACCTTGGCAAGGATGTTGGTCCCATTCCAGTCCAGACACAACCTGTCAGGTCCCACCTTCCCCTAAAATGGACCCAGTGTTCCACAAATCTATAGTTCCCCTCCCCCCCACCAATCAATTCTTCAGCCACCCATTCATCCACCCTCTCTGCCTGTCCAACACCCACTAGCATGTGGCAATGGGAGTAATCCAGAGATTATACACTTTGAGATCCTGCTTTTCAATCTTACTTAATAAAATAACTCCACAGAGGCTGATATCCCATACCAAGTCATCTATATTTACACATGAACAATTGTTAACTTTAGTACTGCCTCTTCTGAGTCAGCTATCAGAGTGTCAGTATCGCTGCCACTCCTCATTTTTATCTGTCAGTCAGGGCTCCCTGATTGGACCAGATTAACAGCCCCAATCAGGGAACTCATATTTCATGAGGTCCAGCTGGCTGACATCATTACAATCACTACATCTAGCTCCCCAACTTCTTGTTGCAGGACATGATCACTCTTTTTTTTTTGTTTTATGTCATTGATACCAATGTATATTATGACTGCTGAATTTTCACTCTCCCCCTTCTGAATGCCCTTCAGCTATTCAGTGACATCCTGGCCACAGGGAGACAAGACCCATCTTGGGTTAGACCTGCTGCTGTAAGACTCCCTGTTTGTATCCATCACTTTTGAGTCTCCTACCACAATTGTTCTTCCTCTCTTTCTCCTCCACTGCCTTATGCAATTGGGTTCTGGCTGCAGTCCCCAGAGGAAAGGGCACTCATCATTTTTCAATACATGTTCCCAGAAGTGTCTAAAATGTCCACCTCCTTGTCTAACTAATCAATTGACAATGCAGCATTCCCCACTATCAAAGCTGCCTGCCTCTTTTTCTGCACAAAAAGGCAACTTAAATCATAGAGGCTGGCAGCGTATAACAGAACGTTAAAGATCTGTGTGCCAAGATAACAATGCAGCCAACACAAAGATTGGCAGCCTGTACATGAGTGCAGATGTCAGTGTGAGTTAAGAAAGCAATATGAAATTGTCAGAAGCTAACAGCTTCTAAATAAGCACTAATGTCATTAGGTCTTGCAATGTGAAAGCAAGCCAAATCTTAAGATGCATGTGTCAATGTCAAACACAAAGGCATCCTACATAGACTCATGAGACGCATTTCTGTCTCTGCACACAAAACCACCTGGCAATCTTATGCAAGTCTCTGAAGTCAAAAGTAAAGAGTTGAAGGGCTGAAGTGATGTGTGATTTGGTCTGAACGTATACATGATAATGTGGTTTGCCAATATCGACTTACGTAGATGAAAGGTAAAGGAGGATGGTGACCATGGAGAATGCTGGGACATCGTGGCAAATAAGTAATTGGATGACACCTGGGACAAGAATTCAGTGAAATGCAACTACCAGGTATCTGCTTTCATTTAAATGCCAAAAATTTGCAATGTCGAGTTTCTTAGTGAAGGAGGAGGGAATTGGAAATTTTGAATCGGGTGAATTGGGATTATGATGAGGTGCAAATGAATGAATGTAATGTAATCTCCATCCCAGGGTGAGAATTTGAAATTGCTTGAGGTGAAAATCAGGAAAATATTTCTCGTTGTTGAGAATCTGATTTTTAAAATTCACTTCTTGACATTACTGTCATCACACGGGCAGGCACAGGTCTGTCCAATATGCTGGCAGTGATGTTACAAAAATGGAGTGCAAGCCTGAATCTTTATTCCACATCAGCAAAAACCACATGGGCTCTTAATGGGGCTAGATATCCCAGTATTGTTATTATTCATCATTTTGAAATGACTCTGGGGTCTTTCCAACTTTGTGAAAGTCTGTGCCAGAGAAACAGAAAACATACAATCTAGAAGGAGGCCATTTAGTTCATCATGTCTACAGAGAGTGGGAAACCAGTCCCATTTTCCAGATCTTTCATTTGTTATATCCAAATATTTTTAAAAACAAGATTCGTGTTTCCATTGTCCTTTAAAGCAGTGAGCTCCAATCCTTCATTACCTGCCTTAGTGAAACAGCAAACAGTCTCCACCGTCTCCCTCATCGCATCCTTAGTCTTGAGTGTCTTCCCTTTCAGATACCTAACAGCACAAACTGGGTGAGAATGGAGGCAGATCTAGAAGACAATGCTGGTGAAGATACAACATCTCCTAATTTTACAATCACAGCTATCTGTTCAGACTCTGAGCCTGTGCATATAGTGGATAGAGGTTGGATCAGCACATGGTGAGACATCCAGCACAAATGTGCTCTAGCCAGGGCAGGGGGAAAGGATAACAGACCCCAGCCCAAGGGAGGGGGAGATCAAACTCAAATTCTGCTTCCAGGGATTCATGCTCATTTTGATCTGCTGGGTTAAGAAGAAAACTGCTGGGTGTAAATAATGAACTGCCTGATGCATTAGGAAGTCTCCAGGAAGCTCACATTCAATATCAAAGACCATGGACTCTAGGACTGACTTTAAGGACTGACACAGGTTTTAAGTAAAGCTTGGAGTTTATCCTTACAAACATTATTTAGTTTAAAGCCCTACCCATAGCACCAGGTATATGATTCACAAGGACATCCGAACAGTTCACTCCTTCCCCAGCACTGGTGCCAATGTCTCAGAATTTGCACCTGTTTCTCCCACACAAATCTTTGAGACACACATTAATCTCTGTAATCTTGTTTGCCCTGTCCCAATTTGCTCGTGACTCAGGTCATCATCCAGAGATTATTACCTTTTTGGTTCTGCTTTTTAATTTAACCCCCATCTGCTCATATTCCCTCAGCAGAACTTTTTTCCTCTTTTTACCTATATTATTAGTACCTACATGGACCAAGACCCACTCGATCTTTCCCTTCCAACTCCAAGGTCCTCTGCAGCCTAGATGAGATATCCCGAACCCAGGCATCAGGCAGGCAACACAACCTTCGGGACTTTCCCCTGACTATACTATCTTTGATTACAACTACATTTCTCTTTCTCCCCCTTCTTGAATGGCTCCTTGTACCACAATGTTATGGTCAGTTTGCTTGTTATCCCTATAGTCTCTACTCTCATCCACACAGGGAGCAAGAATCTCAAACTTGTTAGACAAGCTCAAAGGCTGAGGCTCCTTCAACACTATCTCCTGGATCCCACAACTTGCTTTACTGCAGTCACACCCTCCTTCCCTGACCACTGACCAAATTCAAGGTTGTTAATTTAAGGGATGTGACTACTTCTTGAGACACGGTGTCCAGGTAACTCATCTCTCTCCCTGATATGTCACCATATGCAAAGCTCAGACTTCAGCTCATCAACTCTGAATCGGAGTTCTTCAAGCAACCAACACTTACCACAGATGTTGTTACTAAGAACCATAATGGGGTGCCACATCATGCAGGTGCAACACATCACCTAGCCTGGCATCTCTGTCTTAATTACTTAGTTGTTAATTTGATTCTCAAAAATTTCATTGATCTTTTAGTTTGGAGCCTGTAAATATTTCTCCTATTTACCTTCAGTCTGAGAGTAACATACAATAGATAGTCAAATCAGTAGATATCAACAAGTAATGAACTTAAATTAGAATTGGCTTTCAGAATCCGATCTGGCTTTATTTTCACATGCACTCAAATGAGTGCAGTGAAAACTTTGTAATGTCGTTGCCTTTGGTGCCATTTTAGGCAGAGGATACCCAGGTACAGATACTTAACATTTTGTTACAGAATTGAAAGAATAATACATGTGATGTCACACTTTTGTGGTGAGCCCCTGATCCTGGGCTTCAATTTATCCTGTTAATAAAAACCTTACAAACTATGAGCCAATAAATAGCAAACAAAAAGCTTCTCCTCTGCATTGAAAATTCCCTGCAAGTTATATGCATTCGGGGTATGTCAACTCTGGATGTGATCTCTCCTTCTTGACCATGCGAAGCTTACTTTTGATCAAATCCCATTTTAATATGAAAAATAGTTCTATTCTCATTTTGCCTACAAATTCCATGAACTATATACTCAGGCTATGTCACCCTCTGGATGTGATCTCTCCTTCCTGACTGTGCAAAGCCTACTGATCTGTGTGACAAAACCCCTTTCTGCCTGAAGGTGGAAAGATGGGGATTTCCTGAGAACCTTTCGTTAGATTAAACTATCACACATCCAAGTGGTATACAACACTCACTCAACTTCATGGCAGCAAGTAGTTAAATACGAATATGTGCATAATTGCAGCTCCTGAACTTGTCATTTCTAATTCTAGTATTTCATCTCCCACATGCCCTTAATGCATCTCACAGGAAGTGGTGCAGGAGGAAACAAAGAATGTTCCAAGGATGCCAGTCAGTATCTCTGACAATGCACCATCACACCACAAAAGTAGACACCACAAAAGCATCAAGGTACACACACTTTGATGGGACTAGCAAGACCAGTATGTGATACCCAGTAATGAGTTAACCTCATTAGCAGAGACTGCTGATCACATTCTTGAAGGACAATTAGCTCATTGGAAACAAGTTATCCTAAATGTGGTATTTCCTGGGTATTGTACAGTAACAACACCACAACAGAACTCATATCTTTTGGAGCCGGGATGTCTCCACCAGGAATGGACAAGGGAGGAGAGGTGATAACCACCAACCATTTCGTAGAATGGGCCCAAGTAAAGAAGCAATTAACAGCACAATGTGACTGACATGTTGGATTTCACTGAGTGGAAGGGAAGAAGGATAAAAGTAAGTTTTTTAACTGTTTAATACAGGAGCTCCAGGAGACAACCCAAAGCTGGGACTTCAAGTAGAGAACCCCTGGGCCTGATCTGATCGCCCTGAGGAAAGATGGGTCATGCTATATAAACACTCAATGGTTGTTAGTTTGTATAATTGTAGTATTTCGTTAGTAAGTCACTTCTAATGTAATAAACCATTGCAATTGTGAAAACAGCCATTTGTTTCTCAGGTTTGTGAAAATAGGGACAAAACTGAAGAGCCTTGTCAGAGGGCAAAGATGCTGTAAGCTCTGCACAGTTGGACACAGATTTCAACCTCGAAGACTACTCATGAAGATGCTAATTCTGGAGGAGCAAAAGAAATTGTGTAAAAGGAACTGTTAATGTTTCCATAGACATTGTGCAAAACTGAAGGGGTCCACCTGTATCATGAGTGTCATGATGTTACAGCCTTTGAGGCTGATATCTATGTTTGCAAGTGGTCAATTGAATGAAGTATCAAATGCATTATTCATATGAGTGTACAATGACCCTTGCATTGACTTCCGTACTCTGAATGTCACTTTAAACAGGACTGATGATAGCCCAGTCTTGACCCTTTAGTCTTGCTGTGCAGAACAGTGTTCTTCAGACATTGTTAGCCAGGAGATGTGGGTAAACTATGAAAGAAAAGATGGAGGAAGAGGATATGGAAATGGGAACATGCTGAAAGCTGTTACCCTGTATTTCTCAGTTGTAACTTGTCATACCGCAATGGCAGAATCTGACTTCATTCAGCTGCAGATGAGTAAGTCTTTGGCATAAACTCCCAAGATCTCTAAAATCCAAAGAACAGCAGCTAAGATCATCTGCACAGGGACCTGAGTTGCCTCCATCTAGCTCTGCTGAAACCACAGTGTTGCACTACCTAGGAACAGGTGAAAAAGAAAGAGTGAGGAGTTGCATAAAAGTATCCGCAAGAGTGTTTAAAGGTAGATAGGCAGAAAAAGAGTAGGAAGGCCGTGCAGGTGTCCCCTGCGGTCATCTCCCTCTAAAACAGGTATACCATTTTGGACACTGTTGGGGGAGATGGCTCATCAGTAGAGGGCAGCAGTTGTCAAGATCGTGGCACCGTGGCGGCACTGCTGTTCAGAAGGGCGGGAAAAAGACTCATAGGGCCATAGTCATAGGGAATTCTTTTGTGAGGGGAGTAGATAGGCGGTTCTGTGGCCGAAAACGGGACTCCTG
Source organism: Chiloscyllium plagiosum (assembly GCF_037043375.1). NCBI lineage: Eukaryota > Metazoa > Chordata > Chondrichthyes > Orectolobiformes > Hemiscylliidae > Chiloscyllium > Chiloscyllium plagiosum. The sequence continues at coordinate 76,060,921 of NW_028270140.1, forward strand.
GATAGTATGTTGCCTCCCAGGTGCTCGGGTCAGGGATGTCACTGATTGGCTGCAGAGCATTCTAAAAGGGGAGGGTGAACAGCCAGTTGTCTTGGTGCATATAGGCACCAACGATATAAGTAGAAAACAAGATGAGGTCATGAAAGAAGAATTCAGGGAGCTAGGAAAGAAGTTAAAGAGGAGGACCTCAAAGGTAGTGATCTCGGGATTACCACCAGTGTCATGTGCTAGCCAGCATAGAAATGAAAAAATCGGCAGGATGAACACGTGGCTTGAGAGATGGGGTAGGAGGGAGGGGTTCAGATTTGTTGGACATTGGTACCGGTTCTGGGGAAGGTGGGACCATTACAAAATGGACGGTCTACATCTGAACCAGACAGGAACCAATGTCCTTGGGGGAGTTTTTGCTACTGCTGTTGGGGAGGTTTTAAACTAATGTGACAGGGGAGTGGGAACAAATAGGCAGCGAGGGGAAGACTGGAGACTGTAAGAATCATGAAGATAACATTAATAAAGGGAAGAATAGGCAGAGAGCAGATGAATGCAAAAGAACTTGTGGCCTGAAATGCATCTACTTTAATATAAGGAGTATAGTGTGTAAGGCAGATCAACTTAGGCCTTGGATTGGTGCCTAAGAGTATGACGTTATTGCAATCATGGAGACTTGGTTGAAGGAAGAGCATGATTGGCAACTAAATTTTCCAGGATATAGATGCTTCAGACAGGACAGGGAGGGAGGTAAAAGTGGGGGGTGGAGTTGCATTGCTGGTCAGGGATGATATCATGGCTGTGCTAAATGAGGATACTATGGTGGTCTTGGGTGGTGAGGCATTATGGGTGAAGCTGAGAAATAAGAAGGGTGCAGTTACATTGTTGGTGCTGTATTACAGGCCTCCCAACAGTGAGTGTGAGGTAGAAGAACAAATAGGTAAACAGATTATGGAAAGATGTAGAGGCAATAGGATAGTGGTGATTGGAGATTTTAATTTTCCCAACATTGACTGGGATACACCTAACGTCAGAGGTCTGGATGCGGTAGAATTTGTAAGAAGCGTCCAGAAGAGTTTTCTAGAGCAGTATGTCAATAGTCTGACGAGGGAAGGGGTCATATTGGACCTGGTACTGGGGAACGAGCCAGGACAGGTGGTAGAAATTGTGGTGGGGGATTTCTTTGGGAACAGTGACCACAATTCTGTAAGTTTTAGAATGATCGTAAATAAAGATGACAGTGGTCTAAGAGAAGAGTACTAAACTGGGCCAAGGCCAATTACATCAAAATTAGGCAGGAGCTGGGAAATGTGGATTGGACACAGCTACTTGAAGGGAAGTTCACATTTGAGATGTGGGAGGCTTTCAAACATAGGTTAAAGATAGTGCAGGATAGGCATGTCCCATTGAAAGCAAAGGACAGGAAGGGCAAGATTCATGAACCGTGGATGGCAGGAGAAATTGTACGACTAGCCAAGAGGAAAAGGGAAGTGTACATAAGGTCCAGGCGGCTAAGAACAGAATGGGCCCTGGAGGAATATTGGAAGAGTAGGACATCTTAAAAGAGGAATCAAGCAGGCTAAAAGAGGTCATGAAATAGCTTTAGCAAGCAGAATTAAGGAGAATCCTAAAGTATTTTATTCTTATATAAGAGGGAAGTGGGTAACTAGAGAAAGGATTGGTCCACTAAAGGATAATGAAGGAAGGCTGTGTGTCGAACCTGAGAGAATCGGTGAGATTCTGAATGATTACTTTGCATCAGTGCTCACTGAGGAGAGGAACATGATGAATCTTGAGATTAGAGATAGAAGTTTGATTAGTGTGGATCACGTTGACCTAAGTAGAGAAGACATGTTGGGTAGGGTAGAGGTTATTAAGGTGGACAAATCCCCAGGACCAGATGGGATCTATCCCAGGTTGCTGAGGGAGGCGAGAGAGGAAATAGCTGTGGCTCTGACAGATATCTTTGTGGCATCCTTAAATACAGGTGAGGTGCAGGAGGACTGGAAGGTTGCTCATGTTGTCCTCCTGTACAAGAAGAGTAGTAGGGGTATTCCAGGTAACTACAGACCAATGAGCCTGACGTCGGTGGTGGGAAAGTTGCTGGAAAGGGTACTGAGGGATATGATCTATTTATGTTTAGAAAACAACAGGCTTATCAGTGACAGGCAACATGGTTTTGTGTGGGGGACATTGTGCCTTACCAACTTGATAGAGTTCTTCGAAGAAGTGACCAAGTTGATAGATGTCGGAAGGGCTGTTGATGTCATATACATGGACTTTAGTAAGGTGTTTGATAAGGTTCCCCATGGTAGACCAATGGAGAAAGTGAAGTCACATGGTATGCAGGGTGTTCTAGCTAGGTGGATAAAGAACTGGTTGAGCAACAGAAGAAAGAGAGTAGTAGTTGAAGGGAGTTTCTCGAAATGGAGAAAGGTGACCAGTGGTGTTCCACAAGGGTCAGTGTTGGGGCCACTGTTGTTTGTGATATACATAAATGATCTGGAAGAGGGCATTGTTGGTATGATCAGCAAGTTTGCAGATGACACGAAGATTGGTGGAGTAGCAGAAAGCATAAGGGACTGTCAAAGAATACAGGAGGATATAGACAGACTGGAGAGTTGGGTGGAAAAGTGACAGATGGATTTCAATCTAGACAAATGTGAGGTGATGTATTTAGGCAAGACTAATTCTAGAGCAAATTATACAAGGAATAGAAGAGCCTTGGGAAAAGTTGATGGGCAGAGAGATCTAGGAGTGCAGGTCCATTGTACCCTGAAGGTTGCTGCACTGGTGGATAGAGTGGTCAAGAAGGCATATAGTATGCTTGCCTTCATTGGATGGGGTATTGCGTATAAGAGCTGGCAAGTCATGTTAAAATTGTACAAGACATTGGTTCAGCCGCATTTAGAATACTGTGAACAGTTCTGGTCGCCACATTACCAAAAGGATGTGGATGCTTTGGAGAGGGTGCAGAGAAGGTTTACGAGGATGTTGCTTGGTATGGAAGGTGTTAGCTATGAAGAGAGGTTGAGTAGGTTAGGATTATTTTCATTAGAAAAAAGGAGATTGGGGGCGACCTGATCGAGGTTTACAAAATCATGAAGGGTATGGACAGGGTAGATAGAGATAACCTTTCTCCCAGAATGAGAGGTCACGTGTTCAAGGTGTGAGGTGGGAAGTTTAGGGGTAGATTTGGATCGGCTCAGACTTGGAGGGCTGAAGGGCCTATTCCTGGGCTGCAAATTTTCTTTGTTCTTTGTTCTTTGTTAAAAATGGGTGTCTTGTAAATGAATGAATTATTGATTTTGTAATTGTTTATGTTGGGTTTGTAGGGTTAGGGGTGGATATGACTGCCAGACCGATACACTGTTTCATTCAAACTAAAACACGCTCAAATCAGGCTAACCCAGCAACCTCCATTTGTAGACATTTCCCCCTACTATATCCCTCTCCCTGATACTCATTATGGTCCTCCTTATCCAAAGCAGTAATGTACTCACCACATTCTTGCCCCTGAAGCTATAGTCCTCACTCCTAAAATAGAGTAGAACAGAAATTTATTGTTATGTGTACTTTTATGTGAACAATGTAGTGAAACATTTCATAATTCTCTCCACCATGGCACCTACATCAATAAGGGAACTGCAAGCATTCTAGTTACTTAAGCTCACACATTCTGATGAGCACCCTGTATCTGACCAGACACCTTAGTGTCGCAGTTGTTCACTTGATGATAGCTCTTGTGGTCAAGTCACAAAGATTATCTTTCCTACACATTATTGTCTGAGTTCCTCACAAAGCTCTTCTCTCCACGGAGACATCTGTTAACATCTGCATCAAGAAGTGAAGATCTGAGGATGGTTTGATTGGCTCAGGATGAAAGGATCATAGAAGTTCCCTGGTAACCTTGCACAAACATGCATGATGAATTTTTTGAGTGATTACACACAACATCTTATCTCTAGGTAAATAAACTTTTGCAGTTAACAAAGGCTCCAGAGTGATCCAGGAGGTCATTGATTGCCATATGTGCAACCTGGTCCTTTTGGAAGTCAGCAAGAGCCACAAAACTGAGAACTCATTCATTTTGACTAATATCACCAGCTGAAGTGTGCAAATAAGTCTGGGCAAACATGACTTGGTATGATGGACCAAATAGTTTCTTTTATAGCATAATTATCTTCTAAATCAGTTACCTGTGTGATAAAATGACCAATTAAAAGAGTATTTGCAAGACTCTGCATATATATTCTGTAGACCCTAGAATGTTATTTGTTTAACTCCTTCAAATTCCATTCTGCTTTAATCTGGATTTCCTTGGTGAGTCAGCAAAGGTTATAAAACGCAGATGCATTTGTTGTATTATGTTTCAGTATGTCAGTTCAACTTTAAGAGACATGTTCATGATATCAGCACTGTATCATAATATGTGAGCTGAGAGTATAAAGGTCTTATACCTGGGAGATAAGGAAATAGCAGGAGAACTTAATAAGTACTTTGCATCAGTCTTCACAGTGGAAGACATTAGTAATATCCCAACAATTAAAGGGAGTCATGGGGCTGAATTGAGTATAGTTGCCATTACAAAAGAGAAAGTGCTAGAAAAGCTAAAAGGTCTTAAAATTGATAAATCTCCTGGCCCCGATGGGCTACATCCTAGAGTTCTGAGGGAGGTGGCTGAGGAAATAGCGGAGGCGTTGGTTGAGATCTTTCAAAAGTCACTGGAGTCAGGGAAAGTCCCGGATGATTGGAAGATCGCTGTTGTAACCCCCTTGTTCAAGAAAGGATCAAGACAAAAGATGGAAAATTATAGGCCAATTAGCCTAACCTTGGTTGTTGGTAAAATTCTAGAATCCATCATTAAGGATGAGGTTTCTTAATTCTTGGAAGAGCAGGGTCGGATTAGAACAAGTCAACATGGATTTAGTAAGGGTAGGTCGTGCCTGACAAACCTGTTGGAGTTCTTTGAAGAGGTGACAAGTAGGTTAGACCGGGGAAATCCAGTGGATGTGGTCTACCTAGACTTCCAAAAGGCCTTTGATAAGGTGCCACAAGGGAGGCTGCTGAGCAAGGTGAGGGCCCATGGTGTTCGAAGTGAGCTACTGGTATGGATTGAGGATTGGCTGTCTGACAGAAGGCAGAGAGTTGGGATAAAAGGTTTTTTTTCGGAATGGCAGCCGGTGACAAGCGGTGTCCCGCAGGATTCAGTGTTGGGGCCGCGGCTGTTCACATTATATATTAATGATCTGGATGAAGGGACTGGGGGCATTCTAGCGAAGTTTGCCGATGATACAAAGTTAGGTGGACAGGCAGGTAGTACTGAGGAAGTGGGGAGGCTGCAGAAGGATCTAGACAGTTTGGAGGAGTGGTCCAGGAAATGGCTGATGGAATTCAATGTGAGTAAATACGAGGTCTTGCACTTTGGAAAAAAGAATACAAGCATGGACTACTTTCTAAACGGTGAAAAAATTCGTAAAACCAAAGTACAGAGGGATCTGGGAGTGCTAGTTGAGGATTCTCTAAAGGTAAACATGCAGGTTGAGTCCGTGATTAAGAAAGCGAATGCAATGTTGTCAATTATCTCAAGGGGGTTGGAATATAAAAGCACTGTTGTGCTACTGAGACTTTATAAAGCTCTGGTTAGGCCCCATTTGGAGTACTGTGTCCACTTTTGGTCCCCACACCTCTGGAAGGACATACTGGCACTGGAGCGTGTCCAGCGGAGATTCACATGGATGATCCCTGGAATGGTAGGTCTAATATATGAGGAACGGCTGAGGATCCTGGGATTGTATTCATTGGAGTTTAGAAGATTAAGGGGAGATCTCATAGAAACTTACAAGATAATACATGGCTTGGAGAGGGTGGACGCTAGGAAATTGTTTCCGTTAGGCGAGGAGACTAGGACCCGTGGACACAGCCTTAGAATTTGAGGGGGTAAATTCAGAACAGAAATGCGGAGACATTTCTTCAACCAGAGAGTGGTGGGCCTGTGGAATTCATTGCCGCAGAGTGCAGTGGAGGCTGGGACGCTAAATGTCTTCAAGGCAGAAATTGATAAATTCTTGATGTCACAAGGAATTAAGGGCTAGGGGGGGAATGCGGGTAAGTGGAGTTGAAATGCCCATCAGCCATGATTGAATGGCAGAGTGGACTTGATGGGCCGAATGGCCTTACTTCTGCTCCTATGTCTTATGGTCTTATTCTCCATCTTGACTGGGGTCACTTGAGGTATGACATGTTAATGGAAGCATGTTGCCTTTAGCTAAATATGAGTCCAGATGCTTATGTGCCTGTGAAGTATTGTTGTAAATAATAACTATCCATTATAAACATCTTTAATGTTAGATTTTTTAATACCACAATATCCAAGCCTAGTTTCTCATGTTAACATTAGCACCGCTGTATGACATACAGTACTCTGCTGGAGGCAAAAACTCACAGCAACACACAGTTATATTTGAAATTCACAGTTAACCAGCTGTAAATAAGCTTAATTCGTATATTATAATTGCCAATACACCTCTCCGAGTGGGCTTTCCCGCCTTTAATCAAATACACAGAAGTTAACTGGTTACTGCAGGCTTCCTGATGTGCTGTCAATTGCAACTGTTTTAAACATCTGCCTATGTCTGAAATCACTCACTTCTTCAGGTTAAAATGTCCTCCTCTGTGTCTCTTTATACAGCTGATGGATAACATGCTGAGTGTTGCCAAAATCTTCTGTGTTTAGTTGCAGATTTGAGCACTTTAACTATTTTCCTTTTGGATTGAGGTTACTGTGGTATTTCAATTACTCAAACAAATGCAGCCCAAGGTAAGAAGACACTGCTGGTCCCCTCGCTTTTCTTCCTCTTCCACATCCTCATCCTCATGGTCCTACTTCTTAATTTTTCATGCTGGCAATGGCCATCTTATGAAGGCAAGCTTTTGTAGCAAACCTCCAACAATCTTAGCTAAGTACAAGAAGGCTCCTCCAGGACAGTCTAGGCTGAAGTATTGTTCACTCAGCATGCCTGTGAGTGCTCTATCACATTTCTCGTGTACATGCGATTGTGAAGTAGTGATAGACTCTGCAGCCCAGTAATGTTCTCTTAGGCTAGCTTTGGATCAAGTACATCTGGTACCATTGACTGCTACACAAAGAAGGCATTATAACTACCTCCTTAACTCTTGATCTACATGATAATATCTCACATATGGACTGTACATTGAGGAACAGCCATGTTCTTGACTTTATTACAGGGTGAAGTTGAAATGTGGCATCTACAACTCAATGCGCAATGGGGCCGTTTACAAACTTTGTATTCACTTTGTCCACTTCTGTCCTGAAAAAGTGAATTTAATGAAGTTTTCTCACTTTGCCCAAAGATCCTCAGTGACCTCTTTTATGTAACAGTGGGTATAAACTGTAGGATAGTAAATTCTCCAGTGCCAATCTAGAAAGAATGAGACTTGTAAAAGATCACAGCAACGGTCACTTTCACAGCCACTGGCAATGTAATCCTTTGTGTACTTGTGGGTTTCCATTGTGACTGCAGCAAGGGTGGATGTGATCTCCTGCTGAGAAGTCTTTTTCTCCTCTTCCTTCTGCTTCTTGTAGCTGTTTCTTTTACTCTGTGTGTCACTCTACCAGAAATGCTCATTTCCAAATCCCGCATGTCTGACAGCATCAACATTGTAAGTCCTAAAGTCAGCAAAAACAGTTTGAGCATCGGCCACATTCCTTATTGACTTAGGAAGCTTCTGTAGGAAGCACCAAATGACTTAAGTGGAGTAACAGCCAGAAGAAATCAACCTAAACTAGCTGATCATGATCCCTTGAACCAATGCTGTCAGATGGTTCTCATGCTCTTTTACACATATTTAATTATTTAATTGCGTGAAATTAAGAGAAAACCTCGGGTGAACCCGAAGCTTCAAAAATTGAGTCAAATCAGCTTTGCATGCTTGTGGCGAGTCATTACTTTGCATGAGAATGATGTGTGTGTTTGTCATTTCTAAGTGCATTATTGCGCCCAAAACCTTACTCTTTCCCTTCCATGTATTTGTACCCCTCTTAAGGACTTGAAAATGTTTCCTAAACTGATATTCCCAATATTGCATTAATGAGAGAGTGCTGTGCTGGCGGAGGTGTTATCTTTCTGTATGAGATAATACACGAAGGTGTGGTCTACCTTCCCTTATTAGGCTGCACACATATCGGGAAAATGTGAGTGGGACAAACTTAGTAGCTGATATGCTCAGGGCAGCTCAAATTCAGAAAGACCCTTTAAAACCTCTCTCACATATCTAAAGAGATTAATGTTTGCTTTAGGTGGCTGCTATGGATACCTGAAAACCCCCCAACACAGCTTCATACTTTAGTTTTGACTATTGTATGAACAGGTACTGGATATTATGAGTTAACTCTAGCAAATAAAGGATGGAGCATTTTTGTATGGAGGTGAAAATGCCACTAAACCCAGGAAAGCACACCCAAGTTTCTTACACGACTTCACCGCATTCCTGGCCAAAAAAAGCAGCGAAGAATGTCATGGAAAAAGAACATTGTTGATATTATGTTGACAATTTCATGTACTAATGGTTTTACTCTTCTGCTTCTTATTACAAACAAAATTACAGCCTACAGAGCAAAGGATTTTGGTATGGGTCATGGGAGCAATAAACCATGAGTTGGATTTCATGTGATAGTGACTGATTGCATTTGGCTGTTGCCATGCAGAGTAAAATCATCTTCCACTCAATGAAAACGGTCTATGGTCTGAGCCATTTTCTTGTTAAGCATAAAAAAGCTAAACTATCATTGTGCAGCAACATTGTAGCCACCAGAGCTCCATACAATATTCTATTATTTGGAAACCATAATGGATTCCGTGGAGCAGGATCAAGCCACACCAGTCAAAATCCAGCTATACTTTTTTCTAATTATTCTCCAATCTTCCAGGTAAAAACAATGACTGCAGATGCTGGAAACCAGATTCTGGATTCATGGTGCTGGAAGAGCACAGCAGTTCAGGCAGCATCCAAGGAGCAGCGAAATCGACGTTTCAGGCAAAAGCCCTTCATCAGGAATATGAAGAGCTTTTGCCTGAAACGTTGATTTCACTGCTCCTTGGATGCTGCCTGAACTGCTGTGCTCTTCCAGCACCACTAATCCAGAATCCAATCTTCCAGGGTTAATTTAGACCAAAGATCGTTGAAAATCTGTTGAAATATGCCAAATCAAATAGAGCAAAAAACTTTAAGTGCATCAGTAAATGCATATCTTTGGAGCAAAAAGAAAGATTAAGAAAGAGAAATTCACAGACATCCTATTGAAGTGTCAGGTGGCATAATATACACATTGCTGGTGGAGACCTGGCACCCAATATATTGGTAAAGAATTACACAGAGATAGGACAAAGGTGGATATATTGAGTTAGACCATAAAGCAGTCATGAACTCATCGAGTGTCAGAACAGACTTGAAGAAACGAGATTTCCTATTCCTGTCCCAAAGTTCCCATACAGTTTCCATTATTAGTGGCCAGGGTCCACATCTGCAACATAGGTTAGGCTCTTTGCATGTGTTTACTATCTGTTTGAGGCCCCCATTTCAAAGAATTGAACTGTCCAAAAAAGCCAGCACCACGTCTGCAGCATTCTGGATAGTTGCATCTATTGCAGTCAAATGAGCAGTCCTTAGGTGGAAGTTTTAATATTGCTCAAGCTCTTTTAAAAATCTTGCCTTTTATTAATTCTGATTCTTCTGTTTGGCAGCGAAGTTGAAAATCAGCCTTCATTTATGTTGCAACTTCCAGATATAGTTTATTCTTTGTAACTCTGAATCCTGATAATGTGCTGTTACTTTGCTCTGCAGTCTTCTTAAATTATCTGAGTCAAGAGTGAATATAATTATATTGAAAGGAAATCAAATAGAGCATTATTTGTTATCAACTTTTTTTATTTGTAACTTAAGCTATTCTGATTTGAATTCCATTGAAACAGCATGTCCTATTTTTCTGCTATCTTTTGATGCTACAGAAATGTAATCAACCTTAAGTTTCATCTCATTCAATTAAGCATTATGGAGTTTATTGAATTACAGAATTATAGAGTCATTGAGGGGTACAGCACCGAAACAGACCCTTTGGTCCAACTCATCCATGCTGACCAGTTATCCTAAATTAATCTAGTCCCATTTGCCAGCACTTGGACTATATCCCTCTAAACCCTTTCTATTCAGGTACCCATCCAGAAGCCTTTTAAATGTTGTAATTATACTAGCCTCCACCACTTGCTCTGGCAGCTCATTCCATACACGCACCACCCTTTGCGTTAAAAATTTGCCTCTTTAAATCTTTCCCCTCTCACCCTAAACCTATGCCCTCTAGTTTTTGACTCCCCTGCCCTGGGGAAAATACTGTCTATTTATCTTGTTCATGCACCCCTTGATTTTCTAAACCTCTATAAGATCACCCCTCAATCTCCGACACTGTAGGGAAAACAGCCCCAGCCTATTCAGCCTCTCCCTATAGCTCAAACCCTCCAACCCTTGCAACATTCTTGCAAATCTTTTCTGAACCCTTTCAAGTTTCACAACATCCTTCCTATAGCAGGGAGCCCAGAATTGCACACTGTATTCCAAAAGTGGCCTCACCAATGTCCTGTTCAGCCGCAACATGACCTCCCAATTCCTATACTCAGTGCACTGACCAATAAAGGAAAGCATACCAAATGCCTTCTTCACTATCCTATCCATCTGAGACTCCACTTTCAAGGAACTATGAATTAATTCAATTATTTGAAACACAAATTTCTGCAGTTGTAAGGCTGACTGGCCAAATACTTGGACCAAAACGATTACAAGGTAAGATCAAAGGGCCATAAATTATGCAGAATCAAAAGCTTTGGGAAACTGGAAGCTACACTTTTGATTGGATTACTAATCATTGACTAAGCATTCACGTGCTGTGGTTGCAAAAGATGTGAAACAGATTGTCAGTGTATACACAGGAGGCAGATAGTGTGGAAATATTAACTGGACAACTGGATGGATACTTGAGAGGCTGATTGGCTCAATAACTGAGGCCTGGAGCTCTCGGGTTCATGCTGCGCTTCAGGTCAGGCGTGACACCACTGTGAGGCTGCTGTTCTCATGTTGGGATAGGGTAATTTGTGTACAGTTTGGGTGGGTGGGCTCTGCGCTCGGGTTGGGGACAAGGAGGCGATGCTGTGGTCCAACGATTTCTGTCATTAACCCCTTATAGACAGCAATAAGATTTGGAGACAAAATAGAGAGATTGGTCAATATTTTCTGCCCCATGCTATTCAGCATGTTCCTGATGTGAAAAAGCTAGCTTGAAAGTTAATCACAGATTAGGATACATGTCAAGGCATTTGGAAGTAATTTGAAAGACTCAATGGTAACTCTGTGCAACTTGCTGATGAGATCACATTTGGAATATTGTGTGCAGATTTGGATATTCATTCTTCAAAAAATGTTTATTCTTTGGAAAGTGTTCAGAGAGGAAGAACAACAAGGATGAATTCAGGATTTAAAGCACCATGTCAGGAATAACTATACTTGCAATGTAGAACGTGTTTTAACTGGAGACTAGAGGTCAGAGAGGAACATGATCCGCATCTTTAAAATGTTCAGAAGTATAAATAATGATGAAATAAGTATTTGACTTGGACTCTGAGCACAGACATAGGTCATAGGTTTCAATGAACAAGTCTTAAGCAAAAGGAAAGAAAATTACATCAAAGCAAATGCAAAATGCAGTAGATGCTGGAGATATGAAATTAAAAGAGAAAATGCTGGAGAAATGCAACAGATCTGGCAGCATCTGTGGAGAGGGAAACAAAGTTAATATTTTGAGAAAGCATTTTGAAACTCAATTCTGAAAACATCATATTAGATCTAAAACATTAGTTTAATATTTTATGTAAATATTTGTGTAAAATATGACGTGTTTTCTCCTGAAAAGTGAACAAACAGACATCAAGGAAAAGCAGATGATGACTTGTTGATAAATCTTTCAAAGCTGCCTGCCAAAACATTCAGATGAGATCAAGGTTAGAGGTTACACTTAAGAGAATCTGATACTCTACAGGGTGCAATGGTTTCTGTGATCTAGGGTCTAAAACAAAAATGTCTGGAAATATCTGCAGAAGAAAGTAGGTTTGTAATCGAGTTGTAGACATGTGTGAACTAATCAATATTCTGACATTTTAGCTTGAATGTATTTGAGGATCTGAGATTATTTATGTGAGAATTTCAGGAGATCAAATGCGAGTGGTTTTAAAGTTCATTATGAGATCGATAACTAATGGACTGTGGAAAGATGGACTGATTTGGATTTGTTTCTTATTTCCTTATGCTGCATTGAAATTAAATTTGGGCAATTTGAATAATTTTCAAAATGCTGACACTAGATCAGAAAGTCTGATGTACACTCTTGAGATTTTGGGCCCACTTATGGGGAACTTGGGGATTTTACCTACCCCAGGCTTGCTTTGAAAGCTTTGTTGGTAATTGTCTGGGCACTTGCCCTATCTCTCTTGGTCTCTCACATCTGCTCTTTTGTTCATTTTACCCCAGTTCATAGAATTTTAAAGTAACGTTTATCACTTTCTCATCATTACAGAATTGTAGCACCATTGAATAGTTAGAGAAAGGGGCCATTCAAGTCAACCCAGCTCTTTAGATTAGATGAGATTCCCTACAGTATGGAAATATGCTCTTTGGGCCAACAGGTCCATGCCGACCCTCCAAAGAGCAACCCACCCAGACCCATTCCCCTACTCTATACTTATCCCTAACTAATGCACCTAACACTATGGGCAATTAAGCTTGGCCAATTCACCTGACCTGTACATCTTTGGATTGTAGGAAGAAACTGGAGCACTCGGAGGAAACCTATACAGACTTGGGGAGAATGTACAAACTCCACACAAACATTCATCCAAGGTGGGAATCGAACCTGGGTCCCTGGCACTGTGAGGCTGGAGTGTTAAACACTGAGCGACCATGCCACCCATAAAGAATATGCAAGAGTAACTCAACAAGAACTATTCCCTCACTCTCGCTTTAAAGCCCTCTCAAACGTTTCTCCTCAGATAGTTATCCAATTTATTTTTGACAGTCACAATTTAGTCTGCCATCACCCCACAGCCAGTGCATTCCAGATCCTAATCACCTCAGAATACAACTCTCTGAAATGATTAAAATTTTACTATGTAATATTCGTAATAATATATTCAGGCTGCTATACAAGGTGTCATTATCTGCCTTTATGAAAGCAAGTTTAACTGTACAAAAGACCAGCAGAGGAGCATTTGATATGATATAATAGTAACTGGTGTTTTAATATTTAATGTGAGTCATGGAAACCTAAAGTGATATCATAGAATCCCTTCAGTGTGGAAACAGGTCATTTTTGCCCAACAAGTCCACACCGATCCTTCGAAGAGTATCCACCCAGACCCATTCCCCTATCCTATTACTTTACATTTCCCCTACATAAGGCAACTAACCTACACATTGCAGAACACTATGGGCAATTTAGCATGACAAATTCACCTAACCTGCACATCTTTGGACTGTGGGAGAATGTGCTGGAATCAAACCTGGGTCCCTGGAACTGTGAGGCAGCAGTGCTAACTACTGAGCCACTGTGCCACCCTATGGTACAAAATAAAACTGACTCTTTGAAAAGTTTTGTCCTGCCACCCCACCCCCACCACCCCTCCTGTTTTTCCATAGTGCTGCAAACATTTCTTCTTCAAGCATTCATCCAATTCTATTTGAAACCTATCATTGAAACTTCCATATCACCAGCACTCCAGATCATAACAAATTGCAATGTACTTTTCCCCTATATTTTGGGTCTGCCGCTTTTGTAAATTGAACTAAATCTGGCTTCTGATTATTGACTGCTGACAGTGAAAACATTCTCTCCTTCTTATTGTATCTAAACCTTTCATGATTTTGAGCACTGCTGTTAAATCTCTTAAATTTCTTTGCCTGAAGGGGAACAACCCTATTCCCTTCTCTCTCTCCACATAACTGAAGTATTTTGTCTCTAGCACCTTGTTTCACATAGTGCCACTAAAAATAGTCATAAAACTGTCAACCTGCTACTTTAGACTGCAATAACCAGTATATGGTGGCTTATTTTCTGAGAGTCACCACTCCATTCTGAACAAAGTAATAATTCTGAGAATGACTTGTTCCTTGGCTGATAAATATCAGTGAGGGGACCTACTGCAGATTGCAAATCCAGTGAGCTCTGCTGGTAAATGCTATTCTGTGGATTGCAGGCAAGGGGAGGACTGGGTTCAATTGTGAGGTCCAAGAAATGAGCTTACCAGCATTCATTCTCCAAGAAATGAGCTTACCAGCATTCATTGCTTAAGCTCATTTCTTGGAGAATGCCTCCGAAACTATACCGGAAACAGATATACCGTTATCAAGTCAAGAGATTAAGAAAAATAGTATAAAATGTGGGAAGGGCTCTTGTGGTAGTGGTAGTGTCCCTGTCTCTGAGCCAGGAAACCTGGGCTTATATTCCACCTGCTCCAGAGATGTGTAATAAAATCACGGAACAGGCTGATTAGAAAATATCTACAAATGTGGAGAAGGAGTCATAAAAAGGATCTAATGACCAGTAATGAAAATCACAGAAACGAGACCGGAGTAGAAAATTGTTCCCTGTAGCAACATTGTGTACATTATATATTGAAAATCAAGTATACAATTTTCTCTTACAGCAATAACTTTAATAGTCACAAAGTTGAAAACTGCCTCAGTCATCTTTTATGCTGTAATCAGCTAAGTTACCTTTGGTTTCAACAGTTTTTTAGATGTTTTATAGAGTAATAAAGGTCTACATCACAGAAGAGTCTCTGCTAGTCAAAAACAAGCACCTAACCATTGTAATCACACTTTCAAGTACTTGGTCCATAGCTTGCCTTGGTATTGCAAGTGTACGTGTAAATTATTCTTAAATTTTATGAGGGTTTCTGCCTCTACATCTCTTACAGGCAGTGAGCTCCAGATTCCTACCATCCTCTGAGTGTATTTCTTTTCTCGCAGCTCAAAACATCCCATTCTTTACCATAAATCCATAACTCCTGGTCATTGACCCCTCTACCAAAGGGAAAAGTTGCTTCACATCTACTCTGTCTATGCTGTTCATATTTTTATGCATCTGAGTCATGACCCCCCCTCAGTCACCTCTGCATCAGCAAACACAACCCCAGTTCATCCAACTTTTCTTCATAACTGAAACTCTCCAGTCAAGGCAATAGCTGGGTGAATATCCTCTGCACACACTGCAATACAATCACATCCCTCCTTTAATATAGCTTCTAAATCTGCACACAATAGTCTAATGTGGCTTAATCACCCTTTTATACAAGTCCAGCATAACCTCCCTGCTCTTAAACTCTGTGCATCACCTAATAAAGACAGGGTACCTCCTTAAACACTTTATTCACTGCCTTGCTACCTTAAATGACTGGTGGACATACTCCCAAGGTCCCTTCGATTCTTGGTCCTTTCCAGGGTTATTGTGGCCTAGATGATATGTTAGTGAGTCAGGTCCCATTGCAAAAAATATTAATAGAAAAAAGTTAGATTTTTATGATTTTCAATGTAACAGCATTTTAAATGAGTTTTGAGATTAGCACAAAAGAGTATAAGAACTAGAAGCAGGAGTAAGCAATTAAGCCTCTCAGGCCTGCTCCGCCATTTAATAAACCATGGCTGATCTCATCTTGGCGTCACTCCCACTTGCCTGCCTGCTCTCCATAACCCTTCAACCTATTACTAATTACGAATCTGTCTAGCTCTGCCTTAAATTTAGTCAATGTCCCGGTATCCACTGCACTCTGGGGTAGCAAATTCCACAGATTCATATCCTTTCGAGAGAAGTAATTTCTCCTCATCGCTGTTTTATATCTACCACCCTTTATCCTAAAACTATCATCTTTCATTCTAGATTGTCCCCCACGTGAAAACATCCTCTCTAAATGTAATTTTTCAATCCCATTTAGCAACTTATAAACCTCAATTAGATCAGCTCTCATCTTTGTGATTTCCAGTGTGTATAGATCTAAACTGCTCAATTTCCCCTAATAAGACAAGACTTCCACCTCTGGAATTAATCTAGTTGAACCTTCTTTGATCTGCCTTCAGTGCAATTAAATCCTCTCTGAAATGGAGGTGCCGGTGTTGAACTGAGGTGGACAAAGTTAAAAATCATGCAACTTTGTCCAACAGGTTTATTTGGAAGTACGAGCTTTCAGAGTGCTGCTCCTTCATCAAGTAACTAGTGGGGTAGGGTCATAAGACACCGAATTTATAGCAAAAGATCACAGTGTTATGCAATTAAAACCAACACTGTTGTTAAGTTTTTCATCTTTTAGAATGGGTTGCAGGTTTTGGTTCATTAATATGTAAATCACAGAACTTCTTTTAAGTCACCTTCTCGAGATAACTTATGATTTTATTAAAAAAAGTGACATTTCAGCTCAGACAATACATTAAAGGTGTAAGGTTAGAGTCTGCCTGTATCCCAATCTTGAGTCAGACTGGTTCTATTTCCAAAGTAGGAATTTATAAAATGTTACATGGATTGATTGCCTGCATTGACTGCCTTTTGTGTGCTTCTTGAGCAAAAGTAGAATATATCTGCAAATGCAATTTTCACTTTGGAAATAAAATGAGTGGTACGTATATGGAATGAGCTGCCAGAGGATGTGGTGGAAGCTGGTACAATTGCAAAATTTAAAAGGCATTTGGATGGGTATATGAATAGGAAGAGTTTGGAGGGATGTGGGCTGGGTGCTGGCAGGTAGGACTAGATTGGGTTGGGATATCTGGTCAGCGTGGACAGCTTGGACCCAAGGGTCTGTTTCCATGCTGTACATCTCTATTACTCTATGACTCAAGATTGGGATTTACATATCAATGAACCAAAACCTGTAACCCATTCTAAAAGATGAAAGACTTAACAGCAATCTAGCTTTGTTCAATATATCATTTTAATTGCTTGACACTGAGAGCTTTTGCTATAAATTCTGTGTCTTATGATCCTGCCCCACTAGTTACCTGATGAAGGAGCAGTGCTCTGAAAGCTAGTAATTCCAAGTAAACCTGTTGGATCATAACCTGGTGATGTATGATTTTTAACTTTATCCTTCCTGAGGTAGGAGGATCAAGGCTGTACACAATACTCTGGACGTGGTCTCACAAATGCCAAGCATAACTGCAATAATACTTCACTCCATTCCTTTAGCAATAAATCCCAAAGTTCAGTTTACCCTCCTTAGTACCTGCTGTACCTGGGTACTAGCTTTCTGTAACTCATGCACGAGTATACTCAGCTCCATCTGCATTGAAGCATTGTAGAGTTTCTCTCCATTTAGATAATAGGTTGCCTTTTTATTCTTCAGACCAAAGGAGATAACCTCACATCTACCCTCATTTGCCATATTTTGGCCCCATGCACCTAACCTGTCCTTATTAATTTGTAAATTTCTTCTGTATTCATTGTCACTTACTTTCCTATCTATTTTAGTGTCATCTGCAAGTTCGGCTCTAGTACTTTCTATCCCCACATCCAAATCATTAACCTGGATTGTAAACAATTAGGGCTTGAGAACCAAAGCCTGTTTCAACCCACTAGTTAAAGCATGCCAACCAGAAAAAGACCCATCTACCCTGACTCTTCTTTCTGATGGTCAGCCAATCCTCTATCCAAGCTAATGTATTGCTCCTAATCCTGTGTATACCTTGTGTGTTAACCTTTTGTGCGACACTTTAGCAAATGCTTTCTGGCAGTCCAGATATACTACATCTATAGGACCCCCAATTATCTACTTCACTTGTTTCATCTTTAAAGCACTCTAGCAAATTATTCAAACATGATTTACGTGATTTCATAAAACCATGCTGACTTTGATGAGTTGCTTTTCTGCTTTTCAAAAGTCCCTTTACAACTTCCTTCATAATAGATACCAACAATTTCCCAACGATAGATGTTAAGCTAACTGGCCTTAAGTTTCCTACTTCCTCCCTTCAAAGAAATACCCAGAAAGAAATGGATGCTAAAATATAAATGATTTCTGAAAGAATCTGAAGGTGTTTATCAGATCAACTATCCCATTACTTGGTAATGATAAAAAGAAAATTGTTTAAATATAAAAATGTAAATTGTCAACCTCACAAACTCCAGATGACTAAAGAGCTTAAAAGGTAAAGTAAAAGCTGGCAATTGCATAGAACCTTTCACAACCTGAAGGTGTCACAAGATTCTTTACAGTTAAAGTATTTTTGAAGTTTACATGCTATTGTTATGTAGTTAACACATCAGTTTCAAGACTAAATAGAGAGTGTGGAAAGTTGTACGCCAGCTAGTAAACTGATGTGGTGCAATGGCCACCATTACAGACAGGGACAAACAAACTGCAGATGCTGGAATCCAAACCAGACTAGTGGGAGGCTGGAAGAACATAGCAAGCCAGGCAGCATCAGAAGGTAGAGAAGTTGATATTCTGGGTATAACCCTTCTTCGGGATTGGAGGTGAGGGTCGGAGGAGCTGCAAATAAAGCAAGGGGGGAGGGTTTTGGGTGGGGAGAGGGGCAGAAGGGTGACTTAGTGATAGGTTAACATAGGTGGTGGATCCGACCTGGTTGCACAATGGGAGGGTTGAATCCAGTTGGTAGGTGGAAGGAAGGGTCAGTAGGTGGAATGGAAGGGAGGTGGTGGGACTGGATAGGAAGGTAGGGTAGAAAGGTTATTTGAAATCGAGTTTATTTGAAATAACCTTCCCACGCATCCCCTGACCCCTTTTCCTCCTGATGCTGCCTGGCTTGCTGTGTTCTTCCAGTCCCCTGCTTGCCTGCCATTATAGATATTGTTCCAGTTTCATTGATATTCAATTCTTCTGGCCATTACAATTTGTAAAGTTAGCAGTTAATAACTTTATGTTTAAACAGTATTTACTTTAGCCACTGTCGTACAATTCCTTGAGAACATGCAGGAGGCGGAATCTGATAATCGCAGAAAACAGATTTTGGAGATCATGATGCATGATTAGCTACTGCTATTCAGTAGAAGGTAGACAACAGAGAAATATTCTATTGCCTTAGTTACTGCATTAACTAACCAATACTAACCGTGATGTTCATTGGCTGGTTGTTTTAGCAAGGGTCTAAAGAGGAACCTCAATTATCTGAAGGTCATGGGTGGGGAATATTTTGTTTGGTTAATCCAACTCCAGATAATCAAATGCTGGATAACATAGTTTAGCTAAGCATCGGGAGCTTGCTATCTTGTTGGATAATCTGACATTCGGATAATTGAATGCCGGGCAATTGAGGTTCCTCTGTATTGTGAGTGATAAGCACAACTTAAAGTTACATTGTATCGCTTCATTCTCACCCGCACTTTTTTAAAAGGGTGATGCAGTGTATCTGATTGACATGCTGGGAGTGTTAATTGAAGAGAAACTGATCTGTGAAACATTGGGTGGAATCTAGCGGAGACCACAGACGTTTCAGCCATCAGCTGAAGAGTGAGAGAGGGCATCCTTCCAGAAATCCTGTTGCATCTTATTGCATCAAGCATTTCACAGGCCAATGGTGGGCCTTTCTCTGGGATCAAAGATCCAGGGAACAGAAATCCCTCTTCTCAATAATGCCAGCTAATCAGAGACCAGCAGTTGTATTGAAAGACAATACCATTGCGAGGCTGTGAGAGTGCTACCATTATGACATATGTTCTAGGTCTATGTTACTGATCTCAGGTCACAGGCAGGAAGGGGATCACATAGTGGTAACAATAGAGGAGGGACGGGACTGTCAGCAGTAAGGGCAGAGGTTGGCTCCCTATAGGCGCCCCACCTTCCCAATGTCAGGTCCCTCAATCAGGCACTGAGTTCCTATGAGTATTTTTCCTGAGAACCCAGAAGCAACTTTACATTGGTTTGTGTATCAGTATCTCCCCATGGTGAGCCACTCACCCACATCCGGTTAATTCAAACACTGGAAAGTAAAGTTCAATTGTTTGACTAATCATTAAGTCCTTATAACCATGTTTGCTTAAAAAAAAGGAATCATCCCACATGACAGCATGGCTTCAAAGTGACTGTTGATTTTCCTTTTCCCTTCAGCTCATTATTAATTGTCTTTAAGGCAGCAAATCATGCAAATATGGATATTAGTGCAAGATTTGCCATGAATACTGATGCAATCATTATGCCCACATCCCATCAACTGAATTTTTAAAAAGCACTAAGTAGATGCAAATGGCTGAAATTCAAACGCTATTGTGTCTCAATCCTTAAATTATCATTGGTGTGGAGAATAGGAAATCAGATGATACTCATCTGACCAAAACCACACTATGACAAGGAACCCTTAAGAACAAACATTTGGTGGCATGTCAGTCTGGGAGATAAAGAGGGGCTGAGGGAAACGATCCAGGCCAGATCCAACCCAGCCTAGAATTCAGTAACAGGTATAACAGGGGTGGGGAGCCTGCCTTTTATTGACCAATTTGTAGACTCAGGTGAAATCTTCATTATAGAGGTTCAACTAAAGCTTGACTCAAGGAAAGCCAGAGACTAACTAGTAAGGCAGTATAAGTTCATCCCCAGAAACCTCCAAATACCATTTCTTCAGTGATCCAAATGGAAAATATCAGACCTGCAATATTTTAAGACTCAAGTATAACAGTTTTGAACGTATTTAATGTGGAATCACATTCTACCTATTTGTTATCACGTTTTCTTGACTGCATTTGTGTCTGTGAATGAAGTTTGTTGTAAATATATTTGAATGTTAAGAAACAAAAATGATTTCTTCTATTTTTAAAAGAAAATTCAGAACAAAAACCTGCCTTAGTCTGATCTTAAGAGTCACAGCATTAAAATCAGTAGAACACTTCTAAAATATACCCATCTCCAGTCAGTTGAGAAGTGAAGAAAGGAGGAAATATCCTATTATATCCCCCTTTTAAGAACAATGTAAGGCAATGGAATAAGTTATTTAGTCCAACTTGTCTGTGCTGGCAGTGATGTCCCACACAAGATTCCTTCCAACCTTTTCTATTAAACCCTCAGATTCTGCCCTTTTCTCCCTCGTGTGTTTGATTGTTTTTTTGCTTCCACTTATTCAGCTTCCCACATTATAACAGTGATCACAGCTTAGAAGTATCTCAATGGCTATAAGGCACTTTGAGACACTCAGTCATTGTGTATGTAAGTGTAAATCTTTTTTCTTAAGTGCATGTATTCTATGATCCTTTATTCTTAGGTTATTTGTCTTAAATATTGTTTTAGCAGCATGCTTCACATTTCTGGGTAAATGCTTTTCTCTGGAATTCCACTCAGATTTTTAAGTGACGACCTTATATTTATGACCTCAAGTTTCTCAAAAAGAGAAACATTTTACCTTCATCTTGTTTTTCAAATCTTTCCACTATTTTAAAGGCCTCTATTAGATTATTTTCTCTTTTCTACACATTAAAGTTCTTTGATATCTTGACAGTTCTGATGAATTAATGCTTTTTATACACACATTTATGTCTGCATTAAACAACCTCACAAGGCACTTAACCTCTCCAAAACCTGGTCTCTCCCAATGGGCATGTGCCATCTCCCAATAGTAGAAAGTGAGGACTGCAGATGCCAGAGATCAGAGTCGAGAGTGTGATACTGGAAAAGCACAGCAAGTCAGGCAGTATCCGAGGAGTAGGGGAATTGATGTTTTAGGCATTAGTCCTTCATCAGGAATGAGGCTTGTGGACCGGGGTGCTCAGAAATAAATGGGAGGAGGTGGGACTAGGGGGAAGATAGCTGAGAATACAATAGGTGGATTAAGGTGAGGGGGAAGGTGATAGGTCGGAGAGGAAGGTGGAGCGGATAGATTGGAAAGGTGATGGACAGGTTAGGAGGGCAGTGTCAAGTTGGCGGCTTGGGACTGGAATAATGTGCAGGGAGGGGAAATGAGGAAACTGTTGAAATCCACTGATTCTCTGTGTTTGCAGGGTCCCAAGGTGGAATATGGGGCATCTTCCTCCAGATGTCAAGTGGTAAGGGTTTGGCGATGGAGGAGGCCCAGGACCTGCATGTTCTTGACAGAGTGGGAGAGGGAGTTGAAGTGTTCAGCCACAGGGTGGGAGGGTTGATTGGTGCGGGTGTCCCAGAGATGTTCTTTGAAACGATCCGCAAGGAGGCGTCCTGTCTCCCCGATGTAGGGGAGACCACATTGGGTGCAACAGATACAGAAGATGACATTGGTGGAGGTACAGGTAAATATCTGTTGGATGTGGAAGGATCCTTTGCAACCTTGAACGGAGGTGAGGTGGAGGGCGTGGATCTGACAAGGGAGTCATGGAGGGAATGGTCTCTCCGGAACGCAGATAGGGGTGGGGAGGGAAATATGTCCCCAGTGGTGGGGTCTGTTTGTAGGTGGCGGAACGTAACGTGCCCTTAGTTTACATTTGGTGTCATTGAAGACCACATCGGAGCACCAGATACTGTAAACTAGGTTGGAGGAGAGGCGTATGAACCACTGTCTCACTTGGAAGGACTTCTTGCGCTGTCCTGGATGGAGCTGAGGGGAGTGGTGTGCCAGCAGGTTTTTGCATCTTTTGTTTACTTTGGATTCCAGCATCTCTAATTAAAATCCAAGCCCACAGTTAACTACCCTGCTATTCTTTCATTGATGCCCAAGAAAGTATCTGGAACCTCAATTTGACATGGTAATAATGGTAGTCCAGTATTCCCTTGGTGTTGCTCTGAAGTGTCACTTCAAGTTTCACAATGAATTTCTCAAGTGGGACTTCAAGCCAGAATATTGTGATTCAGAGGCCAGATTGTTATCAGCTGAGCCATAGCTGATTTGAATTGAGGCAAATATTTTAAATTTGTTTCGAATAAAAATGGACAGGTATTTGAAAGTAAGAACATAAAAGCGTTGATAAATGTGATCAGAGTAAAAATGAGAACAGCCTCCTAGCAACCAGCCACAGAAATGTCACTGAAGGTTACTGTAACATAATCCTTGACTAAAATAAACTCATGTTCCTGAAGTTGAAATGGGGGGAAAAAATGACTCTTGAATTTAGTTGCAACATTTGAGATGGTCTCAAATATAGTATGGGCAATATAGAGGTAAAATTCAACATTGACAGATTTTAAAATGAGTGCTCATATTCGGAAAATCTAAAGAAAGGGGAAGTCAGGCAGGGTCTGCAATGAGTGACCTACCCACCCATGCCTGTTTTGGAATTCTCCTGTGGCTCAGTTTTACCTGCTGTGAATTTTAGATTGTTCACACTGTATCATTTTTGTTATTAGTACATGTATAAAAAAAAGGTACAACTTGTGTTTCTTAAAACATTAAATTTGTGTGTCTATTCATAAAGAGCTAGTGGAAACCTCTGTCAATCTACTAATGGTCTCGATCCAACTCGGTAATTTAGTGTCGGGAATTTTTCCAGTTCCTTAGTTGTGAATATACATGCAATTCTTTAGCAGCTTAATGGTAGGTATACATAATCCTATTCCCTGTGGTTGAGCAATGGGTATCTAGTTCCACTTGCACAGAGATGGATTACAGCAGTTTGATCATCATGCAGACCGCAGGGAAAGTTGGTAATTCATTCCTGGTGTCTAGAAGAAGGATGTCTATGTATTCTAACTCTCCAGCCTTCAGACAAAAAGCGTTACAGGCCCACGGCGGCCAAGGAAGTTTTAAAGAGGAGTGAAAGTTTGAACATTCTTAACTTTACAGATTTAAAATTATCTAAATTTGTAGGACCGCAAATAAAAATTAAACTTTAAAAACCAATAGGCCAGTGTTGACAGGTGCCATTAGTGAGGTTTAATGAGAGAGAAAAAGATCAGGGAGAATTGAATGGAAAATGTAACTAAAAATGCGGAGGCAGCTGCCTTCAATTTAGTTTATTTACTACAATATGATCATGCCAGATTCCCTCATCCCACTCTCAGTGACAGCTGGCATAAACTAGACTCTCAAGCTGGATTTAACTCAAAAATGTAAAGGTGAAACCATTAGTCTGAGACTCTTTCAACTCCTGTGAAGTTAGCCAACAAAATGTTGGAAGAAGAATGAGTATGAAATAAATGGATTGGAATGAAATGTGAATTACTGGAATCTGACCACCCCCTTTAGTGAGTCAGTAAATATGACAAGCAACTATATTAAAATAAATGGAAGGCAAATGTGCTTATGGACAGAATTTCAATACAAAGTCAGGGGTTTATTTTAACTTAATGAATTCTGCATGAATCCTTACACATATGTTGCAAGAAAGCACCTTTGCATCCATAACCTTTGTAACCAAAAAGTCATGTAAGGGAGAAACACAAAATTTTATTAATGCCATGAATGTTCACTACGTGAATTGTGTTGGCCTGACTTTTGCAGTTAGCGGTGAAGCAAGGGTGCTCTTCCCTTACCTCAAAGAAAAATGTCAACAAAGATCAGCAGTCCCTGTGATGTGGTTTTCCCTTTCTTCAAGGCAATTTAATTCTGGAGCCAGGTCAAGAGGATATCTTGGCAAGCGACACAGTGATATCAGAAAGCAGCCAAGGAATTAATCACATTGATGTGTTCACAGAACAAACAAGCACTTAATATCCTCTAATTTCAACTTACATTTTCAAATTGTGAATAAATTAAGACTGAATTAAGGCAGAAGCTAAAATAAAGATAAACAAAAATGAAAAAAAAATTGAATGTTGAATCGTTTAATTATTATGGAGAAATTTGAAAATCCACAAATATAAAATTGACTTTTCACAGCCAGTGAGGATGGTTTGCAGTAATTCAGAAATTAGTATGCTTTAAAATTTCAGTTACAACTTATCCAATTTGATGCTACATTTTCAATGGTTTTACACCCAAACTAATAATGTTTGAGTTGAAGGTTTTGTCAAAATATGATTGAAATAGTGATTGCAGTTTTTGAGAAACTCGACAGATCACTATATGGAGGGGCATGCGAACATGAACAGTAACTTTGTGTTTATGTAATATTCTGCCTCGTATTGCCATCCATTCAATGCAGTGAACAGAACAAGGATGGCAAATGGTGTCATTGCCACGGCAAAATTCAAGACATTATCTTCTACCAGACAGTTCAAAAGGAGGTTACTATATTTGAAGATGATCTGTCAGCTCTTGGTTATTCATTAAGTCTCAATTTTATCTCAAAATGGCTACCATTCTCTCCATTTTTTTCTGTAGCATGGTCTCCAGTGCAAGATCAAGAGTTTGGAATACTGGAAAACACTCTACCACTTTGTAGCATTTTGTAATATATCAAAGTATAGATTCTTTACCAAGTGTCTCAAACCACCTCTTTATGCAGGACATAAAGCAGAGAAGCAAGTTATTTGAGCCAACCTGTCCATGCTGCTATTTATGCTGCATGTAGCTATCTACCCATTTTTCTCATCTAAATCCGTCATCATAACTGTCTCATTACTTTCCCATGAAACGTACCTGACATATTCCCTGTGGTAGAAAGTTCAACAATCTCACCACTCTTTGGGAAATAAATTTCTCCTAATACCCAATTGGACTTTTTGGCGGTTAGCTTATATTAGTGATTTCCACTTCCCCATTGGAGCAAACATTCTGTCTGTGTCCATTCCAACAAAATAGTTCGTAACTTTAAAAACCTCTATTAGGTCACTGCTCTGGCTTCTAGTTTCACATGAAAAGAGACTCAGTCTCATCCTTTGCCTGGAATTTAAACATGCACATTCTTGGCATCATCCTTTGTAGAGTTTTGGTTTGCATACAGCAATTCACTGATTTTAGGTGGTTCAAATCATCCCCAGATCCCTGGTTCTAGACACAACTTATTTAGGGAACGTTAAAAAGAAGGCAGTAGACAGGTGCTTCAGGGCAAAAGAATCTTTGCATTTATTTAAATATAAAAGGTAAGTATAATACAAGAAATGAAGGCAAATGCAATAAACAGTGAAATTATACAGAGGATAGTAATGAATACTATTCAATTAAACACAGATTAAATTAATCACTATTGGAACCTAAACAGCAGTTTTAAGCACAGAAACTTTCATCAGACTTCCTACCCTTGGGGTCCCACACATTGCCGCCAGCTGCCTTTCCCTCTTTGCTAGCTAGGTCGAATATGGGGCCTTGGGTGTTTCAGCTCACCACTGAGGGAAACACAGTTTTAAAATGCATCCAGTTGCTGAGGTTCTTGCTGTCAGTTCTCTTGGTTCGGAACAGGCCTGTGCCTGGAAGCTCTTGTTCAGATAGTGCTTGATTGGTTTCTCTCCCTCTCAATGTCCTTTGTTGCAATCATACTCATGGTTCAGCTTCCTGATTGAGCTTCTCTGTTCAGCCTTTGTAGTTCCTGGTTCAAAAGCTGCTTTTTGGGGCAGGAGATCTGTGGGGAAGCTATTTCTGCAGAAGCTTGTTGTGAAAAAAGCTCTCTCTCAGGTAAGCTCAAGGCTGGCAGTTATGTGTGCTCCATTATCTCCTCTCAAATCTGTGTTGTCCACTGTGTTTCTGGTGTTTCTTTCTGAAGTCAATTGGTTTCCCAATGGCTCGAGTATGTGTGAATGGATTTTGATTGAGGTTAAATGTCGAGTATCTCTGAGGTTCCATACAGTCTGTACAGTGTGGCCCGACATGTAAAGGTTAGTTTCAGTCTAGAGAGTTAGGTTTGGTTGATTGTTCTCTTAGAGCGGAGGTGTAAATTGGAATTCCAGGCTGAACAATAGTCGCAGACTGAAATCATTCTGGCTCTGTGTGTGTTTGTTGCAGTCTGAGCTCAAGATATTGTCCATGTTTTTAGATGTTAGAAAGGTGTGGGGTCTTGTCCAGTGTTGTAGATGAGGGGGATTTATGCCCAGTCCCACACCTTTTAAATCTGCTCTGCAGCCTTCCAGTGCCTCTGTATCTATTTTGCAATATTAGTAAGGAGAGGGAAGAAAGGAAAGTCAAAGTGTGCATTCCCTTTTAATAAGACAACTTGCTTTAAAAAAAATTTTAACATCTGAATTATTTTAATGACCAAGAAAAGGCAAGTGACAAGTTTTACTAAGTTTGATAAGTAAGAAAAATCTTTTATATTTTCAAGACTTCTTTATTATATTTGCCTTTCCCTGAGGTCATGACTTGAAGTGATCCAGGCCTGTAATCATTTATGCCCAAAAGCTCTGGTCGTTTTGAGGGACAGACTGATGGTAGTTTTACATTGGCAGTAGCAGATTTCCCTTACACTCCAGTCAAGGCGCAAAAGCAGAGCCCCAGGACAATTTCTCTGAGAGATCAAGGTCGACTCGAGTTTCTGCCTACATGTGGGGTAGGAACATATATTCTTAGCTAGGGTCTTTTGGCATAGATTATACTGAATTCAGATCATATTGTCTTTTTAAACCCTTAAGTCAGAAATTTTGATTGTCATGTGATTAGAGCATTGTTTAATCATTGTCCTTATGCTCTCAGTGGATATCTCTCATCTTCCCACCATCTTGATAAGATAAAACTTTTCACACACATTTGCTGAATCTTAATTGTTTTTGGCTAAACCCAAGTGTGTCAGGTTTTTTGGCGGGTAATTCACCTTGAGGTTTAGTGAATTACTTTGCGGTATCTTCCCAAACTCACCTCATTTGTTACCTACTATTGCCCTATGAAGTTGCTCCACAACAATTTGGCATTCAGCAGATATCCACCAATAGACTAACACCCCTTGTGCCCATGACACCTTTGAAAAATCACTGAGAAACTGTTCAGGTGCTGATGATCCTTCATTGCCCGTCACCAGCACCATCAGGAGTCAACGCCTCCTGGAAAATCAGTTTGTCATTGACGAAAAAGAGAAGATAACATGCAAGCAAACAATTGACCAAATAAATGGATTGCAAACAAAGTGAACAGGGCCTGAAAATCACCCACAACGGAAACCAAATTTTGTCATTATAACAAAAGATTAGTTTACAATCCACAACAAAAACAGAAGTTGCTGGAAAGCTCAGCAAGTCTGGCAGCATTTGTGAAAAGAAATCAAAATTAATATTTCAGATCCAGTTCCGAGGATGGGTCACCAGAACAAAATTGTTAATTTGACTTCTCTGCACAGACGCTGCCCGACCCACTGAGCTTTTCCAGCAACTTCTGTTTTTGTTTCTGATTTACAGCATTCGCAGTTCTTTTGGTTTTTATTTTACAGTCCAAGATGGTCTGCTGCACACAGCTCTCATCTTTTGAAAGCAAGTGACATTGTGGCTCTGACTAGCTTTTTGCACTGATGAGCTGAGCTCTGTCATGGACAAGGAGAGCTCTCTTGTCCCAAATTGTCCTCTTCCTTCCCTCTCCTCCTATGAAGACTGCTCCCATTGCCCCATTCCTCAGCATCCATTACATCATCTGATTGTTTGCTCCACTTGTGCACAACACAACACGCCAGGATGATATGGTACATGCTGCCAAGACTATACTTAGGGAACCCTTCAGACTGGTCCAAAGATTTGCACTGTCCCATCGTCCACTCCACTGGGTGAGACCATTAAACATGCATCCCACATAAACCAAGTGGTTGCACAAATGTGTTGTGAGTCATGGCTGCAGTGAGTAGCCCTAGACTCCAGTAAACAGCATTGCATGGCATCTGAACCCTCACAAGTACTAGGTACACAAGAGTGTTCCAAAATGTCAGAGTCATAGCAGCATAACAGGTACACACCTCCAGGAAGTGGTAATGATGATCAAAGGTCACTTGACACATGAACCAAATGGAGCACTTTCCTATTGTTGAATTCTGCAGTGCTGTGATATGGCCTTCTCAGTGTTACAGGTGTGTGCATTTGATGGTACTCTATACCTGTGGAAAGGAGATATGACTAACGTGGTGCCACTATTTAAGAAAGGTGGTAAGGAAAAGCCAGGGAACCATATACCGGTAAGCCTGACATCGGTGGTGGGAAAGTTGTTGGAGGGAATCCTGATGGACAGGATTTATATATATTTGGAAAGGCAAGGACTGATTAGGGATAGTCAACATGGTTTTGTGCGTGGGAAATCATGTCTCACTAACACAATTGAGTTTTTTGAAGAAGTAACAAAGAGGATTAATGAGGGCAGAGTGGTAGATGCGATCTGTGTGGACTTCAGTAAGGCATTCAACAAGGTTCCACATGAGAGACTGGTTAGCAAGGTAAGATCGTATGGAATACAGGGAGAACTATCCATTTGGATACAGAACGTGCTCGAAGGTAGAAGACAGAGGATGCTAGTGGAGGGTTGTTTTTCGGACTGGAGGCCTGTGAAGAGTGCTGTGCCACAAGAATCAGTGTTAAGTCCATTGCTTTTCATCATTTATATAAATGATTTGGATGCAAACATAGGAGATATGATTAGTAAGTTTGCAGATGACACCAAAGTTGAAGGTGTAGTGGACAGCGAAGAAGCTTACCTCAGAGTACAACTGGATCACAATCAGATGGGCTAATGGGCTGAGGAGTGGCAGATGGAGTTTAATTTAAATAAATGTGAGGGGCCACATTTTGAACAGGCCAATCACGGAAGGACTTATACACTAAATGGTAAGATCCTGGAGAGTGTCGCTGAACAAAGAGACCTTGGAGTGCAGGTTCATAGCTCCTTGAAAGTAGAATCACAGGTAGATAGGATAGTGAAGAAGATGTTCCTTTATTGGTCAGAGTATTGAGTAAAGATGTTGGGAGGTCAAGTTGTTGCTGTAGAGGCCATTGGTAAGGCCACTTTTGGAATACTGTGTGCAAATCTGGTCTCCCTGCTATAGGAGGAATGTTGTGAAACCTGAAAGGCTTCAGAAAAGATTTACAAGGATGTCACCAGGGTTGGAGAGCTATAGGGAGCAGTTGAATAGGCTAGGGCTATTTTCCTTGGAGCATCGGAGGCTGAGTGGTGACTTTACAGAGGTTTATAAAATCACAAGGGGCATGGATATAGTAAACAGACAAGGTTTTTTCCCTGGGCTAGGGGAGTCCAGAACTGGAGAACATAGGCATGAGTGAGAGGGAATAGATTTAAAAGGGACCTAAGAGGCAATTTTTTTCATGCAAAGGGTGGTACTTGTATGGAATGAGCTGCCAGAGAAACTGGTGGAGGTTGGTACAGTTACAACTTTTAAAAGACATCTGGATGGGTATATGAATAGGAAGTGTCTAGACGAATATGGGCCAAGTGCTGGCAAATAGGACTGGATTAATTTCGGATATCTGGTTGGCATAGACGAGTTGGACTGAAGGGTCTGTTTCCGTGCTATACACCTCTGTAACTCTATGACTCAATGTTGCGGACTCTTTCTGCCCAGGCTATCGCACTGACCTCACCATCAGGAAATGAAATGAATTGCCATGAGCTTGTTCAGATAGCATCAATCGCTGTTCTGATGCATTTGTTGGTGCATGTCTGAGAGAGCCCGCACAGGTCACCCAATGCTTCCTGGAAGAAGCCAGCAGCTTAGAAGCTCAAAGCAACAGGTTCACAGTGACTGGGAGAGGATGAATTCCCTCCCTGCAGCCTTCGGATCCCATTCCAACATCCGGCACAAATCTGCCACCGTGGCCCAGGAGATATAGAGCATGCATCAGCACTGCGCTTCTCTCATCCTTCGGAAATTGAGTCAGGACCAGAAAACTCTGGGCCACCCCCTATTCATCCTGAGGGTCCCTGCGGCAGCAACCTCTCACTAAATTAGGTGCTTCTCATCTTCTGTGAGTTTCTGCTGCTGCTCCTGGACTGTCAGCCTTACTCCTCAGCCTGTGCAGTAGCATAGTGAATGTACTGTACCAGCTGAGTGACCGCCTGAAAAGAAAATGCCAGCAGCATATCACCACTTTACCAACTCTGGACCCACATTAGTAAGATGAGAACATATGGTGTTGGAGGTAGTTTTCAACATGGATAGAGGATTGGTTAACTCATAGAAGACAGAGTTGGGATAAGTGGGACATTTTCAGTCTGGCAACCAGTAACCAGTGGTGTGCAACATGGATTTGTCTTGGGGGTGGGGGAATGTCACAAGTACTTATGTTATGTATTAATAATGCGGATAAGGAGAGTGCATATACTATATCCAAGTTTGTGGATGACTGATAAATAGTGGGGGAAGGGCAAGTGGTAAGAATGACACAAACCACCTGCAGAGGGTAAACGAGTGGCAATAGCTTGACAGATGGAAAATAATGTAGAGAATTATGAGGTTAAGCATGCTGGCAGAGAAACAGAGGAACTAAATATTATTTAAATAGAGAAAAGAAATGAAATGTTAGCTTTTATTTGAAATGGAGTGGAGTATCTAAGTGGTGAGATTTTGCTAAAATTGTATAAAGCAGTAGTCAGATCAGAGCTGGAATACTGTGAACAGTTTAGGGTGTCTTATCTTTGGAACGATATACTGGCTTTGGAGTAGAGAAGGTACACGAGGCTGATACCAGGATTGGAAGAACTATCTTATGAAGAGAGGTTGTCTACTCATTAAAATATAGCCGAAGTGGTGATGTTATTGAATCATTAAAGATTCTTAAAAGACTTGACAGTGTAGATCCACTTCGACACTACAGTCAGGAAAGCACACAAATGCCTCTATTTCCTCAGAAGGCGAAGGAAATTAAGCATGACCACAAAGATTCTGATCAATTTTCATAGATGTACCATAGAAAACATCCTATTCGAATACATTGCAGCTTGGTATGGCAATGGCTCTGCCTAAGACCGCAAGAAATTACAGAGAGTTGTGAATGCAGCCCAGTCCATCATGAAAACTAGCCTTCCTTCCATTGACTCCATCTACACTTCCTGCTGCCTCAAGGAAGCAACCAACAAAGTCAATGACCTCTTCCACCCCAGTTATACTCTCTTTCATCCTCTTCCCTTTGGCAGAAGATAGAAAAGTTTGAAAGCACATACCAATGGAGTCAATAACACCTTCTTCCCTGCGGTTATCAGAATTATGAACGGACCTCCCATATATTCGAATTGATGTTTCTCTATACGTTCTCTGTAGCTGTAACACTATATTCTACATTCTGTTCTGTTAACCTGACGCACTTATGTGAGGCATAATTCGTCTGGATAGCACAGAAAACAATGCTTTACACTATATCTCAGTATATGTGACAGTAATAAATCAAATCAAATCAAAACAAAGACTTTTTTCCCCTTATGGAGGAATCTAGGACCAAAGGATATTCAAAACAGTACCAGAGAAGAATTCTCCAAAATTTAAGGGGATATTGACTGCCCTACAAAGCTCTTCTGTCTTCCCTATTCTTTCAATCACTAACCCACTTAGTGCAGAGTTTGACAGAACCATATCTGACAGGTTCAGGGTGAAGAATGGAGTGAAACAGTCCTTCTTTCAACTCTGTTAAGTATCTTCTTCTCAATGCCCCTGATCTTTGTCTTTCCTGGAGGTATTGAGGGAATTTACTTGAATACTCAGTCAGTTACCAAAGCTGAATAAGATAGGGAAGGCGATGATCTAATGGTATTATCGCCAGACTATTTATCCAGAAACTCAGCTAATGTTCTGGGGGCCTGGATTCAAATCCTGCCTTGGTGGAGAAGAAAAACTTATGGAAAAGGAGCCTACTGATTATCATGAAACCATTTCCAATTGTTGGAAAAATGCATCTGGCTCATTTAGGGAAGGAAACCGGCCATTCTCACCTGGTCAGGGCTACATGTGACTCCAGGTCCACAGCATTGTGGTTGGCTTCCAACTGTCCTTTGAATTGGAACAAGCCACTCAGTTAAAGGGCAGTGAGGGATGGGCAGTAAGTACTGGCTAGCCAGAAATGCTCACATTGCATGAGCAAATAAAAAAATGCAAACTGAAAACAAAGGCAAAACCTCAGCATGTCTGAATCAGAGAACTCCTCTGGGCTGATTATGCTCTGCTACTCACTCACACAGAATCTCAGATTCTCACAAAGAATCAATGACTGTCTCTTCCATTCATATAACCTGTTCTCCCTTATTATAAGCATCAAGAAAACCATTGTCAAAGGGCAAGGTGTTGTTCCTCCAGCCTGATCATATTACATAACACCAGTGACTGACAATCCCTGCCTTGATGCAGAACTTGATGTACGCATAGAGAAAGCTGCCACATTTGGCCAACATATGAAATGTGCATGGAATAATATTAAGTTAACTTTAGAACATTTTATTAACCAGCACCTGTGGGACCAGGTGTGCTCCAGTTGCTCAAATATTCCAGTTTGTCAAAAAATCCACATCATCAATGTAAAAACACACACTAAGTAATAAAAACATAATAATGCAATAGGTATACACATCACTGTTATACTTTATTTACAACATAAATCATCTTAAATAATAATTAAACTTTGTCTTAAAGAAAACTTACCAGCAAAGAGCTTTCTCTCACTTTCAACTGACTACTCAGACATCAGAGAAATTGTGACAATAAGTAAACTTACAGTGTTTGAGGTGTATAATTTTTGTCAGTTTATTGAAAGTGCCTGTTCATAGGTGCCAGTTAAAACATAGTTTGCTGCTTATAAGTTCCCTGTTCTCAGCACTTTCTGGTATGTCTGTAAATCATGGACGAGTTACAACTATGAAGAAAGAAAACCCGAATGCAGCACATTCTGGGCAAATCATGGAAAAGCCAAAATCACAACTGGGACTGTACTCCCAAAAGCAAAACTCACAAGTATGCTGGTAATCATCAACAGACATGATTTAACTGGCTGAGGCATGTTTAAAGGATGCAAGATGGTCACATACCTCAGGTTTATATGCATGACAAGGTAACTGAACCAGATGACCAATAGTTCACCCAAAGTTGCACGATAAAAATTTTTGCAAGCTTAACAAGAAGGCCCCAAACATTCATTCTCACACTTAACAGACACT
This sequence comes from Chiloscyllium plagiosum, assembly GCF_037043375.1. Taxonomy (NCBI): domain Eukaryota; kingdom Metazoa; phylum Chordata; class Chondrichthyes; order Orectolobiformes; family Hemiscylliidae; genus Chiloscyllium; species Chiloscyllium plagiosum. The sequence continues at coordinate 76,094,854 of NW_028270140.1, forward strand.
AACTGATGCAAGAAGAAAATGGCAACATCACCTGTTGGTTGTTCTACATCATCTTGGCGATCAGTTGCACCAAAACAACACCATAAAATAACAACACTCTTTGATATCCGATAATCACTTCATTATGTGGCATTTGTGGCAGAACTGCCTCTCACGGATTGTTCTCTTTAGCTTTCTGCAAAAGTGTACTATGCCATTGTACCTTCATCACCAGTAGATCTAATTTGCTGCCTATCCATCACTGAGTGCAGATGGAAAATGCAAAAGCGATGGCTTCAGAATGATAGCTTAGTATAATAAATTTCCCATCTCTCAAGATATCCCAATGAATTTATACAGCATAGTTTCAACATCCTTTACATAATGGGATAGCCAAAATGGAATAATTTGTTCTAGATGTTGCCACACCATGCCCTTGGTAAAGAATATAATTTTCTTGGCTGGATTTGAACACCAATGTAGTTGAAAATAATTAAATTCAATTGTTGGTTCCTATTCATTTTTCTTCCTTGACTTTACAGATTTATTTTGAAATTGTTCTTTCTTGTATTAGAAACATACTTTTCATTAGCTGCCAAATACTAATATTCCGTCTGACAGAAATCTGTGCTGAACTACGCATTCAAAACCACAATTCAATGAATTAATCAGCATTTCAGAAAAAATACTGAAGACTGCATTTTTTAATCACCAATTCACAGAAATAGCTCTGTTAAATCATAATACCAAATGATCTGACTAATTCTCAAGTAAAGTCAGTACTACTATGTAAAATGTAGTTAAAATTAAGAAAGTACATAATTCGCTGGTAATTAGTATGTACAGTGACAACTGGTTATGTATGTGCATTTTCATAATTGTTTGAATTCTTTCTGTGACTACCACCTCATGTCAAGGAGACTGAGCTTTAATATTCCAGATGACATTCTCAAATGTTCTTTCTTCCACTATGTTCACGATCGGACCTTAATATTTGTCCTGTAAACACCTTCCATTGTTTTGGCAAAGATCGACTTCTTGTCACCTATTTTGTCAGCAATACTGTCCCAATTTTCTGTACATTCCCAATAATTTAACCTTCTTGCCATACCTTTTCATCAAACTGTCCACACCTTCTCTGTTATTAGACGTCTGTTCACTCTTAACCTTTCTCTTCTTTTTTTCTTCTGTGACTTTCCTATCCATTACTACCCAGTGCACCTGTAAAGTGTACTAGGATTTCATTTTTTTAGAGGGAAAATAATATTTCAAATGAAGAATTGTGATTGTAAAGTTGCATTTTTCCTTTGGTTTCCTTTGTCTGGGACCAAATAATTTCTTACTACATCAAACAATTACCTTCAATTCTTTTTAACTCCTTCTTTACTAAAATACAATAATGAAAGTATGTTGTATTTGTTAGAAGTCAGCCAACTTTACAGACAAACCATAAGCTTAATCTGGTAACAGTGTCTGACACCAACAGAGAATTAAATTTGGATACTCTTGAGTTGTAATACTTAGGTAAATGTAAATTGCCATTTTAAGCATAATAATATCAATGGGTTTGAGTGACAAGTAGAACAAATATCACAATGCTCTTGATATAATGCATGTGACCTTATCTATTCATGCATTTATTTAAATTAATGTAATTGCAATACTTTTTTTTAGATTAGATTACTTACAGTGTGGAAACAGGCCCTTTGGCCTAACAAGTCCACACCGACCCTCCAAGGAGCAACCCACCCAGACCCATTCCCCTACATTTACCCCTTCACCTAACACTACGGGCAATTTAGCATGGCCAATTCATCTAACCTGCACATGTTTGGACTGTGGGAGGAAACCAGAGCACCCAGAGGAAATTGCAGACACAGGGAGAATGTGCAAACTCCACACACAGACAGTTGCCTGAGGTAGGAATTGAACCTGGGTCTCTGGCACTGTGAGACAGCAGTGCTAACCACTGTGCCACCATGCTGCCCACTTCTAACAATACAAGTGAACAACTGCTCACTTGCAGTCACCAGAAGTTATGTTAGCTGTAATAAATGATCATAAGCATTTTGGAACAAGATTCATACCCTCATTCTACATTGCTCACCAAAGCAAGACATTGCTAAACTAGTTTATGCAGTTGACAACTAAATAAAAGGCAATTAATAAAACTCTCCACACAAACCAGCACCCATTTAGGCTCCTTATTGAATATTTCTCAATAATTCCCGCAAAGTTCTGAGATATAAATATTTACAGGCCATTTCTGCTGAACTTTGACCTGGAAGTAGAAAGGGAAACTCGTAATTTATTTTGATTGTCTGTAGAATCTAAAATTATATTTAAGAATATTTGAAAAGGACTTTTAAGAGTTCCCATTAATTGTAATTTAGATAGTAAGAGGTACTGCCCCATGTGTCCTGACAACCCTTGACCTGAACGCAGTACCAATAAGAAGGAAGTTAAGAAAAAAATCCATGTGGCTGGCAGACTCAAAGCAGAGCTCTCAGCATGAGTGTTTCAGGCAGAATGTGATCAGCACATTGAAGCAAATATAAAGAAAAAACAGACAGAAATAGAAGTGGAACATACAAGCTTCTTCTAAGCGCAAGCATATATCTCTCAGGAAGAAATCAAATAATCTGTTTGTTAAGAAAAGAGATAAGAGCTTCTAGAAACATTATGCAATTTGACTCAAAAACCTAAAATGTGTGTGAATAGCTCAGTTATGCTAAACAAGTGAATGATTTTACAGAACTGAGCAAAGTGTGATCTGGGGTATGTTTGGATGTGTTTTTTTACAAATACATTAAGGACAAAAGGGTAACTAAGGAGAGAATAGGGCCCCTCAAAGATCAGCAAGGCAGCCTTTGTGTGGAGCCGCAGAAAATGGAGGAGATGCTAAATGAGTATTTTGCATCAGTATTTACTGTGGAAAAGGATATGGAAGATATAGACTGTAGGGAAATAGATGGTGACATCTTGCAAAATGTCCATATCACAGAGGAGAAAGTGCTGGATGTCTTGAAACACATAAAAGTGGATAAATCCCCAGTACCTGATCAGGTGTACCCTAGAACTCTGTGGGAAGCTGGAGAAGTGATTGCTGGGCCTCTTGCTGAGATATTTGTATCATCAATAGTCACAGGTGAGGTGCTGGAAGACTGGAGGTTGTCTAACGTGGTGCCACTGCTTAAGAAGGGCAGTAAGGTCAAGCCAGGAAACTATAGACCAGTGAGCCTGATGTCAGTGGTGGGCAAGTTGTTGGAGGGAATCCTGAGGGACAGGATGTACATGTATTTGGAAAGGCAAGGACAGATTAGGGATAGTCAACATGGTTTTGTGAGTGGGAAATCATGTCTCACAAACTTGATTGAGTCTTTTGAGGAAGTAACAAAGAGGATTGATGAGGGCAGAATGGTAGATGTGATCTATATGGACTTCAGTAAGACATTTGACAAGGTTCCCCATGAGAGACCGATTAGCAAGGTTAGATCTCATGGAATACAGGGAGAACTAGCCATTTGGATACAGAACTGGGTGGTGGTGGAGGGTGCTTTTCAGACTGGAGGCCTGTGACCAGTGGAGTGCCACAAGGATCGGTGCTGGGCCCTCTACTTCATGTCATTTACATAAATGATTTGGATGCGAGCATAAGAGGTACAGTTAGTAAGTTTGCAGATGACACCTAAATTGGACGTGTAGTGGACAGTGAAGAGATTACAACAGGATCTTGACCAGATGGGCCAATGGGCTGAGATGTGGCAGATGGAGTTTAATTCAGATAAATGCGAGGTGCTGCATTTTGGGAAATCAAATTTTAGCAGGACTTATACACTTAATGGTAAGGTCCTAGGGAGTGTTGCTGAACAAAGAGACCTTGGAGTGCAGATTCATAGCTCCTTGAAAGTGGAGCCATAGATAGATAGGATAGTGAAGAACGTGCTTGGTATGCTTTCCTTTATTGGTCAGAGTATTGAGTACAGGAGATGGGAAGTCGTGTTGCGGCTGTACAGGACATTGGTTAGGCCACTGTTGGAATATTGTCTGCAATTCTGGTCTCCTTCCTATCTGAAAGATGTTGTGAAACTTGAAAGGATTCAGAAAAGATTTACAAAGATGTTGCCAGGGTTGGAGAATTTGAACTATAGGGAGAGGCTGAACAGGTTGGGGCTGTTTTCCCTGGAGTGCCGGAGGCTGAGGGGTGACTTTTAGAGGTTTACAAAATTATGAGGGGAATGGATAGGATAAATAGACAAAGTCTTTTCCCTGGGGTCGGGGAGTCCAGAACAAGAGGGCATAGGTTTAGGGTGAGAGGGTAAAGATATAAAAGAGACCTACGGGGCAACTTTTTCACTCAGAGGGTGGTACATGTATGGAACAAGCTGCCAGAGGAAGCGGTGGAGGCTGGTACAATTGCAAGATTTAAGAGGCGTTTGGATGGGTATATGAATAAGAAGGGTTTGGAGGGATATGGGCCGGGTGCTGGCAGGTGGGACTAGATTGGGTTGGGATATCTAGTTGGCATGGACGGGTTGGACCGAAGGGTCTGTTTCCATGCTGTACATCTCTATGGCTCTATGGTCAGTCAGTTTAACAGGGATTTTGCAAAGCTACACCATCAGAACTGTCTTCACTTGGTGGAGAGAGGGTTTAGAGAAGTGTGCCATGATGAAAATTGTACCCTTGAAACTTTGAAATAAAAACTGTTGTCTTACTGTTACTCTGCCTGAATAAACAAAAATATTTTTGAGGAACTGTTTATCTAAATAATATCACACATCTCTGGGAAGGGATATGGTTGGTTATCATGGAGCAAGATGTAACTGTGTTATGTCAACAATTTAAGGTGACACTTACTTTTATATTAAATATCATTTTCCTGTTAATTTATCTTAACTTTATTATATTGGCTCTGTTCTATTTTTAAAATTGAAGTTACATAATATGAAATCTTGCTGGTATTTTTTTCTTTGGAAAGGATTCAATAAATTTGATTATCTTAAATGTTGTTTGCCCTTGAGATTCACAACACAATGCAGCTCATAGTTTCATCATTCCTTGTGAATCATGTAGTCTTTACACTCCTAACGTAAAGGTCATAATCAACAAATCCAAATACAGTACCTTAATTAACTGGTAACCAAGTACATATCTCAGTAATTAAATAGAATTAGAAGGTCAGCTTTCTTTTACCCTGGGACTATTTTGGGAAATCTAATTAAAGCAAAGCGCAATAGCTTTAATTTTAATTATTCCTATCCCTTCTTCATCATGGCAGCATTATTCCCCAAGTACTGGAGGCTTTTCTAGGTTATCAACAGAGTAATGGCCAACTGAACACAATCGTGATTGCAATACAAGCTTGAATATTTCAACACCTCGACCTAAAAAAAATCTCAATGGCTATCACCAAAGGCAAAGCACATAAGCAGTAAAACGTGTATGAAGAATTAGAGGAGGGAGTGAAATTTCTACCACAAGCGGAGGATTTGAGATTTTTCATGATTTTTTTGTGGTTAGGATGGGACTTAGGAAAGGACTATCTGGTTAGTGTAGCTTCTGCTGGTGATCCAGAGCCAAATGTAGGATTGAAATCTTAAGATGCAATGTTATTTGATGTATTGATAGCAAGAATGGATTTATCATAGGATTGAGAAATTCAAAGTAAATTCCTTGGATTGAAATTTGTTGTGGAGTATTGGGAGATGAGGTGGGATTGGGGGATGGGGTGGGGTGTAGTGGTTGGCAAGAATTTGAAAGTGAAGTTCTTTACCAGATGGATGTTTGAGGGCAATAGCATAAATCCGCTCAAAGTGAAGTAAGATACACACATGGGGCAGAGAAAGGATAGAACAATATATTGATAGGATAAGAGGAGCTAAATGAAGCAGGAACGGACTTTTGTAAAGGAAAAACCTGTTGAGCTGAAAGGCTTGTGTCTGTAAAATGACATCTAGCCCTGTGTAAAAGCACAAATATTGTGTAGAATGCAGAAGTTGAAGGTTTTGTAGATTGGAATTAATCTTTTAACACAATAAGAGTGAAAAGGAAAGAGAGACAGTGTTACAGTTTATGTGATGTTGGTTTAGGTGAATGTCAACTTGTAACCTTTAGAATTGTTATCATTTTATAGATGTAGCTGATACCTGTTGGACAATATATAAACAATCACGGATGCAATGCTGGTTGTGGCAAAATAAGGTTGAGTATTCTTATATAATTAGAAATCATGCACTGACAGTAAGGCTTTGAAAAATATAAATCCCTACACTTATTGTTTCTAAGGGTTAGAAGAATGTAGTGATTAATCAGCACCTAAACAAACACATATTAGCTATAGATGATTTCAGAATGTTTACAGCGGATGATACTCACCTAGTGCTTCCAAATAAACCTGTTGGACTATAACCTGGTGTTGTGTGATTTTTAACTTTGTCCACCCAGTCCAACACTGACACCTCCAAGTTACAGGGGATGAGGCATCACTCTTGACAAGAGGTTAACTAGTGACAAAGATTTGGCAATGAATTCATCAAGAGAAACTATTTTCAGAGCATGGTTGGTTATATTGGAATGGGTAGGAGCAATATAATTCTGAGATAAATCACTTAATCTTTATCCACATTCTAGTACAAACTTGGAAGCAAACATTTAAATTTAGTAGTACTTTGTACTTTTATTTAATGAGTTAGTAACATTGAGTGCATGCAAAGCAACAACTATAATTTGCTTCTGCATCTAATACACTTAATGGTTATAGAAACTTGGCACTGAATCTTAACTTTTTTGATAAAGTGTGAGTCTTGTCAAGTTCTGTGGAGCAACTCTTGCACTGAGGCCGAACAAGTTTCTTGCAGTATTTTACCAAATTCGTCACTTTAATTGCCATTTCAGGCCTTGTGACAAGAATCATGTTAGCTTTCCACCCCATCTTATCACACGCAGTTCCTAGAGCAACTTACTGCTCAGCACAGGTCCTCCAAAAAACCAACAGCCCTCGGGGCTGCGCCATCTTCCGAAGCACACTGCCCACCCGCAGGAAGCTGTCATTGGCAAGCAGTGTTGCTCAACTGAGGAAGGAATGAGGAGAGATGGTGGAGAAAGGAAGGTTGGCAACACATTTTCATGGAGGGCCTTGCAGATGAGATGATGGAGAGGAGAGGAATCCTTTTTCCCAGCAAAGCTTACACATCACCTATCATATTAACATTTTCAGCGATCCTCACCTGGATCAGTGCTACATCCAGGGTGAGGAGGACTGGGCAACAGTGGAGGATAAAGATCTACAATCTCCCCTGCTCTGCCAGTGCAAGTGCAATGCTCTATCCTCTGCTACCTCACACTTACTGGTGCCACTGTACCCACCTCCCACCAATGTGTATGTTCTGATAGCCCCTCTGGTGCACGCAACACCTTCTCTCACTTGCTCTTGTAACCCTCTATCACCCCACCCCACTAACCCTACCTGCTGTCTGTGCTGCTTCCTCACTTCCTTGGAACACCTCAATACCCTTCCCCCACCCACACCTGCCCTAACAGATGTGCCATCCCGTTGCATGTTACAAATTCAGCTCCTTTATGTCATTGCAGACAAAAAGGTCCCATAACAAATAAGAACGACATAGGACAGGAGCTGAAGATTCGGGTCCTCAATCACTTAGATGAAAAAATGCTTGCTCTGGAGAAAACAGGGACCTCTCAGGATTAGGAGATATCTAATCCTGACACATTTTAAATGACAATTAACATCCCATTGCAATGGTTACATGAAGCACGCATCTAACACCACAACTAACCAGTGGCTGCAATGTTGTCTACTTCTCATGCAATATACCCATCCTCCCAAGGATCAGCTCATCTCCCACAAAGTTCTTCAATATTCCCAGATGATAGTGTAGACACATTGGAGGAACCATTGTCTCCAAAATCACAAATAATGATATCTCAGTAGATTCCAAAAGGGCACACGGTGTGCATCTGCATCTTCTCAGATGGCCAATGGAGAACTACTTCAGGTCACTGGCACCCAGAGGCCTGCAGAGACCAGGTACCGGCAGAGCCTCCAGGAGGAGAGGAGATTGTAGTCTCAGCAATGAGGGATTTCATTGAGATGCACAGGGAGGAGGAACAGTGGCAGGCTGGTGTACAAGAGGCACATAACAGAGAAGCTAAAGCATTGCAGCCGGTCCAGCTATGTACTGCCCATTATCTCTCAGACTCTGCAATGCTGCATCGAGTCCTGTGACTGTCAGACTGTGTTCATGAATATGTTGGCAGTTGCCATGGAGAGGCAGGATCAGTGCCCTCAGGTACTACCCAAAGAGAAGACCACACCTGCACTCCATTGCCCAATGTATTGGTCACCAGGACCAAAGGCAAGGTGAGCCTTGAGCTTAGTTTAGGTGCCCCCTCTTCACAAGGAGGCAGGACAGTGCCACAAGATACCAGCTGACGAGCGGCCTCACACAGGTTCCTCGATGGTCTCCTCTCAGGAGACAGTGGAAGTGGCTGGGCTTTCCATCTCCACCCTGCCTGCCAAGGGGTGTCAACTTCCCATGGTAAAAAGACCCTTGACATGTCTGGCCCACCCAGGCACAAACACCCCCAGGGTTACCCCAAACAAATCTCCGGGCCAATGGGGCTCCAAGGCTCTACAGAGCAAGTTTCCTGCAATCCATTTGCAGAGCAGGGGCGCTCAGTGCAAGACAGCAGGAGAGAGAGGAGAAAACTCTACAAATAGAATATGTGGGTGATGGCTGGGAAACTCATGTAAGTAGTTTATGCAGCAATGTGATGTACATTTCTTTACAAAAATTATCATATTGGAAGTTTGTTTTCAAATAACATCAGTTCATTAGTTATTACAAATCATAAAACTTTGTGTTTCATCGTTGATATGGTTATCCCTGTATCTATTTTGCCTGTAGAGGCTTTGTAGTGTCTGCAGCATCACTCCTGGGCCATTAATGAGGAGAGTATGCTGAGTGCCAAATACAGCGTGTAGGAGAAGGTACTGCAATGTATATACATGCCATTAGTTCATTCCAACATTTTAGCTCCCACAACTCCCATCTCCTGTTCACACGACTGTGTGCACAGGAGTGTGTATCTGAAGGAGCTCCCCATCAGTGATGCCTACAGGGATGGCCAGAGGGTGCACTCCCTGTATAATACATTAGAGGAGAATGTTGTTCACATGTGAACGCCTAGTGATAATGTGCAGATGAAGACCATTCCTTACAAGTTGCCTCACCTATTCACCCTATTCCAAGTCCCATTGTTCTCCTAAACATTGCATGCTAGCCATGTGCTCCATGATTACAATGATAGCAAATGGTCCTCTACCTGTGGCTTACAGTCTCAGCATTAATATGCTGTAGAGACCCCAAAAATCACCCGTAAATACCTACCTGTCCTCCTTCACACTTACAACAGACTCCTAACTATTGGCCACTATCCCTTTCACCACTCCCTTCTCCTTTAATTCTTGTGAACGAAGGCAACAGGATCACTGTGGTCCACCCCCTTGATTGACCTGAACTGTCACCCAGCCCTCAACTCTCCAGGCCCCTGACCAGTGGAAGTCATCCCCCTAGTTTCAATAGTCCTCCCTCCCACACTGACTCCAATGGTTAAATGACAAAAGACAATGACCCACTCTCTGGAGCACAGAGGCACAGAGACCTGTGCAGTGCCACTCCAACCAGATACCTAATCATGGGCGAAGCCAGGGACTAGTATGGCAGGCTGCCTTTGACTAACTGTGCCTGGGCCCCCATGGATCTCATAATGGCCTCTTCCCTCAGACTTTCAGGCATAATGTACTTCCTGCTGAGATGCTGCCCATGTGCTTGGTTCAAACACTGCATGGTACAGGTTCTGGAGTGGCATGACACACTGATGTAAGGCAAAATGCAGGTACTGTGATTGAGGACTGCTGCACATCAAGATGACTGACTGCATACAAGGCATGGTAGTGAAAGGCGGCAATGTAGGCTGTGGTTATGCTGCTATCAGGCACACTGAGGGAGCAAGGGAGGAGCCCTGCTGAGCAGCCTAGTACGTGCTATTTAATAGAGTTTGTTCTCAGCGCATTACTTGTACCTGATGCAATATACATTGTCCTGTTGTTGCCCTGCCCAGTCTATCCTTGTAGGGTGTCCAATGCAGGAGGATGCCAGCATGATTACATTGCCTCCCTTGAAATGACATGTGCTGCCGATGGTGGTGGATTGTGTCCTGTACTGCAGTTTGTCCATGGTTAAGTTGGAGATCTATAAAATCAAGGTGAGTTGAAACCACCGTGTTTCCATGACAAGCGTTCCAAACAGTTTTTTCTGGTGAGTTTGGTAAGATTATAATCCATGACAAATTGGTCTGTTGACAAGGCAATTAAGAAGCAGTGATGATCATCAATTGGGAACTCCCCACTGACTAACAAGAATCTTTCCACGGTGTTTGAGAAAAGCAAAAAAGGTATACAGATCAACCTTAGTTATCCGAACATCAATTATCCAAATTTCGGATTTTCCAAACAAGGTCTCAAGGTCCCTGTACATGCATTTCAACCGAAGCAGGAAAATTGTATTCCTCATCCATTTAATGCATCATTTTGTAAATTGGAACAGGAATATAGATGCAAGTATGCTTTAAAAATAATTACACACAACCACTTGATGAATAAGCAGCACTTCAAAAGCTAGTGCCTCCAAATAAACCTGTTGCACTATAATCTGTTGTGTGATTTTTAACTTTGTCCATTCCAGTCTAACACCAGCACCTCCAAATCATAACTTCAAATATACACTCAGCAGCAAGATTCCTTTTCAACATTGACTTGCTCCATTTTGCAAATCCAACAATTTTTTTCCTCAGCTCATTTTCTGGAGATTGAAGTCAAAAAATGGGCTTGCATTTTTTGTTTCCGTTGCTTTTTCCTCCCGTTATCCCATGACGACTCTTTTTCTTCCAACCAAAAAATAGTTCAATATCTTTCAGTTGACAAGAAAATTTATGTAACTTTTTTTTGATGGGGAGAGCAAGTTGTAGTGAATTGGCACATGTGAAAATAAACAAGAGGAAAATTTGACCAGAGGAAAATGTTACCCCTCTCAAAAAAAATTGATGAGTGTACAGAAACTGAAGTCAGCCAAGAAACCTTCCCTCTCTCTCATGTTCCCCCAGTATTTTGCACCTCTCTGTCTCTCTAATGGCCCAGCGGTCGCTGAGGAGGGAGGGACAACACTTGGTTAGTCTGGACGGCAGGACAGAAAGATGCTTGCTGCTGTCGAGGACTGGGATAAAACCGAAGAAAATGTCAGTGAAACATTTCACAGACTTCAGTCAAACTCTAGCCAAAAAGAGATTTTATTTATAAAATATCATGAATCTTTAAGCAATGTCCAATGTTTGTACACATTTTATCAATTGAATGAAATAAAAACTCTGTAAACATGCTTTTTTATGTAATTATGTTCAGTACTGTTTCCCTAGTTTACGATCAGATCAGTTATCTGAAAAATCAGTTATGCGAACAAAATACTCCCCACCTGTCTTGTTCCAATAAGTGAGGTTGTTCTGTAATGAGATGGTCTCCACATTGAGAAGGGACCCAGTGAGTATCTCACCTGATTCTACCACTCACATCCAAAAACACACATAAAAGCAAACAAACACCATTGACAAGATTTTCTGCTGCAGGTATGGAGCCACTGATTCTGCCTTCTGCATTACTATCCAGAAGTTAGAATTGACCCTAGTATGAGTGGAAGATAGATGAGAAGATTGGAGAAAAAAAGAGAAAGTTCTCTTAGTGAGCCAGAAATAAGCTGCAAGGAGGTGATGTAATGTACATGATCCATTTGTGGTGAAGGAACAGGGAAAGGATTTCAATACAGTACATGTGATAATGACACTTGGAACAGCATGCTAACAGCATGGGTGTAAATCAAAACAGGAGAAAGCCAGTTTAACATCGTGTGCATATCAGGTGAACTAGATATCTCCGTAATCAGATGAATGTAAAGTGAAGACTCAAGTCTTGCTGATACACACATAAAAGTAGAGACAGGAAGTAAGTTTAGATGGAATAATTGAAGTACTGTAACAAAACAGACAGAATAAAGAAGAAGCCTTTGTGATGAAATAGGTTCATAACTGCAGCAAGGAGTAAAAATTATGGTAGAAAATTTGCACCAATAAAACTTGAAAAAGACTTGAACAAGGAAGACTCATACAGTCATGGAAACAGACGCTTCAATCCATGCCGACCATGTTCCCAAACTAAACTAGTCCCATCTGTGTGTGTTTGGCCCATATCCCTCCAAACCTTTCCTATTCAAATATTTAGAGCTGAAAATGTGTTGCTGGAAAAGCGCAGCAGGTCAGGCAGCATCCAGGGAACAGGAGAATCGACGTTTCGGGCATAAGCCCTTCTTCCTGAAGAAGGGCTTATGCCCGAAATGTCGATTCTCCTGTTCCCTGGATGCTGCCTGACCTGCTGCGCTTTTCCAGCAACACATTTTCAGCTCTGATCTCCAGCATCTGCAGACCTCACTTTCTCCTATTCAAATATTTACCCAAATGTATTGTAACTGTACCTGCATTCACCACTTCCTCTGGAAGTTCATTCCACACACCACTCTCTGTGTAAAAAAGTTGCCCCTCATGTCCTTTTTAAATCTTTCTCTCTTATCATAAAAATATACCTCCTAGTTTTGAACTTCTCCCCCTTATGGAAAATGACCTTTGTCATTCACCTTATCTATATCCCTCATGATTTTATAAAACCCTATAAGGTCACCCCTCAACCTCCCATGGTCCAGTGATAAATGTCCCAACCTATTCAACCTATTTTTATAATTCAAACCCTCCATTCCTGACAACATCCTGGTAAATCTTTTTTGAACCCTGTACAATTTAATAATATCCTTCCTATAGCAGGGTGACCAGAATTGTACACAGTATTCTAGAAGAGACCTCACCATGTCCTGTACAACTTCAACATGACATCCCAACTCCTATACTCAAAGGTCTGAGCAATGAAGTCAAGCATGCTAAACACCTTCTTAACCACCCTGTCTATCTGTGACACAAATTTCTAAGAATCATATACCTGAACCCCTAAGTCTCTCTGTTCTGCAACACTACCCATGGCCCTACCATTAATTGTATAAGTCCTGTCCTTGTTTCTTTTACTAAAATGCAATGCTGCGCATTTATCCAATTTAAACCCTATCTGCCATTCCTCAGCACATTAACCTAATTGATCAAAATGGCTTTGTCATCTGAGATAATCTTCTTCACTATCCACTATACCACCAATTTTGATATCATCTGCAACCTTACTAACCATGCCTCATATATTTTCATCCAAATAGTTTGTGTAAATGACACACAAAATTGGACCCAGTACCACTCCTTGTGGAACACTGCTTGTCACAGGCCTCCACTCTGAAAAACAACTCTCCACCACCACCCTCTGTCTCTTATCATAAAGCCAATTATGTATCCAGTTGGCAAGCTGACCCTGAATACAATGTGATCTAATTTCATTAATTAGTCCACTATGCAGAACCTTATCAAAATCCAAGTAAACAACACCTACCACTCTGCCCTCATTAATCTTTTTGGTTACTTCCTCAAAAAACTCAGTCAAGTTTGTGAGACATAATTTCCCTTGCACAAAACCATGCTGACTATCCCTAATCATTTCTTGCCTCTCCAAATGCATGTAAATCCTATCTTTCAGAATCATCTCCAAAAACTTACCCACCACTGATGTCAGATTTACAGGTCTACAGTTCTCTGGCTTCTCCTTACAGTCTTTTCTTAAAATAACAGCACAACATTAGCCAGCCTCCAGCCTTCAGGTTCATCACCCGTAGTTTTGGATGATACAAATATCTCCATAAGGGGCCTTGCAAGTTCCTTCCTAACTACCCACAAAGTCCACTTGATCAGGTCCCAGAGATTTATCCACCTTTATGTTTTCTAAGACCTCCACCACTTCCTCTTCTGTAATGTGAACTGTCTTCAAAACATCAATATTTATTTCCCTGAGTTCTCTATCCTCCATTGCTTTCTCCAGTAAAAACTGATGCAAAATGTTCATTTAATATCTTTCCCATTTCATGACATTCAACATAAAGATGACCTCGTTGATTTTTAAGGGGCCCTGCCTTCTCTCCAGTTGCTCTTTTTCTCTTCATGTACTTGTAAAATCTCTGGATTATCCTTAATGTTATCTGCCAATGCTATCTCATATTCTTTCTTTGCCTTTCTGATTTCCCTGTTAAGAAAGCCTCTGCACTCCTTATATTCTTCAAGAGATTCATTTGAACCCAATTGTCTATATCTAATATATGGTTCTTTTTTATTCTTGTCTAGAACCTCAATAGCTTTATTCATCCATTGTTCCCCAATCTTACGGACCTTACCTTTCACTGTAACACTCCAATAATGTTTCTGAACTCTTATTATCACAGTTTTAAATGCCTCCTACTTTTCAATCCTCCCTTTACCTGTGTAGAGTCTACTGCAATCAAACTTTGAAAGTTCTTGTCTCAGACCATTAAAATTTGCCTTACTCCAATTAAGAACTATAACTTTTATGGACGGTTAATCCTTTTCCGTAATTATTTGAAAACTAATAGTATTATAAACATTTGCCCAAAGCGTTTTCCTATTAACAGTTCGGTCACTTGCCCTGCCTTATTTCCCAAGAGAAGGTCAAGTTTTGTTTCTTCTCTAGTAGCAGCATTACATTATTGAAATGTAAACAAGGTCAGCATTGGAATGAATAGTGAAGCAGTGCAGTGTGTTAGACACCTGAAGGGCTGCATGACATGTTAGTAGGATATGGACTTATGGTATAAACCTCTTGTGCTGTGGTTGACAAGAATAGGACCTACTCCTGACAAATTTTCTCCTTGTGAGAAACTGTCTGGCTTTTGCTTTTTGCATCTCAATGGTAATAAAGTCAAGTTATTCTGTTGAGATACCCTCAGGATCATTTTTATGAACCTTTGCCCTATTATTAGTGGATTAGAAAGGGCACCACCCATGATGTCATCATATTACTTAGGAAAAAAAATCTACTAATAAGACAAAACCGCACATCCATGTGTGAGAGAGATATGAGAAAGTATATACATTATCCTACAGGGCTGCTGCATAATTCTTAGTGTCTACATTTATAGTATAGCCAAATCTTCAGAGCTGATGAAAATGTCAAGAGACAGTGCAGATTGAGAATCTCACATTTGGTTGTGAGACAGATTTGTTTGTGTGTCAGTGGAATGGCTGAATTTCACAGCTGATTGAAATGTCAGGAGACTAGATTAGGAAATGAAAGTGACCTATGCTTCACAGCCAACTGTTCAATTCCCTGACTCTCCAATTTCCTGTGATTTTTCTGTCAGACGCTGCTGTTCTAACAGTATGCAAATAGAATGGAATCTCATGACTAATTTAACTGGTCCTGTCTTCTAAGGACTCAGGAGTTGGATTGGAAAATTGACTTTAACTATATTTGACAGACTCCTACATGATGAGTTCCACACTTCTGTCAGCATAAAGATTGTTTCGATTGGTTACAAATGATGAAGAATTTATTGCTGACATTTAAAAGTTTTTACACTACTGCCAGAGGATCAAGACCAAGCAGAAAATTTTCTAGCAATCCAACTAATCAATCACAAATTCCTGGTGATTCCAGGCCCCAGGGGCTTAGGGCCAAGTGTGGATAATGGTCAAGGCCCCAAATTTCTCAGCACTAACCTCAGAGGTGAGAATTATTGCCAATGTGAAAGAGAAGCTGAACAAGGGAAATTTGAAACATAAAATAGAAACCTGAGAAACAGGTGTCGGGGTCTTTACGGAGGGAAGTTTTGCAGTTGGTGACAATCTTGTGAATGGCAACAGATATTTGATATTTGAAAATCTCCTTTCGTTGCTCAGTCTTTTGTTCTAGTGCAACCTTGTAAGAGACAACTGAATCCCTCTAAATAACCAATTTTTATCTCAATCGCTAATACCTCCAAGGTAATTGGTTGAGCACTTGCCCCAGTATGCTCACATAGGCAAACATAGAGTGAAATATTTCTCATCAACTTATAGCCCCTCAGGGACATCAACTACAAAGGCAACATCAGAGTCAAATGAAACACTGGTGAGACCTAGCTCTGCCTTGCCGGCACTTCTTTTAACAGTTCCATTGTATATCATTTGTCATGCTGCTAGCCTGATACTCAATATAAAATGAAAAAAGAGTTCCTCCAAGTACATTTTGGCAGCTTAGGCCGTGATCCTGTCCTAAATTCTCTTCTCAACCCACCAATTCCATCCCCTTCATAGGACATTGAAGCTGAACCAGACTATTCACAACCTCAACAAAAGTGAAACTGTGATGAGTCAAATTACAGGAGATCTACACAGAAATTTGTGTTAAACAGAGTCTTAAGATAGACGAGGAGCACCTATGTAACACATTAAAAATTTTTCTTGGTACACAGTCATTCAAGATGTGAGTGAGACCAGTCACTTGTCATTGCTGCCATAATTGTTCCAAATGCTTGAGCATCAGAATAATTGACAGAGTCAATAATTAAACTTCCCACTCCTTTGTCATATCCACCTTCTGCCACAGTTTTCCCTTTGCTTCAGTTTCTCTACAATTGACAACACAATTAACTTTCTTGCAGGTCTAGCCACTTGCTGGGTTTGAATGTTCTTCCACAGGGTCAGCCTAGCATCAAATGAAAGTTTACCTAGATCTCCATGAGTTCTTACTCTAGTGTGGTCTAACTTGGAATCTGATTGGCATAGTCATATGAAAAGATTGCATGAGGTCAGCTGGTCTGCAATTACCAGTCCACAAATTCAGTTTATCGAGGTCATCATTCTATTGGGTTTGTTATTCTGCTGGTAGTGCTCCTAGTCTGACAACTTCAATACACTGGAATTTTGGATTATCTAAACAAGATGCATCATGATTCCACTCTATTTGGCTCTGAGATAAACTTCTAATCTCATATCTTTCTTAATACCAAGATCCCTTTTGATCTCCATAATATTGCCTGCTTCTGCCCCTTCAGTTATTTACAGAATGGACTATTTAAGATTGACCTGCAGCCTCCCATCATCTAACTGCCATGAACTTCAGTTCATCCAAGCTCGGGTGTCTGTATCATAACTCACACCAAATCCAATAACTCACACTCAACCATCAGCCTTTGATCTACATTGGTTCCAAAATCATTAAAAGCAATATTTTCCTTTGTTGATGAGTACATATAGTATTGTTTAATTTATGAGATTTTGGCTCAGATCCAAATAGAATCAAAACAACAGGAAACAGAATGGTTATATATAGGAGCTTGACTGGAAAGAGGTTATGAAAGGGATATCCAGGAATTACCTTGGGACTTCTGTTAACTTTTTATCTATATTATTGGCTTGAACGAAGAATTGGCAAGCAATGGATGGAATTTTACCGCCCTTTCCTTGCTAAAATATGGGGACGTTTCCAGATAGAAAACCTAAACTGATGAATTGTAGCTCTTTCTGTTGCTCTTTGCAGATGGCAACCACATAATAAGCTGCCCCTGGGATGTTTTCAGTTAGGCAGTTCGATGCTTTAAAAATTCCATGATGTGGAGGAGCCAGTGTTTGACTGGGGTGGACAAAGTTAAAAATCACACAACACGGGGTTATAGTCTGACAGGTCTAATTGGAAGCATGTGTTTAAAGGGTCAATAGCAGCCTTTGGAGATGCAGCTGTGAATTGCCTTCATGGTTATCACAAGGAGCATTTGCTTCTGATTGTTATCCAAAAATATGGGAGAAGGCAGAAGATCTCCAGATGATTGTCTTCCAACATTTTTTTAAATGCTACCCCTTCTCTGATCTCAGACCTTTAGTGGCCTGAGAAAATTCCATTTAATATTTCTAAATTTCTAATGAGACTAAAGTAGGGCATGAAAAGGTACTATAAGCAATGAAAGCGGAGGCTGGGAGACTGAAATTTAGATTTAGATTACTTGCAGTGTGGAAACAGGCCCTTCGGCCCAACAAGTCCACACCGATCCGCCGAAGCGCAACCCACCCAGACCCATTCCCCTACACCTAACACTACGGGCAATTTAGCATGGCCAATTCACCTAACCTGCACATTTTCACCTAACTGTGGGAGGAAACTGGAGCACCCGGAGGAAACCCACGCAGACGCGGGGAGAATATGCAAACTCCACACAGTCAGTTGCCTGAGGCGGGAATTGAACCCGAGTTTCTGGCGCTGTGAGGCAACAGTGCTAACCACTTTCAGATAATCAGGCCATTTGATGTCAAATGTAATTTAATGTTCATCAAATAAGATGATTTGCAGGAGATGGAAATAAAGATGAAAGATATGTTAATGGTAACAGTGCCATTGTGTATTGCTCAGGAAAATGTTAAATCCTGAAATAATAAGGGCAAGTGAAATATTGAGTTAGAGCACCAGAAAAACTGCTACAATCCAAACTTGTTGCTAGTTGATATGTTAGGTTATATTCAGATAATTTGTATGGCTTTTCTCTTCAACTCCCAATCCAATGAAAGACAGACAGTGCTTAACTTGAAACCACATGGCTTTTACAGGCTTTCTTTGATTAATTTATTTAGTATTTTGTGAGTGCTCACCTTTGAAAAACATTTCTGCTTCAGACTTCATTCATTTGTGGGCAGAATATTGCATGTTTACGCTGGTTGGGATAAAGAAGAGGTGAATTGTTTTGCATATGTTAGCAATACACAATCTTTTCTTGATACGTTATTGGGCTAAGTATGGCCGAGATGGAAGGCCGTTGATTTCATTGATGGGCAATCAATATTCAGAAAGAACTGCTCTTTGTAACCTATAAATGGGTGCCAATGTAAATGAGGTGCATACTATTCAGCAGATCAGCTGTAATTTGGAGAAACGACAAAAGGTTTCACCAAGTTAGGAAAGCTCAGGTGATTTACAATGCCCATCTTCAAGGCCCACACTAATTTTCTCTGGAGTTGGCAATCTCCTGGCTTTGGACCAGCGTCATATCGGATAGCTCAGTGGCAAATTGCAGCTGGATCCCACTGCACAGGTAATGTTGAAAGATTTAGAGTGAAGAGATGATATGGATTGACAACATCCCCCAATGCTTTTGCGAAGCAAATAGGAGCAATCCTTTTCCATGGGTAGCACTAAATTATAACAATGGAAAAAAACATCCTTTGGGAACAATTTTGGGCAGCAAGTGGAAACCTTTCAACATCAGGCAGTTGAATGCTAGGATACTGGCATCACTGTGCTTCTGAGGGTGTCTCATATTTTGATTATAGAATAGATTTTTTTTAATTGAAAGACAATTAGCTTCTTTACTCTTCTGTAACCAAATAAACTATGGCCTAGCCCAGGATTTATAACAGAGCAACCTACTCTCATGGTATATGTTGTATGCTGTCATATATATTTTCTTTCCATCAGATAGTTTACTGTCCATCATAATATACTTCCAATGATCTGTTTAATTGTTAAAATAACCACAGCATTTGCTTTCTCTCTGCAAAAAAAATTGAAGATTGAAATATTATTTAAATGTACAAGATCCTGAGGGGATTTGACAGGGTGGGCGCTGAGAGGATGTTTCCCCTTCTGCAAGGGTATAGAGCTGGAGGGCACAGTTTAAAAATCAGGAGTCTCTCAGGTAAGACGGAGGTGAGTTTTTCTTTACTCTTAGAGGCTCATAAGTCTATAGAATTCTCTTCTTCAGAGAGCAGTGGAGGCAGCACATTAAGTATTTTGAAGGCCAAGTGGGATCCTTAATTAACAAGAGAGTCAAAGTGTAGGAAAGTGAAGATGAAGACACAATCAGATAAACCTTAATCTTGTCCAATTGTGAAGCAGGCACAAGAGTCCACTCCTTCACTGAATTCACATGAATTACATGACACATGGGAAGACAGTGCAGTGACATCTAGGGGTCCTGATTTGTATAGGAAAGGGGCCCATTACTTGAAAGCAATGGCATTTCGAGACTTGCATGATGAAGTCACTTGTACAAATGGTAGCAGCTGGAGAATTGATATGAAGAGGCTTGTGCATTTATCACTCAATGTGAAAGCAGTACGGCTCCGTTATTGATTTAAGTGACAATCAACAAATTATTATTCACCCAGAGTGCAGTATTTCAGATAAGAAATGTAGATTTTTAAATCACCTGACCCAGAAGGGTTAGGAATTACTCCACACTGTGCAGTTTTAGTGCCATCATGTGTTCATCACAAACGTTTCACCAAAGTGAGGCATCAGCCACGTGGAGAGGCAGTGACTGATGGCAATAGCAGCAGTTACCACTGCAACAGGAACAAGGGCAGGAAGGGAGCAATAAGGAGGGTTGTGATTGTTATCACGGGTTCGCAGGAGGGAACTGCAGCCAAAAAGGGCAGCAGCCAGGCAGGAAATTAGATGTTGCAGCTTGGAGTGTGATAGCATTAACTGGATAGCGTCAGCCAGAAGTTTGGTGGGGGCTCATTAGGGAATGATATTGTGGGGAGGGGGTGAAGCTGTTGATATGGAGTCTGAAAATGAATGAGATTAAAGGCCCTGGAGGGGATAGCATGGACAGGGTCCTGGTTGTGGGTGGAAGAAGGGCAGAGGACAAGGAGGAGAGACAGAGCATGGGTCATGGTGATAGATTGTAAGGTAGTGAAAAGTTTGGAGGGCAGAGGCCTTTGGGAGAAAGTCATTGGTTGTCCAAAGAGTGGAATCTTCTCAGGCAAGACCCTGGATCCAAATCTTTATCTTAATGAAACTGACAGGTTCCCGAAGTGCCGAATGAGAATAGCAATGAAGGTCACAGCCTCCGAATATATTTTTCTATGATATTATCAGCTCCGCAAAAATGCCTGACACCACACTCGCAAAACAACGGCTCTGATTGATATGGTTAAGGGTGTTTGTAGAAGATGTTGGAGGACTGGAAACCTTGAGGAAGTGGTGCAAAAGAGAAGAGTTCTCTTCCTGGAGAATTAGCAGAGGAGGCACTTCACCAGACTCTGATCCAACATTACCCCAGTCACAGGCATCTCAATGGACTTTTTCTCCATTGTCAACCAACAAGTCCCAAAGATTAACTTGGTAAAAACAATGATTGCAGATGCTGGAAACCAGATTCTGGATTAGAGTGGTGCTGGAAAAGCACAGCAGTTCAGACAGCATCCAAGGAGCAGGAAAATCGACGTTTCGGGCAAAAGCCCTTCACCAGGAATACAGGCAGAAGGGTGGAGAGATAAATGAGAGGCTCATTTATCTCTCCACCCTTCAGACACTCTGCCTGTATTCCTGATGAAGGGCTTTTGCCCGAAACGTCGATTTTCCTGCTCCTTGGATGCTGTCTGAACTGCAGTGCTTTTCCAGCACCACTCTAATCTAAAGATTAACTTGCCAAGGCTCCATCCCATATCATCGGTTTCCTTGGTGCTTACCACCAACCTAACCCCACCCATTTAACCAATCCTTTACCTTTAGTCTTTGAGGGCAGACACAACTGACAGATTGTTGTCTAACTCCAAGGGCAGCTTAGCTGGATAGTCCAGATGAGAGTTGCACAAATCCATGAATGATTGCTATATATCCCCATGACCACATTAGCCTTAGCAGCCTCCAATCCTCGATTGACGGGTGCCTCCATGGATTTTGGTGAGGACTACTCCGCTAAAACTCTAAAACATGGCTGTTCACTTGCTGCATATCTGCCACCAAATCTGCTGGCACACGATGAAGGCGTGATTGACGTACCACACTGGCATACAGCAAGACGCACACTCCATTGATATGATCAGCAATGCAAGCTCCTAGTAGTGTGTCCATACTAATTGGCACAGCAAGGCTGGCAAGGATGCATAGAGTTTGCACAAAGGCGAGTGTGGGAGTACCAGGAGAGAAAGTGAACCACCCTGAGATGCACCCTGGTCTAATCTGTGAGCTGGCTCCTTATCTGTAACAGCAAAGTGTGCCTGCTGTAGCATCTCAATGCTAAACCCTATAATACAAGGCTGTGCCTTGTGAGTGGCCAACACAATGGATAAAATCCTTGCAACAGCCAAAATGGGGTCAGTACAAATTCAATACAACATTCAGAAGGTCCTGATAAGTTTAGGTTTCCATTACATTTGAATCTTCTTTGTCTTACTTATAAAATTTGGATCTGTCAGAAATTGACTTCCACATCTGGTTCCCTTCCACCACTTTTTAAGGTCTGTGGAGTCTTCTCACTTCTGTTTAAATCTAATTCCTAAGAGTTTGAGTAATTATCACTGCAAAATATAAAATTAGTTTTGGTGTACCTGTGGGGTCAAACTCAGTAACTATGCTGGAAAAACTACACCATGCGAAGTATTTCTGTCTCATTATTAGCAGCAGCACTTGAGAATGGCTGGAGGCACAAGCTTATCAATGCTGTGCAGGTTAACTCAACTAATAACAGTTGATGTGAGTGGACTTTTTTTGAAAATCATACATTATAGTTTATGCCTTTAATTATAGACCTCAAAGCAAATTTTCTCACTGATAGCAGCTAACTGGAAACTTTTGATTTCACTTCCTGATGACTTGTCAAATATTTACATTATTTTCTTTTGTTGAGTTACTCAGTGCAGAGTTCCCAGTCTCTCTCTAATCTGCCATAACAGTAGGTTGCAATAATAGTGTTTCTATAGTTAAGCCAATCAATAAATTCAATTATGGAATGCAAATAAGCAAAATGAAGTAATTTCATGTCAAAGAATTGAATAGTCAGCTGATTTAAAAATGTGACTTTAAATTAAGGATTGGTTATACTGTGTGACTTATCTAAGTTAGGTTCCAAAACAAACTGATACACATCTGAGTACATAAAAGTTCCAGTGGGAATTTCATATTTGAATCAGCTATTAATTACAGCTGGTCTTCTCAACTTTGAATGACTGCTTAAAGCAATTCCATGAGGATTATTTGCTCAAGCATGATTTTTGGAAAGAGGTTTTATTAGCTTGAGGATGCCAAGACATTGCTAAAATCTGTGTAAATTCTGTGATCACTTCTAATTCATGTTTAAAAAAAACTGAAATGTACAAATTAATAAAAATGCCTCACCATCCTTAAATTGACCATTGCTCCTGCTCTACCTGGTTTTAAAGAAATGTTAAAAGAAAGGTAGTGTAAAAAACTGCAATAAAACACAGGTGCACCAGTATCAGGATCAGAGAAGATGTATAGTCGTGCAGATGGAACTGGAAGTAAAAAAGCAATCACGTGTCTCTTCATAAATTTGATTGAGTTTTTTGAAAAAGTAACAAAGAGGATTGCTAAGGGCAGAGTGGTGGACGTGATCTACATGGACTTCAGCAAGGCATTCAACAAGGTTAGCAAGGATAAATTGCACGCTATACATGGTATAAATTACACTAGACCTATGCCTTCTAGTTCTGGAGTCACCCATACCAGGGAAAATACCTTGTCTATTTATCCTATCCGTGCCCCTCATAATTTTACAAACCTCTATAAGGTCACCCCTCAGTCTCCGACACTCCACAGAAAGCAGCTCCAGCCTATTCAGCTGCTCCCTATTGCTCAAACCTTCCAATCCTAGCAACATACTTGTAAAGTCGCTGTTTCAAGCATAAGCTCTTCATCAGGAATGAGGGGATAGCTCAAGAGGGTTGAGAGGTGGGCCATACCCTCATTCCTGATGATGAGCTTATGCACAAAATATTGACTCTTCTGCTCTTCGGATACTGTTTGACCTGCTGTGCTTTTCCAGCAACACATTCTTCAAATCTGATCTCCAGCATCTGCAGTCCTCACTTTCTTCTAACATCTTTGTAAATCCTTCCTTAGACATGGGGGTCAAATGCAACCTGACCAGAGATTTATACAGCCCCAACAATACATTTACACTTTTATGTTCTAGTCCTCTCGAAATGAATGCTAACATTGCATTTACCTTCCCAACTGCCAGTTAAACCTGTGTGTTAACCTTAAGAGAATCCTGAACTAGGACTCCGAAGTCCCTTTGTGCTTCAGATTTCCAAATCATTTCCCCATTTAAAAATTAACTTATGCCTCTATAACTCCTACCAAAGTGTGTAACCTCATGCTTTTCCATATTGAATTCCATCTGCACTTCTTTGTCTAGCCAGTACAAATCCTTCTGCAGTCTCACCGCTTCCTCAACATTACCTAGCCCTCCATCTATCTTTGTGTCATTTGCAAACTAGCAAACTGTTCCCTCAGTTCCTTTGTTCAGATTGTTAATATATAACATGAATAGTTGTGGTCCCAACATTGACCCCTACAAAACTCCACAAGTTATTGGCTGCCATTCTAAAAAAAGGTCCCAATTATCCCCACTCTCTGCCTTCTGCCAGTCAGCCAAATGTCTTACCATGTCAGTACCTTGCCACGAACATCATGGGCTCTTATCTTATGTAGCAGCCTCCTGTGTGGCTCCTTGTCAAAGACCTTTTGCAAATCCAAATGCAGCACATCCAATGGTTCTCTGTTGTCCAACTTGCTTGTTACCTCCTCAAAGAATGCGAATGAATTTCCCCTTGACAAAGCCATACTGAGTCAGCCTGATTTGACCATTCACTTCCAAGTACTCCACAATCTCATGTTTAATAATGGATTCTAAAATCTTATCAATAACTGAGGTCAGGCTAATCAGTCTATAATTTCCTGTCCTCTGCCTCCCTCCCTTCTTAAACAGGGGTGTTACATTCACAATTTTCTAGTACTCTGGGATTCCTGACTCCAGTGATTCCTGAAAGATCACCACTAATGCCTCTACAATCTCCTTAGCTATCACTTTAACAACCATACAAGAAGGAGTGCCTTGATCGAGTTTTAAAGATATTAACAAGAAAAGACAGTGCAGATAAAAATAAACCATTTCCACAGGTTAGAGGTTCTAGAACTTACGAGCATAGTCTAAAAATTAGGACCAAATCAATCAGAAGAGATGCTAGGAAGCACTTCTACATACAAAGTGATATGAAGGACGGGGGTTTGGAGACAAGATATTCGTGACTCTACTGCAGTTACATTTTTTGCAATAAAGTGCCCTTTGTCAAAGGTCCAGGCAAAGGCATTGACCCTGCTGACTGCTCACATTACTAAGGAATTAAGCTTCTCATGTTCTTCACACAGATTTAATGGATCCAACTGCAATAGAGGTTATCATCACTGAGGTTCTGGTGCTACAAAGGGGCAGTGAAATGAAGGAGGAACAGATGTGACAGTAAACCCAGAAGTAGCAACAACCTCCAAAAGCTGTCGAACAGATTCCACATGAAGAAGTCGCAGCTAAAGATCCCCTCAAAATATAGAGAAAGTACAAGAGTTCCGGAGTCCATCATCCTTTAGATGGCACAGTGTCGGCAAAGACAAAGGATGTGCTGGAGCATTGCCACAGTAACTTGAGGGGATTGGTGGTCTTCCTGTACCAGTGGTCAGCAAGGTGACAGCTACGTTAAACTTTTTATAAAACACAATGTTTCCAAGGTTCCACTAAAGATCTGTGTAGGATCTCACAACCCTCAACAGAAATGGATCAAAGCTGATCCCAAAGTGCTGAATCGCAACGCTTTTCCTGTGATGAAGTCAGTGGTACAGCCCAGGCATTAGGTTGTGACAACCTATGCGGTGCTCTACAAAATTGCAGCAAGTGAAAAGAGGATTTGATGAAAACTGAAGAACTGGGAGAGTGGCAGCAGTCTTCCACTGAAGAAGATAATGACACCAGGCAGGAAGAACATTACCGTCAGCATGATAGAGCAGTATAGCATCAGGGACAACATGCCAGACATGACTTATTTATTTATTTCATTTATTTTTCTAATCAACCTGTTTGGAGATATTATTATACACCTCTGGGCCAGGTAGGATGTGCAGCAATAACAATGGCATAAATATCAACATCCTTACTTCCCTGAAACTGACAGCACTTTATGAAACATAATTATGCAATTTATGACCAATGAAGCATGGAAACCAAGAGGTTGCTGTCAATGATCTTAATCTTTTGTTGAAGTGTTTTCAGATTACAATGAATTAAAAGCCATTGAACAAACAAGAACTTTTCCTTTGAACTTAAAGTTATTAAAGTTTCCCTAAAAGTATTACAAATTGTTAATGAGGAAAAACTGGGTTTTTAGTGGTGGATTGAAGATTAAATATTAGTGAATAACCTCTTCAACTATGGAAGATTAATTCTAAATTTATGCACCATCACTTTTCTCATTTTGATTAAAAAAGTCCAAACTTTTAAATTTTTTTTATTTCTCAACCTTTTCAGAAAATTCAGGTTCTAAGATTAATTGCTATAATTATTAAAATGTATTATTTTTTATTCTTTTTTCTTTGAAGTCCAATAAGAATTCAAATGAAATATAAATTGTTGTATTTTACTTCCTGGCGTCTTCTCTACAAGAATACTTCAATGTCTTTTCTTTTCATCCTACTTGATGGCATCACTGTTGCTGGACATCTGGACAGTTCATTGACTTGACAGCAGATTCAAGCTAATGTTGGGAAAGGTGATATCCCTGCCATAGATGTTGCTGAATCATCATTGGGCAGCTTTGTCCAAAGTCAGTGACAAGTACCATCACTGATAACAAAATTTGAGCCAATAAAGTCAGTTCCATTACCATATAAGTCATATCAAAGACCTTCAATTTCATCCTTCTAGGAGAGACTCATACAATTATTGCAAAATTTCAAAAATATAACAACTATATTACTATAATTAATAGGCTTTTGTTTTTATAATAAGTGCAGAAATTACTTTTCTAAATAAAATACTGCATTCTTAAGAATGTCTTTATTCAATAATTCATAATTAAAGTGGTTGGTCATATACTAATTCTGAGGAACTCAACAGATTTAATTTGATTTGATGTATTGTAGTCACATGTACCTAAGTACAGTGAAAAGCTTTGTTTTGTGAGCAGTACAGACAGATCATAACAAGCAAGGATAAACAGAACATAGGGTGCTTAGACAGAGCAAGGCATACAGGTTACAACTGCACAGGAGGTGCACAAAACAAGATCAACATTAGTAAGTTTGACATTACTTGGAGTTAGAGAGTCCATTCAAAAGTCTAATAATGGCAGGAAAAAAGCTGTTCTTGAACCCATTGGTTCAAGCTTCAAGCTTCTGTATCTTCAGCTTGATGGAGGAGTTGTAATGAGAGCCCACCGGGCTGGGAGATGTCTTTGATGATGTTGGCAGCCTTGCCACGGCAACGAGAAGTGTAAATGGAGTCCCTGGATTGGAGGTGGCTTCCGTGATAGTCTGGGCCGTGCATACAACCTTCTATAGTTTCTTACGGTCCTAGGCAGAGCAGAGTGACCAATAAGAAATATGTTTACATACCTTACAAAATTCTCCAATTATTGCTCTAATTCATGTGGAAAAGGTAGATTTTATCAATATAAGACTTTGTTGAAGCTATTTTATTAATTAAAAATTTTGGGCTTGGTTAACTTCTGTGACTCTGCATTTTCTAATTATTTAATTGGGTTTCTAATTAATTTGATTAACTTTGTGTTTTGGAACTTAGCATTTGATTTGGAACGATATTAAATGTAACTGCCAAATTATATTTAGTAGCAATCTCTCACATATGAAGCATGGGTCAAAATCCTGGAATGCCTTTCCTATTAGCATTATGTGTGTTCCTAAACCCCAAGGACTACAGCAGTTAAAGAAAATAGCTCACTGTGACCTTCTCTGGGGCAGTTAGGAATAAACAATTAATTCTGGCCTAACCAGTGACTTCCACATCTGATGAATGAATTTTTAAAAATTATATTTGAACACTGCAATAATTCCTTAAATTAAAACAGCAATTTACTGTAAGTAACAAACTAGCCAGTTAACTTGGTTGGCATTTGGTTGGCATTGGAACAGAAATATTAACCTATCTTTCTCTCTCAGATTTTGACCAACACACTCTGCAGTTCCAACATTCAGGTTTTGAATATTCGTCAGTTTATTTTTTCTCATTTGTAGTTTATACTTCACATTTTGAAATATATTTCCCTACTACAGGACTTACAGTGGCCCTGTCTTCAGCCATAAAGTTGTATGCTGGTTTTATGAAGGTTTTAAAAACATAATAAACAACTTTGACATTTGCCATCATGACTCAATCCGTGTGTAACACATTTTACTATCATATTTTACCACTGGGAATATATCTTAATGGAAACAAAATTTAATATGACCCATTTAATGGAAATAATAAAATCCTGTTATCGTTTGATTCACTGCTACATTTTTATCACCTGCAAACTTTCAACTCTGCTGAAACAAATCAGTCCAGTGTATTTGTCAAACGATTAATTTTCAGTCTTACTCCAACTCTTGCTATTTTCGTCAGAGTTTCCTATGCAGTTCCAATGAAGTTCTACATAAGCTTTAGAAATAGCTCCTTATCATTCAATAAGGCATTTTTACAGACTTCCAGACTCAATACTGAACTCCACAATTTCTGATTATAAATTTGGACAGCAGTGGCTGCTGATGATTCTGATAATCCTTACACGTCCTCTAGATGCATTTTTTTTTATTTGTCATGATCATTTCTTTCTGCACTTTGTTATTTAATGCCTTCTGTCTTCCACTCTATCAATGAATTTCCCTTTTGCTTTTTTTTCATCTTTCTTCTTATCTTGTCACTGGGCTTGGTTAAAACTGCTTAAATCCTGAATTTTATCCAGTTCTCACTGACCTGAAAGATTAAGTCTAGTTCTTTATTCTCATATGCTACCATTTACAGAGCATTTTCATCATTTTCTGATTTTTAACTTCAGATTTCCAGTATCCACAATATTTGGCTTGTCAAACTTTTTTTGGTACAGAAATGTCCAAGATCCAGTTAAAGCCATTAAAATTAAAAGTATTCAGTAATTTACATATTTCAGCCTGAAATTTGATACTTCCTGAAGAAGGACCTTATTTTCATCAGCTGGCAGGGATAAAACATGGAGACAGTAAGGACGACAGATGCTGGAAGCCAGAGTCAATAGATGTAAAGCTGGAAAAGGATTCTGGGTAATCCAAGATGGAGGATGGGGAAACGGTTGTGGCTTCAAGAGCTGCACCTTGTTTGATGTAATTTCCTTCAATTTCAGGAGCAGTAATTACTGTTTTATAAGCTGTTGCATTGTTTTGGAACTTCAGGGGAAAATTATCAAAACAACGGCACTTTAAAAAGGAGGAAGAGAGCAAAGGCATCTACCACATGGTCAGTGTGAAAGAGAGAGAAATAAACCTACCTACCCACACTGTTGTCTGGCACAGCAGTGAATCTGCACAGCTACTTTCTTTGCTGTTTCAGTTCAAGTATTTCTGGACATCAGAGTGTGTCTAAGAAAAATTAACAAAGGGTGAAATTCAAAGCTGACCTTGGAGGAAATTGTGCAGGAGAGCTTACAGCTCAGGAGCAGATGAGTGGATGGCTTTTAAGTGTAAACTTGCTGGGTTTTTTTTAAAATAGTGAGTGGAGTGAGTTCTTTTTGGTTATATGTTTTATTGAGATCTGTCTCTTGATTAAAATTAAAAAATATAAAACATCAGTGCTAAGTAAGCCTGGAGCAGTGTTTTTTTAGACAGTAAGGCTGTGCTATTTTCTGTAGATTGTTAAGGTGCAAAGATGGTCTTTAGTAGAGTGATGTGCTCTTCCTGTCAGATGTGGGAGGTTTGGGAGAGTTTTCATGTTACTGATGATTACGTCTGCAGTAAGTTTGTTTGGTTACGAATCTTATCAGATTGTATGGATCGGTTGGATCAGCAGGTA